>NC_143065.1:4471590-4774621 GCF_052426305.1 Pelodiscus sinensis
AGGTGGCAGCTAGGGCTGAAATAGAGATTAATGGGTGTAAACACCTTCCACTGCAGCAGGTCCAGATGTTTGGATGCCCTAGCAGAAGGGGAGGGGTTCTTGGGCATTCCTGCCTAGATATTTCTGTGGTACCCTGAACTAAGGGGGTTTGGGGAGGAGTGAGTAAAGAGAAACTTGAATCCCTTGGCCAGGACTAAGTGCTTCTCGGCCCTTTTGGGAACAGGGGCACATGTTGCCAGTGTATGCCATATGGTTCATGACGTTTTAAAGCATTGCTTCATTCACCAAGAGCGCTACCTGGCTCCATCTTGTGCACTGCAGAATGTCCAGAAACTTGTGTTTTGTGACCTTGACCTCATCTACGGAGATTTAGAGCTTCACCACCCCTCCCCAAGTAGCAGTTCTTGAACTAGAGGGGATGGCCAAATTGGGATGACTGACAATCCAGTTCAGTCTTCCTCTTCTGTAGGGACAGGTTCCTCTCTTGGGAAAATAGGTGTGATATGAATCTCTATTAGATTGCACATAATCCGGGGACCATGCATATGGGGATCAGAGTCTTGCTTATAAAGAGCAATGTGGTAACTTGTGATTACATTGATCATCATCTTCAACAGGGACAGCGAAGAGCAGACACTGACCTGTTTAGGCAGTTTGGCTTGCTGGGAGACTAAAGCGGATCCCTTGGTGGACCACAAGGAGAGAATACAAGTTCAGTGCTCTGAATGGTGAGTTTCACTTAAGGGTTCTTATATATTCACACAAGTAGAACCAAGACAATAGAAGGTTTGGATGAATACATTTCCCAACAGCTATGAGTACATCTTCACAGCATTCACCTGAGAAAGTGGTGTTCATATTTTCTGCATTCACTGACCACTAAATAAAAAAAGCCTCTATTTAAAGGAGAGGTGGAAAACGCCTGTTAGCTCATAAATCAGCATATAATATGTTCAGGGTAAGTATGTCAATGTATGCTATCCAAAAACAATGCATGTCTATTTAACTCAATGTCATGCTATAGGTCCTGTGCACATGATTTGTTAGCACAAGCAATGTTGATAAAATGCCTAAACATTTGATTTTCAGTCATTAATATCCATTATTTACGCTTATCAGCGCTGGCAAACTGTATTTAAACAAACAGATCTTGTTTTGGTCATTTCACTTAAATTTTTCTGCGGTGTCTAATTTGCCTGCAGGGTCATCATTGCTTTATTCATAGCACCCCATATCGCTTTGGTATATGAAGATATGCATTAATACCAATAGCCAATGAACTTTTCCAAAGTATTAGCACACTTCTATCCATGTCTATGTCTGTGTTAGTCTGTCAAACTTATGGAAAATTCCACTAGTCCCTCAACTCAGCTTTAAGTTCCAACCCCTCGTCCTCTTTAGACTTCCACCTCATGACACCCAAGACCTATCCCCTAGCAAGCCCAATATGGGAGGTCCTGCCAATGACAGTTACCTGCAACTTTACACTGGGCCCCTGACACTGTTGTGCTCAGCTCTCTCTCTCTCACACTCTGTGGTTTTCCTTATTAAGTTAGCCTAACAGTATGCTGTGCACTAGAGCATGAGAGATTCTAATGGAGCACTGCCAGGTCCCACTGCAGACCATGGGCATACTGCCAGAGACGAGAGACATCGCTCACTGGGGATCATCTAAGGTACAGTCCTTCAGTTTGCAAGCTCTTTATAGCATGGATCTTTATTTTTGCTTATTGTACAAGTGCCAAGCACAACGCTGGGATGAAACAAATAAAACCACCTCCACCACAAAGAAGAGATCAAGATATCACTGGGGTGAGAAAAGCAGTCATAGACTCAGCAAGGATGCAGGAGTGGAGAAGGGTGAGTCTCAGGGAAGAGCAGACAAACCAACCTCAACTTGCATCCCAAACCCAGCCATGTAGAGCTCTAGGACGTTTCATTGAACCAGGAGCTGAAGGAAAAGCTCATCATCTAATTAAACAAATGAAAATCTGGAGGAATAACCTTTTTATCTGATGAAATGTGGCAAACATTCCCACATGGTATTGGAACATGTGCACCCACAAACAGAATTGACCAGTGCACGATCCTCAAAAACTTGAGCCGTAACCAATTAATAATGGGATACCTGATAGATTATATCACTTTGAGTACCCAGATGCAACTTCCTGAAGCTCTAGTGCAGGGTGCTCTTCCCAGTGCTGTTTAGAAACTTCTCCACATGAACAATGTTAAGAATAGTCCCACGACAGCATACAAAAGCGGAAATGCAGTTTTTCCTCTTGCAGCACAATCAAGGAAGACTGTGACATGGGTTTTTTTTTTTACCTGATAGATTAAATTAACAAATTATATATCACTCATCTGCAAGCCTAACAAATAAAATCTTAAATAAATCACTGGACAGCAAAAAATCCAAGATAATGGGCATAGTTTGAACAATATAAAAGGAAAATTAAAAGGCACATTATCCTATCACCTATGTAATTACCCCGCAAGCAGACAGCTTTTTCATGTGCTGCTTTATCAGTGTATTTGGATTAGTGCAATGTGAACCTCAGCAACTGCTGTTATGTAACTAAACCCTGCGTATACAGTTGTCATTCTGGGTAAATTTAACTCTGCAGGTTTAGGACAGAGATCTGTTGCTAGAGAAGGCACATGAAATAACAGAAATTTAAAGACATATCACCTTGTTTGTGTTGGGGGAGGGCAGAGGGTTCACAAAAAGAATGGGATAGGTCACTCAGGCATTGTGTTTTATAAGGGCCACATTCTGCTTGTCACAGAAACACTGTCACATTAGCCATTCTAATAGCAAGTTTGAGAACAATGAATCCTGACAAGAGCACTTACAAAGCTGGCCACATTTCCCTCCACCTGCATTCAAACAGCAGGCGTTGGCAATATAGATACTTAAGGGGTTTAATACAGTTACGAGCCAAGGGATAAGCATTTGTATAGAAAATATGTCATAACAGGGAGCTTTATAATGAGAACAGAGTATATTATTAGCATTGTTATGAAACTGCTTTAGCACTTGCAACTAGTGCATCCCAAGGCTGAGAATTATGGCTAATCTAAGAGTCTGTTTTCTGTATTTTATTTATTAACAGACAAAACACTGAGTTACCTTTAAATGAAGTTGGCTAGTCTACACTCAAGTTGCATTTTACATATTAGCAAACAACATTGTAGAGAGAAAAAAAGTAAAACATTTTTAAGTGTGGAAATGAATATTAAAGGAAAGGAAATAAATATGCAAAAATCCCCAGCTGAAATTGTCAAACACACATGCACCTGATTTGCATAACATTTTAACACATTTTTACGCTGGTATAGCTTTAGTAAAGTGCAGGAACACATGTGCCTTAGCTCAGGTGTCTCACAGACATATCTGAGGGCACTTTTTGATCCTTATCTTTTATCCAGCATTTGCCATCATCTAGGCTATGTCTACTGTTGCATCATCTACTCTAAGGCTATGTCTAGACTGCAAGCCTCTTTCGAAAGAGGCTCTTTCGAAAGCATCTTTCGAAAGAGCCTCTTTCGAAAGACAGCGTCTAGACTGCACGGAGAAATTTCGAAAAAGCGGCTTGCTTTTTCGAAAGAAAGCATCCAGTGAGTCTGGATGCTCTCTTTCGAAGAAGCCCTATTTACATTGAAGAACGCCTTCTTTCGAAAGAGGAACTTTCGAAAGAAGGCGTTCTTCCTCGTAAATTGAGGTTTACCGCCATCGAAAGAAAAGCCGCGTTCTTTTAAATTAATTTCGAAAGAACGCGGCTTGAGTCTGGACGCAGGGGAAGTTTTTTTGGGAAAAGGCTACTTTTCCCGAAAAAACCCCTGAGTCTGGACACAGCCTAAGGAGTTATTTCAAAATAATAACTCCCAAAATAACTATTTTGAAATAAGCTATTCCTCTTCACAAGCAGGAGTTATTATTTTGAAATAACAAGCCCTTTATTTCAAAATAATAGGCTTAGTAGTGTGGAAACTCACCTTGTTATTTCGAAATAAGTGGAGGTATTTTGAAATAACTCCCCAGTGTAGATGTACCTAGGACTCTTGGACTCTTCACTCTATGAAATACTGCAATGTTTCCCTCACAGAAACATTCTCTTTTTCACAAGCAATAATGAGTCTTGCATAAATGCAGTTTAGGATAGAAAATGCCATGAAATCTTTACATTCATCTATTCCAAAGGAAAAAGTATTCAAAGTAAGTATGCTTAAAAAAATCAGAACCTAAAACCTCCTGATCAAGATATTATGCAAGGATGTACCAAGGATCCATCTAGACATGATTTAGTATATTTTACAGGCAGCAAACTAAAGAAATATGTCCCTTTGCCTATCAATATGATGCTTCACTCTTGAGTCAAGGATTTAGAGGGGTAGCCATGTTAGCCTGTAACTGAAAAAACAATGAACAGTCCTGCAGCACCTTGAGGGTACGTCTAGACTACAGGGTTTTGTCAACAGAAGTTTTGTCGACAGATACTGTCGACAAAGCTTCTGTCGACAAAGCGTCTAGACTACATCCAGTTCTGTCAACAAAGCAAGCCGCTTTGTCGACAAAACAGTGTGGACGCAAAGGACAGTGTAGATGCAACAATGCCTTCTATCGACAGAACTCTGTCAACAAAAGGCGTTATTCCTCGTAGAATGAGGTTTACATACATCGACAAAACTGCTGAGTTTTGTCGACGTTATGTCGACATAACTCAAAGGCAGTGTGGACGCAGGTATAGTTTTGTCGACAAAAGTTCACTTTTGTCGACAAAACCCTGTAGTCTAGACACACCCTAAGAGACTAACAAAAAAGGTGGATGATATGAGCTTTCGTGGACATATCCCACTTCTTCCAAGGATGGGAATTATCACTGGTTTTGTGATTTTACCCATTCCAAAAGAAACTTCACTATTTTCTTCCAGAAAAAAAATGGAAGAAATCCAGTTTTACTAAATAACACACACGACACCTGTCATGTGATGCAAATATATTTGTTATTCAAACAGGTATATCTACTGCCTAAAATGAATTACCTGCAAATCCATAAATAAAACATAAGTAGGCAGTAATCAAGTCCTGTGGCTAATAATTAGATCAATTTATTATAGTGTAGTAGGATCTAAAGACAGAGACATGAGTGGTACACTAAGGTGCTGGTTTAGCAATTAACCTACTATAAAGTTTCAGCCAAACCAATCCCAATGTGTTAAAAACATGTTTGATTGACAGACAGCTAACTGGACAATAATGCTGGTTTTCTAAAAACTAACAAAATTATTAATTAAACTTATTTCTTCCTTGTTTTCATTTCAAACATTTTACTGCAATGAACTCTGTTTCAGACTCTGGAAAATTTGGAGAAGAAATATGAATCTCTAAAGTAAATGCTAACATAAAAGAAAGGAACTCAAGACTGCGTTCAACTTCATTGCAACTTTTCTGGCTTCTTCAGCACAGGTAATTACCTGCTCCCTCCCCCCCCCCTTTTTTTTTTTAAGGACCACAAATCCTTACCAATTAACTGATAATAGTTCTTACTAGTAGCATTACCTTTTTTTACCCTCTTTATTTTATCGCTTCATTTCTAGCACCACTTTCAATCTCCGGCATATTAAATCAGGCATCCATATGCTGAAGATGCATAAGATACACCTCTTACCCCAGTTATCCCAGGTTTCACATTCTCCCCTTTCCCTCCATGCGTCTATGATGTCCTCATCACTTCACCACCTTTCAGAGCAGAGAACATTTTCATTCACTGACTGATGTTAAAAGTTAATGGCTCTTGTATAAAAATTATGTTCATATACATTTATCTACTGACAAGTTCAAAAATTGCAATAATTTTACAGAATTCATATGAGGAAGTGAGGAAACAGATTCACAGAGCAAGACAAGTGCCCAGAAGTCAACTACTTTAAGACAGGCCCAACAAGAAAAACAGCAGACCACCACTGGTCATCACCTACAGCCCCCAGCTTAAACCCCTCCAATGCATCATTAACAATCTACAATCTATCTTGGGAAAAAATCCCACACTCACAGGCCTTGGGGCACAGACCAATCCTCACCTACAAACAACCCCCCAATCTGAAGCAAATACTTTCCAGACACACATCACATCTCAAATACACTAATCTGCAACCAATCCTGTTGCTAACTCTGTCCACAAATCTATACAAGTGACACCATTACAGGACCTAACGACATATCCTCTAATGCGATATATGCCTTCAAGTGCCAGCATGTATAATGGCCAAACCGGACAGTCTTTGCGACAAAGGATAAAGGGACACAATTCAGACATCAGGAATGGTAACACACATAAACTAGTAGGGGAACATTTTAACCTGCCTGGTCACTCAGTCGTGGATTTTAAAGTAGCCATTCTTCTACAAAGGAATTTCACCATCCAATTACTCATTTTTCTTACAGAACTCATTTATTCCGGGAGGAGTCTTTTTTTCCCCACTTAAACCATGAAATCATTCTCCACCGCTAAAGATGAGGTCTACAAGTCATTTGTCATTCATTAGTCACAATGGAGCCCATCTTAGCCTGGAAGCTGGAAGTTCTAAATATATACCTCTTAACTATTAGAAAAAGATGAAATTTCATTTATACAATCTGTATATCTTGTATGCTTTTTTCTAGCATATGCACTGTAGAGCATGAGGAAACAGGAAAATGTAATTCCATGAGAAAAGGATTCTCCAAGCTGTTACACAGTAAATCAGGGAGCTGTCATTAGGCTTACAAGTAGGATGTATCCAAAAGGGAACATTCAATGTCTGATTCCACAGTTCACACATAAGTGATAACATATAAGATGAATAGTTACATACTGGAGACCTGCATGTCTGTGGAGTCCTGTGGCACCTTATAGACTAACTGAAGTGTAGGAGCATAAGCTTTCGTGGGCAAAGACCCACTTCGTCAGATGCATGTGAAGTGGCATGCATCTGACGAAGTGGGTCTTTGCCCACGAAAGCTTATGCTCCTACACTTCAGTTAGTCTATAAGGTGCCACAGGACTCCTCGTCGCTTTTACAGATTCAGACTAACACGGCTACCCCTCTGATACCTGCATGTCTGTGATACTCTATGAGATATGAGCTGGAAACAAGTGCTCCTTGACCTTGTTGGGCAGGTGTTCTATTGATGAAGGCTACCATATTTATAAATTTTTCCCATTTTTATAATGACGTATTAAAGGATCCTCTGACTTGCATGGTTGCACTGGATTCTCTTAGTCAAATTCTATGCCAGCCAGAGAAACATCTCCATTTATAAAAATATGAAGGCCTGCATGCAAATCTGTTTATTTGCCACCATTTTAGGTCATCGCTACAGCCTATAGAGCAGGAAGCCCCGGGGGTCACAATGATACTCACAGCACATGCTGAAGGCTGCAACTTAAGTGTGGTTGCATATACCTGCAAATATATATGCAAATAGCTTCTTTCGCACAATGCCCTGGCACCTCCTCCTCAGGGGCTAGAAACGCTGACACCCTGTACCCATCTGTTCTAGCCAGCCCATCCCAGTGGAGACCATGTTCAAAGGATCCTGGTCACATGCTGAGCCTGCGTAAACCCAAACTGCACCACCGGCCGCAAACAAACGGGTCGCGGGACGCATGCGGCCCACGAGCCGCGTGTTGAGTAGCCCTACCAGAGAGCATTAGTAGTTACTTACAAGGGCCCCAGAGCAATTGCAAAAAGGAACACACACACACACACACACACACACACACACACACACACCCACGCACACGAGAGAGAGAGAGAGAGAGAACCCCAACATTCCAGACTAGTGTGTAACAAATGAAACCAAGAAAGAAAGGTAACAGAAACCCAGGCTTGTTTTATTTTTAGGGCCTCCAAACATTTTCTTTTTGCATACCAGTGTGCCTTTTTGGCTGGCTGAACTAGTTACTGAAAGCACCTGACAGTTTCAGCTGACTCAAGGAACACATTTAAGCTTTATCAGTGCTGCATAGTTATTTGCATCAACTCAGAGTCTGTTCTTTTGACAGTTGTCTCATTTAATTGAGTTAAAAAAGCTGCCAGTCTAAAGCGACTGAGCCCAAGGTAAACTCACTTTGAACTAACCATCTGTCAAGAGCATCTCCCAGGACAGTCAACACTTAAGGGATAAGTTGAATCTAGTTCTCTGGATCCCTAATTAAATCATTCCTGAATTAAATCCTCAATGTCCCTAAAAATCCACACACACATTGAAACTACACAGCAAAATCCCATTCCTCTGAATACAGGGAATCACGGACAGATACAGATAAAATTTCTCACTCTGATACCAATAAAAATAAAAACATTTTCATGGTAAATTAAATTCATACGGCAAGCCTCAAAACTAGAATAAATGTTGAAGTGATTCCTCTGCTCTAGATACAGGTTTTCAGTTTGAGTGGCACCGCAGAAGAATGCAGAGCAAATACCATACAAGAGGAGAAGGCAGATAATGCTGCCTTGGGTGAAGCTTTATTTTCAGTTCCCAGCAGTATTGCAGACCTAGTCTGGTAATTTACCAATTAGAGTGGATGTGCAGGATGTCATGTGATTGTTGAAAAATTCGTAGACTTGTGTTTTATCTGCAGTGGTGAAAAAAGTGAAAGAATTAAAACTACTTTGCAATATTAAACCGGGGGATGGATATACATGTAACTTTGTAACCAGTCCTCGATGCAGTATCGTATTCAGCAACAACTGTCACCACTGCTACTAAGAAAGAAATGAAAATAATCCTTGGGCCCAAAGGTGTGGGAGAGAAAAATTCTTAAAATTTCTCTATCAATGTGAATATGCAAGCAGGTCAGAATGAATTTTATATTCACACTGCAACTATTTGTCCTCAATGCTACCAATTTCAAGCTATCAACCATTTCAACCTCATCATATTTAAATCAAAGGCAGGTGAAACAACTCAAGACGTTGGGGTTTTCTTACGTATACTGTGAAATTACATGTATCTAGTTATCTCTAAGTATCTCTAAAAGTCTAGTAAGAGCATTTATGGAGCTGAAACTAAGCGTAGGCTAGTTAAAGATTAATTTAGCTCAGCAAGACAGATAAATTAGCTCTTTTCGTCTTTAATCCCAGTTACAAGAGTAATTGGCGTCCACTCTGACATGGAAAACAAAAGCTGAAATTCAGGTTAGGAAAAGGTAGCTGAAAAACAAATTGATAAGAAGGTTGCTTAAGAGTCTGCATTTTCAGGAGGAGGTGGAAAGCTAGGGGAATAAATTTGTAACATAATATAGGGCTCTCTTCTCTTCTTCCCTTTTCATTTCCTTTCTACTTCATCCATAGCATCTGCACTTACACCTAAGTAAACTCTTTGGCAGCTAGCTCAGTTAGTAAAACACTGAAAATTAATTCCATGATTATATTCACTATGTTCCCAAGACTCTGATATACATGTGGAACCAACCCACCTAACACAGTCTCTCTTTCAACTTTACCACTTCTTCCTTGTGATAAAACAAAGGTACCAAGTAAATGAAGCCTCAGCTTTACAACTTGTCTTTGCACCTGATCCAGGATCTACTCATCTTTAAAGTTGATCAATACACGAGTATTTCCTGTACAAAATTATTCATTCTTAGAAGAAGAAATAGGAAGAGACAAAAGTGGAGAGGCTTTGGTGCTTTAAAGGGAACAATGGAACTGTCAAATAGAACAGTTATTCAAATTACATAGAAACTACAAACTGTTACAATATAATAAATAGACATTAATCTGCATGATTTGTTTTTACCGTTACTAATGATTTGAGGAGTCTCTTTACTACTTCTTAACTGCCATGAACAAGGGCTGCTGGTCTCAGCATGAGCCGGGACCATGCAGTCTGAGCTTGAGGTGGCCCGAGACGCTGCGCCTCTGTATTAAGACCCATCCTTTCATTTTGTTTAATCCACAGCACTTCCCAATACAAAGACATACTTTGAATGAAGTGGGGCAGAAGAAGGGGGCTGGTGTCTCCGTTTATATCATACTTTCTTTTATGACCTAAGCCAGTTTTTAACTAAAGTCTGCCGAGACAGGTGTACCCAGTGCATCCTCCCCCCAAAAATTCCAATGCTATTATTTAATAGTGGAGAATGGTGAAAGTGATGTGGCTGTGAGTACTGCATTAAGCCTATACATGTGATATTTCTGAGAAAGGAAGGGCTCTGTTTGCATTAGAGCTCGATCTTGTGTCACTAACAGCAAATCAGGAGCAACTAATCACTGAAGTGATGGCAATACCCAGCACATCTGAAAATTCCTCCATTTGGGGACATATATAAGGATCTGAGAGCCTATCTTACAAATGCTAATTTTTTAGTGTCTTGGGCTCCCCATAGGTATATAAAGGTACAGGTTTACAGAGATGGTGCTACTCAGTACAGAGAGTCTCTGCTCAGAAAAGTTTACAACTCAAGAGATGAACTAAAGAACAAAACAAGATATGAAAGGAACAGAAAAAGAAAACAATACAATTTCTTTATTAGTAGTAGTATCATCATTAACATAAAGGATGGATCCTTTTCAATATACATTGTTAGAGTGCAGGCTCAGTTTGCATAAGCAATGGCAAATGCCAGTGCAAACACACATTGTATCTGAATTATCCAAACACTTTATATTGCTGGAAATAACTTGACAATACCCTCTTTTGGTATTTTGTCTCTTACACTTTGAATCTTCTTCTGAATCCATAATATGCAAGAATATGAGAAAATGAAAAAACACCCCTTTTTAATCTTAGAACACGTTTGGTTTGGTTTCAATTTAATTTAGGGTAAAGGTATGTGAGTTGGGAATAAGAGCCCTCCACCCATTAGTTTACCTATCCTGGATGTTCAACTATGATTTACACTAGTGTTAGGTGATCTACATTACATTCTATAAACTGGATGGAGACTTTTCAGAAATGCATGTTTGAACAATAGTCTTATTACAGCAGCCTACGGACGTTATACTGTGGAAAGTGAAGTACTACAGGGCATAGTTTAACCAGCTTCTAATCCTCTTTCCTACGGATCCTTTAGAAAGAGGATCCTGGTGAAAATGAATACTACAGTAATATTTTCCTTGTAAGCCAACAGCTAAATGATTATGATTTCATGACTGCTATGGAAGAGACGGGGATGTGTGCTACTGTAAACTCAAACTTTCTGAGCAGAGTAGGTGATTGAATAAACCATCTTCCAGAAGACTGGATTTTTCGCACTTGTGACTAAATAAAATATTGCTGCTCAGAGTCATGGACTGTGTCCTACTGCATATGGCTCATAGTATCTGCAATCCAAAATTAAACACTTGAGCAATCTCAAAACTTGTAGAGTACATAAAACTCACTCATCTGATTTCCATGCATCAGAAGTCTCCCAGGACAGGTCCTCCCATCGCCTTTTCTTTCCCAACCCATTTTTTTAGTTCCCTTAATTAGCTCATTAATTAGCTGTCACACACACACACATACACACACCACTCACACACACACACACACACACACACACACACACACACACACACCACTCTCACACACACCACTCTCACACAGCCTTTCCTGAGACTAGAGGAGAGCTCCTACTGACTCTACAGGATTTCTGCTTCATCTACCTAAAGATTCGCCAGGACCGCTTTCTACTTTTCTGCCAGAAGTATTTGACTTCATAGATTTTACAAGGATGATGAGGTAATTAATTGGTCTAATACACATAATATTTCTGCCCCAGAATGGTTCTCATACTAAGTTCTCAAGGACTTATGTGCCCCATCTCAGATTACATCTTCAGAAACTAACTTCAGTTATTAACATTCCTTATCTAACAGTGATGAGTGCTCTTTAATTCAGTCCTGATAGCGTCTTATTTACGCGATAAGTGATATTTTTTATTTTAATAGCAAATATTCTGACATCTAAAACAAAATAGAGTCAGATGCCACATGCACAAACGAGTATGCTAGAAATAAGATTCCTTTAAAGTAACCTGGCAGTGCCTTACAGGGTAATGATTTATGATCCTGCAATATGCTAAGGAATGCAGAGAAGCACAGCATTTGCTATTAAGGAGCTCATTTGAAAGCAATTGTTGATATTTGCACATGTGAATCAAGAGGTCTGTCTGTGTTACATTCTATTATATGTATTTCACGTCTATTTTACAGTGTTATGCAATTTTCTAGTGTAATACATTTTGTATATCCGGAGCCATCCTTTTAAGAAAAGATCTGGTACCACTTCTATTTTTTACAGTTGTCAAAATAAAATGACAAACAAGTGAAAATCATGAAATATTCATGGAGCTTCTTATATTCATTGCCACATTCATTATCACGACTCCCAAATGCAGGATGTTCAAACCAGACTTCAAATTCCGCTCTCAGTTTAACCTATGAAATGCCATTGGGCCACAGAAATTAATCCAAAATTGCCTTTCCAAATTATTCTGCATCTAGAAGTTACTTTTATGAGTATAAAATGTAACCTACGGGATTCTACTACATAAAGTCTGTTTTTCCCATATTTTGTGAATCTAGCAAATGGAAAAAAAAACCAATAGGTCAGATCCCTAGCAAGAAACCTAACTATATGGCCAAGACATCTTTAAGAATAATTCCGCTAATAACTCTTCTTACCCAAGTATTGATTTGATCTAGGGCTGTTTTTCCAAAGAACTGCAGACACTACCTCTTTACAATTCCGGATTGGTCGTGCATGCTGCCATTCCATAATCATAGCTTGCTTTAACTATCAGCCAAAGTTGCTTGTCAAATCTGTGTGCAAAAACCTCCCCAGCAAGATTGGAGCCTAATTTTGTCTACCCAGAAGGAAGCTTGTTAGGACAGCAGGGAGCAAAACTAAATTTTGTTATACTATCAAGAAGTTTATTCGTGCTGAAAAACATCCTTCCCCATAAATTGTGGAACAGGATGTTTAAGGAATAAATAAATGAGAAGCACCTGAGGGGTGAGAGAACTAAAATACGAACAGCTAGGAAGAGACAAAACAGGGAAGAGAAACACTATTTCAAGATGAGACTCAAATGAACCCCATAGTCTTTGTTAATGAACAGGGAAGGAAAATCTTTCAAATTATTAATAGAACATGCAACAAATTAGTAAAATAAGTAGCTACTAAACTAATATTTGGTTTAGTGACATCACTAGCACTCATCCTGCTAATGAAAAAACCCCAAAGAACACTTACAGAACAAAATCTGCGCAGCTGTTTGTCTTTCAGAAGCAGCTCTACAGTACATCAATTTAGCAATTTGTAAATGTACCTGCATCTGCTCTAGTTGTTTCCCACATCAATTCTCTGAAGCAAAACCTGTTTCCATTAATTGGCCATTACGACATGTTGAACCCAATGGTCCATCATTTGTTATAATTTTGTCAATTAAAAAAACAGCCTGGGAGATGCTCTTTGCTAATAGGATACCACATCCATTGCATTTGTTATTTTTCTAAAGCTTTCTTTACTTTTATTATTTAAGACAGACTCTGGTTATATGCAAGTGTTCTGCATTTGAATGGAATCTTTATAATGGGCTGTTTTATGGGCTAAGAAATGGAGTATCATTCTATACTTTGATGCCTTGTCCTTTCCAAATGTCCTTTCTTACATTTTAAAACAATATTGATCCCAATTATAAAAAGCATCCAGCTATAAAGCTATAAAGCATCCAGATTTTCAAAAGCATTCAAAAACCACCACTGGGTACAGATTTTCAAGAGTTCTCAGTATCTAGCTGTTCTCATTGAGAACAATGATAGTACCAGTGTATATAACAATCAAGTAGACCTTTTACTTCCCTAATAATTCCTTGTCCCCTCTTGCAGGAATATTTCATTTAAAACTTTCAAAACAATAGGAATTTCTGAGCATTTTGGAAAAAATTAGCCAAGACCGTTTGGTTACCAATTTGTAAGAAAATATTTTAGATGTTAATAACATGATTTTACCCCCCTTCTGAATGCTTATTTCCTATTATTTTAGAACTGATAAAGGTTAAGATTCTGATCTCCTCCACTTTACCCCCCAAAAAGAGTAGTAGTTTCACTGCAGATTTAACACATACTGTCTGACAACTGTTTGCATTAGCAGGACCCACACAAGAAAAAAAGCAGAAGCACTTTAAGTCTTTTTTGGATGCAATATATGTCTTTTTTAATCAAGTTCAAAAGGATAATGTGTTTGTGTGTATTATAAAAGTGGGAAAACAAGTTTCAGGAAACATTGTTTTCCTAAAGAATGGAATGTAACTTCAGAGAATAGTCGGAATGAGAGAGATGCTGGAGAACATATACAGTCAAAATGATATGTGTTGGTTCTCATGAGACTGGACAAGCTTTGTTATGATTATACTATAGAAGGTTCAACCAAATCCACTGTCTTGACATGCACATCAGCAAAATTCAAAAGGGAAATAAAATGCAAATTTCAATAGCTGAGGTATTAATTGCTGGACCAGATAAATAAGGCATGTGCTCATTTTCCATTGCTTGGAGTCTTGAAATTAAGACTGAGTGTCTGTCTGTCAGTAAGAGAGGATTTATTCAAACTCATTTGTTGATCATGAAGAAGTAATCAATGGATAAACCTTATTTAGCTTTAAAATCTATTAAATAATGAGAGATTATAAGAGAGTATCTGGAGTAATGTGAATACTGGATTTAGATTGTAATTCAACAGAACCACCACTAGGTTCTAGAATGGTTCCTGTTCAGAAAAACCAGCAACAAAACGTAGCTGGTAGTACGCTCCACTATGCCACTGTGCACATTGGGAATGGCCTATGGAAAGGCTCTGGCCTTAACTTACTATGAAGATCTACCTGAACTGCTGCCAAAAAAGCAAAATCTGAAAAGACAGCAAACAGGTATGTGTCAAGTATCATCCAGTCCTAACCTTTCCCTTTGCTTTAAGAAGCACCTCCTAGAAAGGAACCTGGGGGCTTTTAAGTTGCAAAATGCATTTGCTCATAAAGCTGCCTTACAGCACCCTACTGTTAGATCACAGCAAAATATTTTCCTAATATCTGCATTGTTCCTGGGCCATAAAAACAGCCTTTCATTTTAATCTGCTTAACACACTGTGGGAAAGGGCCTCTAATTTCCCAGCATGGTAAGGCAAATAATTCATATAACATGTTACCACAATATCTACAGTGAAAGCATTTAGTCAGAGCTCATTGGAAACAATGGGGGTTGGACCAAAGCTGCAAGAAGCAAGTGTCTGAGAGCTCATCATGCATTAAAGCACATTCTGCTGCACTTTAAAGTAAAGACAAGGTCATCATTTACAAAATGAGAGCTGTCCAGAGGCAATACAGGCAGTCCCCGGGTTACGTACAAGATAGGGACTGTAGGTTTGTTCTTAAGTTGAATCTGTATGTAGGTCCGAACTGGTACATATTGTAGGGGAAACTCTAGCCAAACATTTCTCCAGAGCTCAGTTTTATTCTCCCACACCTCACTTCCCTCAGTCCTTTATTCTCAAGCTGAGGTGTCTGCTGAGAAAAGCCGCTCCGCATCTCCCTGGTCTGCTGGGGGGGGGGGGGGGGGTGCTAGCTTCGCGTCTCCCTAGTCTGCTGGGGGGGGGAAGCAGCTAGTGCGGGGTTGCCTCACCCCGTTTGTAAGTAGGGATCCGCTGTAAGTTGGATCCATGTAACCCGGGGACTGCCTGTAGATCAATTACATCATCTTACCAAAATGATTAGGGGTCTGGAGCATATGACCTACGAGGAGAGGCTGAGGGACTTGGGTCTGTTTAGTCTGCAGAAGCGAAGAGTGAGGGGGGACTTGATAGCAGCCTTCAACTTCCTGAAGGGAGGTTCCAAAGAGGATGGAGAGAGGCTGTTCTCAGTAGTGACGGATGGCAGAACAAGGAGCAATGGTCTCAAGTTGTGGTGGGAGAGGTCCAGATTGGATATTAGGAAAAACTATTTTACTAGGAGGATAGTGAAGCATTGGAATGGGTTACCTAGGGAAGTAGTGGAGTCTCCATCCCTAGAAGTGTTTAAGTCTCGGCTTGACAAAGCCCTGGCCGGGTTGATTTAGATGGGATTGGTCCTGCCTAGAGCGGAGGGCTGGACTTGACGACCTTCTGAGGTCTCTTCCAGTTCTATGATTCTATGATAAGGGGATGGTTGGATGAAATAACATGATCTTGGTAACTAATTGACCATTCATTACCAGTTGGAAATAGGTCAATGGAGGGATGATAGGAGTTGCTATAGGGAACTTTCTGCGTGTCTGGCTGGTGAGTCTTGCCCACATGCTCAGGGTTTAGCTGATCGCCATATTTGGGGTCAGGAAGGAATTTTCCTCCAGGGTAGATTGGCAGAGGCCCTGGAGGTTTTTCGCCTTCCTCTGTAGCATTGGGCACAGATCACAGCTGGAGGACTCTCTGCATGTTGGGGCCTTCAAAGTATTTGAAGGCTTCAATATCTGAGACATAGGTGAGAGGATTATTCTAAGAGGGGTGGGTGAGATTCTGTGGCCTGCACTGTGCAGGGGGTCAGACTAGATGATCATAATGGTCCCTTCTGACCTTAAAGTCTATGAGTCTATGAGTATAGATGCCTCAGCACCTCCAATTCCCTCTGCTTCCCCAGACAGTTCAGTGCCATCTCCATTCCCCAGTTCTCTATATCAGTGTTTCTCAACTTTTTTTGATGCCAGGGACTGACTTGCTGCTTTCCTAAATGAGGGCAGGAAGATCTCAGGAACCGGTGATGGTCCCTGTACTATTTGTTGAGAAACACTGCTCTATCCTCTTAGCTTCCTTTAGATCTCTTCAGTACCCTCTCTTGGGTGTTCTGGCTTCTCCAAACCATCTCACACATTCCCATGGTCATTCCAATTCTCTTGCATGGTCCACTGGCCTGTAACCCAAGTTTTCCTACTGCTGGCCATTCTAAAGCCATCCCATCCCCTCAAATCCCTCCAATGTGCAATCTCACAGCTCTGCCAGAAATGACAACGGGTGGAAACAAGGAGCTCAGCAACAGGGTTGCCAGATGGTTTAACCAAAAATACCAAACACTCCCCGACTAGTTGGGCTGCAGGTGAATGTGGTTAGAAAGAGAAGCTAGGGGAATGGAAATTGAAACCAAGTGTTCTTTTGACAGTGGAAGAGCCTATCACCGCTCTGATCCAATGGAGGCAGGCGTTGCTGTGTAAGGCTATGCCTGCATTTTACTGGCTATTTCGACAATGGGGTCAAGCCTTGTTCCTGCAGATACTCTTATTCTAAAGCTGTTATTCACCCTGCCTAGGATATCCTTGAGATATTGTTCTGTAAGACATGGTCGGCAGCAACACAGGGAGGAGGGGCCGGCGAGAACATTTTCCCCTGCACTGCTGCCTCTGTATCCACGGGAGCTGGTCCATGCATGCTCCCCTTCTCACAGAGGTAGCAGCACAGAGGGGCAGGGGCCCTGCCTGTAATTGTGAAGGTTAACCTGACTCATCAGTTAACTGTCTACACATTTTCATTGTCACATCCCTGTTTAGTATATTATGTTCTTGCATTTTAACTGCATTTCCACGATTGCTATAGATCAGATGCCTCCAACATGTGTGAGTGGGCATGGAATTAAAGTATATAAACATACTGTTAATTAATGTAAAATATCCTACAATATGTACAAAATAAAGCACTTTAAAAACAGAAACACTGTAGTTTTTCATTCCTGGATCACTACATCTGCCTCATCATTCTCATGTACCTATGTGCAGTAAATGCATGTTACAACTACAAACTAAGATCAATAAAACCTTTAACAAGATTTAATTTGATTCTACAAGGGAGGTTATCATAATCCAGCTCTGCTTTCTCACCTTCTGCTGGCAATTTCCCTCAGCTCTGATTCAGCCACTAACTTTGTTCTCCATCGCGCCATCTATTCATGCTGCTATAATACCAGCTCCAACACAGTTTGTATCAGCACAGCAATTTCTCAGAAGTTGCCAGTTTCATAGTGTGTTGCTTTAGAAGTGTATTGAAATTGTTAGATTAAATTACAAATGAAAGTCTCTGCAGTGGGGCATCATTACTGGATCTTTTATGTACATCTGAGTGAGCAGGACTTTTAACTGTTCTCCCTTAACAGCTGAAGCTTCTGTTTGCGTGATTATTGGGGAGCAGAAATGGGGGCTTAAATGAGAAGGGGAAATTAAGTAGGCTGGGTAACATCCACAGACTTTCCCCATAACCCAAAAAGAAAAATCACATTGCTTTAACATGAACACATGCTTCATGGCAAGCCTCTTAAAGCCTCTATTAATGCCAATGAATTTGGTAACATACTTTGTAACACTATTAAAGAAAGTAACTTTGTATAGAAATCTGTTAAAACAAAAGCAGGATCTGGAGACCTACCACTTCCAGCTTCAGTTTTATCAGCTCTCAAAACTTAACGAGGCTTTAGCTTGCTCAGTGAATGAAGACATAGCCAAAGAAGTTCATAGGAACTAATCATGATTTAGTACACAGCATTCTTTCATCTGAAACAGTACTGATTATTGATGTTAGAGCGTATTATACAGGCCTGTTAATGGGTGTGGGGGAAAGAAGCAGTTGCCAAGGGGCTGGACAATTCAAAAGGGCCCGGGGTTCTCACTACTGGGGCGGTGACGGCAGCTGAGAGCCCCAAGTACTTTAAATCACTACCAAAGACCCATGTGGGGCGCTCTATACAGACAGAGGGGGAAGGAGGCACAGTGCTGAGGGCTAGCTGATCCTAGCTCCGCCCCTTCTGTCCAAAGCCCTGCCCCTTCCTGGGGCACAGAGCCCCTCCTTATCCAGGGGCCCTGCAAAGTTGTAGGACCCCATGGTACTGGGCTTGCAGCAAGTTCTGTCTTTCTGGTGAGATGCAATAACACACAGAGACATGGAAGATTGCTAAAAATTCTTCCAAAGGAATACAGACTCTGAGTATCTACTTTCTATCTACTTAAATTATCTCTGGGCTCGTCTAGACTTCCTGTGGCTTTTGAAAGTAGATATGCAAATTCAGCACAAATTTGCATATTGTCTTCCGATCCCGTTTTTGGAAGAATTTTTTCTTAAAAAAAAGCAGTCTAGACGCTGTTCTTTAAAAAACAACAACAACCTTTTACGAAAGAAGCCTGTACACCTCATTTTTTTTAGGAAGAAGGGTTCTTTCAAAATGGGTCCCCCCCCCCAAAAAGAACTGCTTCTAGACTGCTTTTTTTAAAAAAACTCTTCCGAAAATGGGATCGGAAAAAGATATGCAAATTCGTGCTGAATTTGCATATCTTCTTTCAAAAGCCGAGGGCACTCTAGACGTGCCCTCAATGTTCCAGCCAGATATGGTATTCTTCACTTCCTGTCCTATACTATCTGTGCCACTACACAGCTGTCAAATTCCACACAAGAAGTGACTGAATTTTCAATAATACTTGAAGTTATTCCTGATAGCAGCACAGTGTTTAAAATACATGAAAATGTGGTCAGAATCTGCAAGTTTCACCCACTTCATGCTGCTCTGGCCAGGGGACTGCTCAGGCTAGAATGGGACTCCCACACCACGAGCAGAGGGCTGCTCAAGCCAGGTAGGGCCCGCTGGTTAACTGGTTTCCCTGGTAAACATGCCTGTAAGGTGAATGCTTACCCAGTAACCGATTAGCCAGTTAACCCTTTTCATCACTAATAGTAGGCCCAGATTCTTCCATAAGCTACCCTCTTCTGATAGACAGACACCTGCAACTACCCACATGGCTTAAAGCCAGCACCCCGCACCCAGAAGTGGTCACCTACACTCACTCCAAGCACACACCACCCCAGACACCACCACAACCTTAACACCTTTCAGGCATGCCAGCATCCATACCCCCTCCAGCCCCCACCTATCTCACACCCTACTGCCATGTATTAATGCCACAAACTTCCCCCATTCCACCCCACATGCTCTGCCCCAGTCAATCCGTCACTTGTGTCAATCATGGGACATGTCGCAAACAGAGCTGCTCTTAACTTGGCAGCTATCAGGTTGACAGGTGTGTTCTCTGCTGAGTTTGAATTTCTTGTAGGTGACAAAAAGAAATCTCACTTGTTTATTGTCTAATTGGAAGGAGTTTGTGCAGTGCGGAGGGGTGAGGAGTGGGTTAGATGAACTGATGCCTGAGTAAATATTTTTAAAAGATATAGACAATGACTAAGGAGAAGGAAAGGAATAGCAGGTGTGAGAAAAATTGAGGTAGAAATGTAAAAGATTAGGACAAATGGAATGAAAGATACAGTACTTTAAAATTAAGCATCAGGAAAATATGGCAGTGCTGAAGACTTTATCAAGGGAATTGGTGAAAGCCCCATCATTTGAGACATTTGAAATTCCACCTCTAAACCATAATTGTACCACAGTGAACAGCCCTGTGCAATCACAGCATTAGGCTACATAACCTGGGAAGGCTTTTCCATTTCTAACTTCTAAAATTCTAGTCAGGCAGAATTAAAGTATTTTCAACACATCTAAAATTTACCCAATGCTACTAAAAAAAGTGAAGTATGATTCACTGTTGCAGCAGCAGAAAGATCACACCCCAAACGAAGCAAAAATTAGACAATACTTTCTAAGCAACTTTCTGAACTATATAACTTTCCCTCCTTGTCTGAACTTACCAAAAAATAATTTAAAAGGTACCTAGTGAACATAAAAGATACAAAGTGATTTCAGAAATTTTATTTAAAAGAGAAACAATGTTTTCCCTCCCTTTCCCATTTCAGTTATGTTCAAAACATACCTATGGGTTTTCCTAAGCTCAGTCCATTTCTTCCATCAAGTAAGTTACACTGAAAGCAGCTATGCAGACTTGTTGCTAACAGTCTAAACTAGCAAACAACAGCAGAAATAACTACAACTTAAATTATGTGTGCTGAACTTGGCAGTACCAGTCTCTCTATCATTTATCAACATATTTTAATGAACTAATTACAAATATTTTTCCCCAGAGTACTTTCACTTCCCAGGTTTTTAAACTCATCACCTTACAAACTTAAATATCTCAAGATACCGTATCTTAAGTTTCTGTGGGATGAGTACATGCCATTTAGTGCCACCAGGATAATGAAATCATTTTAAGGATAACTGTAGACATTATAAAATCTAAGGCCAGATTCTTCTCTCCCTTAGAATTAGGTTTTTCTGGACTAACTCCATTCACCTCAATGGAGTTAATCCACATTTTCCCCAAGGGCAAATTTCCTTACACTAGTAGCAAATGAGACAACTTTCAATAGTCAAAAACTGTCTGCCACTCAAATTAAGGAAGTTAAAATGCAATTATCTGGCTAATCTATAGTCAATACAATTTGTATCGACCATATGATTAGTGGATAAGCACCACTGTGCAGAGCCGCAGTGGGGGTAACTCCAGGAGCTGGAAATGAGCCGCAGTGGGGGTATCTCCAGCCAGAAATGAGCAGTCCTGGCTTGTGCAGGCTCCCGAGCCACCTGTGCTGTGGCTCTGCATTGTAAATGTACTAAGAGCTGCTGGGCTCTTACTTCATTTAAAATGCAGAGGCGCAGCAATCAGCACTAGCTGGGACTGCTAGGTACCGGCTTGCGCTGAGTCCAGCAGCCCCTGTTCACAGCAGACAGCCCCGGCCACCGTGAAAAGGGCTGCTTGGTGCCAACAGCCCCTATAAGTAGGGGGGCCCAGCTCACCCTGTGGACAGAGGCTACTTTGCAGCAGCTTCCCCTATTCCCGCCCCCCCACCCTCAAGAGGCAGCAGGGAGTGACAGGTGGCATCCCGGAGACTGTGCTGGGGGGGGGGACCAGCTTTTAAGCCAGCTCCCCAGCACCGGTTCCTGTCCCCCCCTTACTGCCTCTCATGGAGGCAGCAAGGGGGGGGGGCACAGCAGAGAACACAGGACAAGCAGGGACTCAAGCAACCCCTGTTCACCCTGTGTTCCCTGTGGCACTTCTGCTTTTGACATGTACGAGAGCTTCAGAGGGCTCTTGTACATGTCAAAAGTAGAAGCACCAACAGCGGGAACACATCTCCCCACTATGCCTCCGCCTCCCCTGCCCCCCACGATGAGGGTGCTGGGAGGAACCTGGTTCCTGTTCCCTCTATTTCTACTTCTCTCTGATAGAGGCAACAAGTTGGGGGGGGGGGAGGGAAGAGCAACTAGTTGAGTTGCTACTCGACTATCCGATAAGGATTTGCTTATCAGCTAGTCAGCTAGTCACTAACATCCCTAACTCAAATATAGTTCTATAATCTGGGATATAATAATCATAGTGCCAATTAGTCTCCATTACAAATGTGTTCTTTATTTGGTAAAATTACAGCTTTTGAATGAAATAGTACAGTACAGGCAGTCCCCGGGTTACGTACAAGATAGGGACTGTAGGTTTGTTCTTAAGTTGAATTTGTATGTAAGTCGGAACTGGTACATATTGTAGGGGAAACTCGAGCCAAACATTTCTCCACAGCTCAGTTTTATTCTCCCACACCTCACTTCCCTCAGTCCTTTATTCTCAAGCTGAGGTGTCTACTGAGGAAAGCCGCTCCGCGTCAACCTGGTCTGCTGGGGGGGGGGGGGGGGGGGAGGGCACTAGCTTTGTGTCTCCCTGGTCTGTTGGGGGGAAGCAGCTACTGCGGGGTTGCCTCACCCCGTTTGTAAGTAGGGATCCGATGTAAGTCAGATCCATGTAACCCACGGACTGCCTGTAGATCAATTACATCTTTTTGTATAGATGCCTCAGCACCTCCAATTCCCTCTGCTTCCCCATGTAACCGAGGGACTGCCTGTATTTACATATTGACTCATGAGCCACTGAAATACTTTTCACATACTATAAAGAGTAAGCTATGGTTGCACTTCAACAAGGGAAGGGGACTGTTCCCAAGAAAATAATGCAAAAATGGTTTTATTCTTCTCATTCTATAAGCATTTAAAACTAAATGATTAGGGTTTTCTTTCAGATGCTTCACAGTATATTTCATTTACCTAATAGGCAAATCTACAGTCCTAAATCAGGGACAGTACTTCCAGAAGAGTACTCAGTGTGGAAAAAGTGTTCTGAACATTTAAGGAAAAGAATACTCAAAGCTTAACTGAAAAAATCACACAGTAAACTGACAATTTTGTTACATGACAAATATTCTATGTAGAACATCTGGAGAACTTACTAAGTGTGGAACTCTATATAGAGCTGAGGAATATAGGAATGATGCCACTATTCATTGATGTTTTAATCAAATTACTGATACCCCAGTCCAAAAAATTAAATAAAATAAAAATAAAGTCTCAATTGTTGACAAAGATGACTTGAAGTCCCAACAAGCAGACACTCAGTAATTCATCAGAAAGGGTTCAGGTAATCACCTCCTATGTGCATATAGCTTTCTGAATTATGGTAATCACCATCAAAAAACAATTAATACAGTGCCTTCCAACAACATGAATGCTGCCTTTAAAATATTCAGTTTTTCTAATGAGATACCTGAAAAATGCATTGGAGGGCATGAATAGGAAATTATACTAAACAATTTCTGTCCCTTTTCTCAACTGAGGGCAGCTACTTTCCTCCATTTACTGACAATGCAAAAAACCAGAATAACGGCCTGGGAAATAAAAGTGATATTTTGCTTAGATAGAAAGGAGAGAAACTTCAGGGCCGTATAACACAACCCCCTCAGTAGCTCTTGGAAAAGTATAGCAGCTGATTGGCATACTATTTATGACAAAGTGGAAAACAAAAAGCCTGAAGAACTAAAATTTAGCTCCTGATGACTGACGTTTCAAATTTTTCAAAAATGGTAACACAACATTTAAATACTGACAGGATAACAGAGTCCAGTCCAACATTTGTTATTTTTTCAAATATGTTCATTTTTTTGAAGGAGGTAATAAAACAGAAGATCTTAGACTTGGTATGTGGAGCACTTCCTGGTGATCCACACACAGCTGGCTGGTAATGCTAATTTCTCTTTGATTCCTGATGCTCAATAATCCACATATTACAGATAGCTAAAATACTCTCCTAATATTAGTTTACCATGTAAGCAATTGCTGTAGTTGCTTTAGGAATAGTATATGTCTGCAGATGAACCTGGAAGTGGCATGTGCAGTTGTGACTAGGGTGTTCAATACTCAATGAAATCAATGCATGCTATAAAGACATCTGTAATCCAACACATATGGATTATGGTTTAACCTAATGGAAAACTGAAAAATGACTGCTCTGAGTTAAAATAAACTAGAGAAGGTGACAATATATTTATTTGGAAATATCAGCCCTTTTAATCTAACTGTTGGACACTTTTTTCCAATATAGTGTGTTATTAATCTTTCACACTATGTAATACCATTACTCAAAATCTCCAGTCCACATGTGATCTCTCTCTCACACAATTATATAACACTACTTGCTTTACAAATATTTTTGATATCTAAGGGAATGTCTACACTACAGGGGAGATAGAAGCTGTTGCTGTCAATCTTCCAGGGTTTGAATTAGCAGGTCTAGTGAAGACCTGCTAATTCGAACTGAGAGGGGTACTCTGGCCAACGTGGGCAGTCCTGCTTCCACGAGGAGTAAGGGAAATCAAACAAAGAGTGTGCTCTCTTCAACTTCCTGCAGTGTGGACAGCACCAAAAGTCAAGTTAAGATACGCAACTTCAGCTATGTTAATTGCATAGTTGAAGTATCTTAATTTGGCCTTGTCCCATAGTGTAGAGATACCCTAAAAGAACACTATGAGAGTTAACGGTTATAACAAACACCCAATATTTAGGGATCTGACATACCAGATTGTAAGGGATACAAAGAGACACACTATTTCAAAAGTGACAGTAATTAAAACGGCAATTAGGAATCCAACTTCTCACCACCTTTTTTCCCCCCCTTTCTTAGGTTTTCATTGACTGCTTATTTTTTCCAGTTCCCTATTAAGAACAGCCATTACAGCCGTACAGCACTGAGTGCAGGTTGCAATGGAAGCAGCTACTAAAATAGATGATACAGAACAAATATTTCCAGTGTCTTATGTTGATTTAAAAATCAAAGAACACTTTTCTGGGTACCCATTCTGCAAACTGATCTACATGTGTATCTGGATCTGTCTGCACATGGAACAAATGGCAGGAAAAGATCAGTTGATATGATGAACAGTACACAAGCATAGGATTTGGAATTTACCTGTGTTATACAGTTGTTCTTTTTATGTGTACTCATATATGTGCTATCCATACATCACGAGGTCATCCCAATGTCAAAAAAATTTCCATAGCCTACATACATTTTATATTTATATATTCCCTTTATGGGAAAAAAACATAAAATCAACCAGAATCTTAAATAAACCCAGAATCTTAATTAAATAAATCACAAGATAGGGGGTTCAGTTTCACCCGATACCTCCATATTGGTCCCGCTTTCAATGAGCTAAATTATCCATTACAATTCTGTGGTATTTTCTTGTAAAGTTACACGCCTTCATGTTTTACATATGAGAAAGGTATGATCACCTGGTTTACAGATCAATGTACTTATGTTTAATTTGTAATTTACGCAACATTAATACAGAATGACAGCTCCAATTTTCTTACTGGTTGCAATCTAGAAGATACCTTCAGTTCTCTACCAATTCCATTACATCATCCCAGAAACCAAAACATTTTCTTTCTTTAAATAATTCCCATCTTTTCCACCTTGCCCTCCCACCAATGCACAATTACCGTCCGTAAAAAACTACATTTCCTCAGATATTAAAGACTCTAAAGACACAATTTTCAGGAGTATTGCTGCATGGATGCATCCATCACACTGACCTTCGCTTTTTCATTCAGACTGTTACATAACCTAGTGCTTGCGTGCAGTGTATGTGTTTCAACCCCCCCGCAATCCCTTATTTAATGCTACACAAGGGAGAGGAGGGACATATGGGTCAGCAGGTTAGCGGTATCAAAGCCTAAACGGTTCAAGATCACAAACGGAGCACCCCCATCGCCAGACACACTGCCTTCTCCCCTTTTTATAAGTTCCTAGCAGTCTCCAGTTACATAATTTGTAAAGGTCTAAAAGTTACAACACTGCAAGACTATGCTGAAGGCTGCCATCCCGAACAATCCCCGTGTGCCAGCAATGGCAATTAAAGCAGATTGAAGCCTATAGACTGGAAGCAATTGGGGAAGGGGGTGGGGGAGCAGCTTGTGTAACAGCCACAAACTACTGCAGCTTTGAAAACATGCAGAGAACTCCACCGCATTTATTAAGGAAAATTTCTCCAGTGTTTCTGATTAACCTCGTTACATAACCAGCTTGCATTCCAAATCCACTGTCTCAAGCTCTCTAAATATACATTTTTTTTGCAGCTAAAAGCTTGCTGCACACAAAAAACCGTCCCCATCCTCCCGTCTCCTCCAGAGCCCGCTCTGCCTCGCCTCCCCCCCTTCTCCCCCGTTGCATTTGCATAACTGCGCGGTCATTATTCGGAAATTGCCTCTAATTAAATGTTTCAGCGTGTGTCATCTCGCTGGCTTTTACTGTACTCGGATTCTCTGAGTGGGAAGCTGCCTGGGAAGGGGGCGTGGCCAAAATGGGAAAAATACTGTAAAACACAAGCCAACACATGATCAGCCATATTCCAAACAACAACAACAGCACACACTCCCCTGAAAACGTTCCCCGAGTCCCTGCAATCAGCTGGCCCAGGACTCGGGAGCCTGCGAGGGCTGTGCGCGCCAGGTTGGCAGTCATGGCTGTAACAGATCAGTATGTGTATTTATTTGATTCCCACCCATCCCCTAGCGAGCCTACCGAGTGGGTTTCCCTTGAATGATCACAGCGATGGATTCATTGCCAGCGGGAATTAAAGCTACATCTTTGCCCCTCTCGCTTTTTTTTTTCTTTTTGCGCAAATCCAAAAAATATTTGAAAGCCACCGACTTTAATCGCTCGCCGCTCCTATGCAAGGGGGGGGGGGGGAGATGTTTCTCCCTCTCTCCAGTATCAACCAGCCAGCGCTAAAACGCTGTCGATACTTTCAATAAAAGTGGGCTATAAACAATGTCCAATTGAAATTGACCAGCACGTTTCCAGCTGACCCGTACTACACCACACGCGGTGGGCAGCCTGAGCGTGCTTAAGTCATCATTAAACCAGCAATGAAAGGCTTGTGTGTGTGTCTTTGCACTATGTTGTCACTCGGGGGGAAGGAGGAAAGGAAAACCCACGCGAGACTCGGAAGAGCCCCTCTCTGGAAAGTTGTGCACCTTCACGCAAACCCCAGGAGACCATCAACTTTGGAGACGGATTTTTTTTTAAACCACACCGCAGACCACGGCTTGTCAAAAGAGCGGAGAAGTCAATCGCAGATCAGCACCCGCCTCATTAATCAGAGCAATCCTAGCCAACTCCCCCATGCCCCCCCACCACCCACCACCCTCGGCACCCCAGAGCAGGAACTGTCAAAAGGAGCAAAATGCAGGACTATGTAGCACTTTAAAGACTAACAAGATGGTTTATTAGATGATGAGCTTTCGTGGGCCAGACCCACTTCCTCAGATCAAATAATGGAAGAAAGTAGTCACAACCATAGATACCAAAGGATACAATTAAAAAAATGAACAAATATGAAAAGGAGGCGAGAGAAAAGAAGGGGGGAGGGGAGAGGAGGTCACTGCAGCTTGAAAAGTTTGTTTCCTCGCCTTCTAACGCCCTGACTCCTGGGCTGCTTTGTTGTTAATTATGTAATTTCAGGGGCAGCGTTGCCAGCTGAGTTTTGCAGGCGAGGAAAGGGAAAGCACCGAGCTCGCTCTCAATATTTTCCCTCCCGCTTGCAGCCAGGAGAAGCCGCTGGAAAAGTTTGCCGGATTGGAGGCAGCGGGGAGTTGCGTTTCTCCGCCCGCCCCCAGCCGGTGCCCGGGGCTCCCCTGCTGCAAGCCGCCCTTCTCTCCTGCCCCCTCGCCGTGCCCAGCGCGCCCCCTCGCCCGCCTCTCCCTACCTCTGCCGGAGTAGCTCTGCCTGCGGGCTGCAGCGGGCGCTTCGCTTTTCCCGGCCGGCTCCAGGGTGTCCCTGGCGCCGGAGACGCTGCTGCCCGGCTCGGGGGCGGCGGGCTCGGGGGCTGCCGGGGCGGACTCCATGTTTTTCCCGCTGTCGCTGGCTGGGCGATGGCGAGCTCCTGCGCTCCCTCTATCTGCTGCTCGCAGCGCGACTCTATGGTCGGCGGCAGCGGGGAGAGCGCGAGCCGGGGCCGGCGGGGAGCGAGCGCGCCGGGCTGTGAGCGCAGGCGAGAGCCCCGCCGCCTCCCTCCGCCCTCGCAGCCACGCGCCGCGCGGGCCGCCCAGCCCCGACACCCGCAGCGGGGAGGCTCCGGCTGCACTGGCGGGGACACGCCCCGGCAAGCCCGCGGGGGACACGCGCCTCCTCCAAAGCCCGCCCAGGGGGGGCCGGCAGGTGCCAGGCGGAGGAGCAGCGGGGTGGAGGCAGGAGCCCCGCTCCCTGCCAGCAGGGCAGGGCCCAGGAGGCAGCAGCTGCCTCTGCAGCGAAGGGGGAGTGAGTCCCATCACTGCACCCAGCCTGCCCCCCGAAGGAGGGCCCCCCACACTATTATGCCCTCCCCTTTCCAGGCAGAGCCTCTGGAGGAGGAACAGCTCCCCTATTTCCCCCAAGCAACAGCTTCCTTGCCCAACAGGGCTATGTCTAGACTGCAGGCTTCTTTCGAAAGAGCGCGTCTAGACGGCAGGCGGATCTTTCGATAGAGGAAATCCGCTTTTTCGAAAGAGAGCCCCCAGCGAGGCTGGATGCTCTCTTTCGAAGACGGCCTCTTTACAGGGAAGAACGCCTTCCTTCGAAAGAGGAACTTTCGAAGGAAGGCGTTCTTCCTCGTGAAACGAGGTTTACCGCCATCGAAAGAAAAGCCGCGTTCTTTCGAAATAATTTCGAAAGAACGCGGCTTGAGTCTGGACGCACGGGAAGTTTTTTTGGGAAAAGGCTACTTTTCCCGAAAAAACCCCTGAGTCTCGACACGGCCTAGGTGCTGAAGCAAGACATGCCAGATGTTGCACAACTCAGGGGAGACTCACCCATTTAGCAGATCTGTCACACATCTGCACAACAGGCAAAATCTCTCCCAGTCCCTGTCCCCTTCTCTCACACAAAGATTAAGACACTTTTGGGTGAAATTCCCTTCAGGCTAGCGCACACAGGTGGGAGGCAGAAGACCACTGAGTTGCAGTCTCATTTCTTACTGTGAACCACGTAAATCATGATTCTTCTATCTTTACAACCATTACTATTGACCCAGGCCTCAAAGTCCCCATTCCAGAAATCAGACAGCTTTCATGCACTCTCTTCTGCAAGATAACACAAGTTTAACAAAACCACAGTTGCTGGGACTGGGAACAAAACACACCTTGAATATAAGAGAGGCAAATCTCAGCCAAACTGCCTTTAAAACTAAATCCATGTGCTTGGCTTTCCTGTTTTTAAGTACTGCTCCAACCACTACATAATGCCCTGCATCAGTCAGGAAAAGAACCTATGAATCCCAAGAGCCAACATTCACAGCTTTCTCACATGTAGTTATATAACATACTGTATGACATGTCCAGCTCTAGGGCCCTGTTCAGAAATCAGACAATATCCTACTCACTACCAGTTGTTCTTTTAGCTCACTTGTAAAATATCTTGGCTGGGAATATGAAGGTCCTAAGTTTAAATCCACTAGCCATCTATGCAGGAGGAGGAAATAACCATATGCCAGTGCAAATATACAATGGTGTTCCACTGAGATGACACAATCTATGTTATGAAGAGACTGAACAGCATAAGAAACATTTTGCCTTTGTTCCCAGAGAAGGCATAAACTCCAGAAGGTCAGGACTTAATTTAATAACCTCACTTTTCGTTGCCCCCAAATGCTACAAAGCTTTTCCATTTGCATCACCACTCTGAGGCCAGGCAAGCCCAGCTTAGTAGGGGTCAAAAGTTGTTCCCATCTAATGAACGTTGGTGCAAGTTTAGTGAGTTAAAATTGCAGCTTTATCATTTTTTTTACTATCTGTCTGACTCAAAATTAAAAAGAATTATTACAAAAGCCACAGAAATTACTTGAACTAGCTGTTACCCCTAACAGAAGTTTCTCCCATCTTCCAGATAAAAATTGAGGCAAGGTGACAAGGTGTTGAGTGTCGAGAAGCTTGCTTTGTTCATAAAAAGAGGACTTCAGTCCTGAAATCTGTCAAACCAATTCCTTTCATCAGCACTGGGAACAATGGGACTATTTGTCAGAGAAAGAATTACTCACATGAATGTTTACTGGACATGATGCTTTTAGAATACCTCAAACTTTAAATAATCAGGAGATTTTGTTTGTTGATTTTATACAATAAAACTCCATTGGTCCGGCATCTGACGGTCCGGCACTCCTGATGGTCCGGCACCATCAGGAACCCGGAAGTGCTCCGCAGCCGGACCATTGGAGCTGCTCTGCCTCCAGCTTCCCCTATTCAGCCACTGCTAAAACTGACCAGCGGCTGAATCGGGGAAGCCGGAGGCAGAGCAGCTGGGGCACTGCAGGGTAGGTCCCCTAGCGCTGCCCCTGGGGGCTGCGGACCAACCCAGCAGCACCCCAGGTGTCCCCGATTCAGCCGCTGCTGAAATTGACCAGCGGCTGATTCCGGGAAGCCCTGGGCAGAGCTGCTCTGCCTCAGGCTTCCTGGAGTCAGCTCTTGGTCAATTTCAGCAGCGGCTGACTTGGGGACGCCTGGGGCAGAGAAGCTGGGGTGCTGCAGGGTTGATCCAGTAGCGCCGAGGAGTGGCGTTGCGGGACCAACCCAGCAGCACCCCAGCTGCTCTGCCCCAGGCGTCCCCAAGTCAGCCGCTGCTGAAATTGACCAAGAGCTGACTCCAGGAAGCCCGGGGCAGAGCAGCTCTGCTTCGGGTTTCCTGGAGTCAGCTGCTGATCAGTATCAGCAACGTCTGACTTGGGGACTCCTGAGGCAGAGCAGCTGGGGTGCTGCTGGGTTGCTCCAGTAGCACCAAGGAGCGGCGCTGCGGGACCAACCCAGCAGCACCCCAGCTGCTCTGCCCCAGGCATCCCCAAGAGCAGCTGGGGTGCTGCCTGGTTGGTCTCGCCGTGCCAAGGGTCGGAGTTACCCCGACCAACCTGGCAGCACTCCAGCTGCTCTGCCCCAGGCATCTCCGATTCAGCTGCTGCTGGTCAGTTTCAGCAGCAGCTGAATCAGGGATGCTTGGGGCAGAGCCGGACTATCGGAAGGGGGGGCTATGAGGGGTCTGGGATGGCATCCTTCCCACCCCACCCAGACCCCTCATAGCTCCCCCTTCCAATAGTCCGGCATATCTGATAATCCGGCACCGCCTGGGTCCCAAAGGTGCCGGATTATCGGAAGTTTACTGTATATATATATACACATGCAGAGATTAAGTACATCCACCCTATTTATGGATAAATATTTGTCATGTAGGCTTTTATTTTTTTTTCTGTTGGCAAAACTAAGTAAATTAAATTTGCAAATTAATTTTCCTAAGGGAGACGAAGATACTGAAGCTTTGAAAGCTGTGGTATGACAATGTACAGTAGGGTTTGGTTGTTGGAAAGTGAGGTTTCTTCAAAAACTAAAAATAAGGGAAAAAGACAAGGAAAAAGTGCTAATGTTCCTAACAGAGATTTGAATTGATGCACAAGAGAGAATCTTTCTCAACAGCACTTCTCTATAGCTCACGAGGAGCAAGAATCCGCCAAAGTAGAGCTAGCGCCTAAATTAATACAGCTCAAAAGGCAATCTCTCTTCATTGGAGTGTTTCCGTAACATCCACACAAGAAATGGACAAAGCTGCCCTGTCGTTCAGTAAAAACAGAAGACAAAGCCTCTGGAGAACTTAAATTCAGTGTCAGAGAAACAATAGCAGCAGGAGCTTCCTCACATTTTATATAATTGGGGAGAAACAACCATTGCTGCAGTCTGACTATGGGGCATTATGTCAGAGATACTGGAAAAGATTATTGCTCAAATTAGCTCCCTAACTAGGCAGCTATCAAGCAGCCCTTGCTGATTTTGCAAGCTCAAGCATGGAACAAAACAGCAAGCAGCTGAGCCCACTTCACTGCCACATACACAAGGTCAGTGGGAGGCCACAGACACATACACCATCCTTCATCCCCAGCATCCCTTTTAGACACCATGTCCACGCCTCTCTGACCAATTTTGTGACTACTCAAGTGAAGCTGGTGGCTGAAACTTTCATTATTCTCTAGGGCAAGTTTGAGATACAGCCAAATATCCTTAAGCGAAAGAAGGAAAGATGGATGGATGGATAGATAGAGGGCTATATTTTGGGCTAATGTTACCCTGGCAACATTGGATTTTCAGTGACCAAAAGGAAAGAAGTAAAATGGCAATGAGGAAAGAAAAGAACTTAGTCTGAAGAGGGAGAAGAGCATTATTATAATAAACATTGGCACTGCAACATTCCCTCTCATTTTCACTCCCTAAGGTCAAGGGTCCAGCCGAATATACATATAGGCATGAAAAAACCTAGTCAACATTTTTCTAAGAAAACAATGGTTGGTTGGTTTTTTCAGAAAATGCCAATTTGCTGAAACAAAATCCTAGGCCAAATCTATTACAGATTTCATGAAACTTAAGAACATAAATAGGTTTCCACTGCCAACCCCAGACTCCCGACTATTGCCACAGATTTCCTTTTGGGAACACCATGTTTCACTGTTTCCAAAACAAAATTGTCAAGGTTTTCAAATCACAAGAAATTGTCTGTCAATTGTCTTTCATCCTGATTCCAAACAAAAGCAAATTACTAAGGTTTTTTGTATAAACCAAAATTCCTGAGTTCAGACAGGAGCACTACAGATAGGGTGACCATATGTACCGTTTTGGCCAGGCCAGTCCCTTTTTAAACTCTGTCCCAGATGTCCTGGCTTTTTGGCAAAAGTGGGCAAATGGGGGCACAGAGGAACATTTAGGGAGGCCAATAGCACACGAGGCATTGGGTGTTGAGGCTTAGGAAGTCAGCGCAGGCCAGAGTGAGGCTGAGACAGTCAGGCACAGTTCTGATGGCATGGGCTTGGGCAAGCAGCCTGGCTTAGGACAACAGGGGAGTTTAGGGAGGTGCTGGAGGGTAGCCCTCCCCCCCCCCAGTTTGAACCCCTGAATTTCATACTTGGGGTCATCTTAAAACATGCTCAACCATGGAACAACAAAGCAAGCAGCTGAGGCAACTCTTAACGGCAAAGGAGATGGCCCTGCTCCCAGCTTTACCATTGGGGCAGTGTATTTGTTTATAAACAGAGGAAGGAAGGGTGATTAAAATAACGAAAGGCTTGTCCTTCAAGTAATCGAAAGATCCTTAGGTGACATTGAAAACATTGCCAGCTACTCCGTTTAAAAATGGGGAAAAACAGGAAAAATAAGTAGACATAAATAGTGATGTGCTGCATGGGTCTGTATTTGGATCAATTTATTCATAAATGATCAAAATGATTGGAAATAGTTAAGTCCAAAGCTGACTTAGAGAGTTACAAAGGAAACACAAAACTGGGTGATTGGCCAGCCCAAGATCAGATGGAATTCAGTGTTGATAGTTACTTACTCCTCCACTAACATAACACCAGGTCACCCAATTACATTTATAGGCTGCCGATGTAAAACAAACACAAGTAATTATTTCTTTGCAGTCAACCTGTGGAACTTTTTGCCAAGGGATGATGGACATGCCCAAACTATCCCAGAATTCCAATAAGAACAGAGTAAGTTCAAAGGGTGTAGGATCCATCAATGGCTTCTAGCTAGGATGGGCAAGGATGGTGTCCCTAGTCTTTTGCCAGAAGCTTGGAATGGACAACAGAGAACAGATCACTTAATGATTGCCTCTTTCTTTCATTCCTTCTGAAGCACTTGGCATTGGCCACTGTTGGAAGACATGATTCTGGGCTAGATGGACCATTGGTCTGATCCAGTGTGGCCATTCTTATGTTCTTATATATAACCCAGATGTATCTGCACCCTGCGGTAACCCACTAGACCCCACTTCCCTCCCAGAACTGAGATAGAGCCAAGGAGTCCTGACTGTGTTTCTCTCTTTCTCCACAGAGGTAGTAACAATGTAAAAATATACATTAAAATTTTAAGCCTAACCAGTGCCCTTTCCATGAGATAACGGAATATGTTAGTATTAGAGCTGAGTGGATCGAATATTGATTTAATTTTCTTTCTTTTATATAGGAGTCAGCTGACAGGAGCCCTGTATCTAACTGCTGAGTTGTCTGCCAGAAAACTAGAGTTTTCAAGTGCCTTGGTAGCTCCTGGAAAGAGGTGATGTATGGGGGGAGAGGGAAGGCGGGAGGGCAGACAGAATCAATCCTCCCCGCCTCTCGGATTGGCTGCTTGGCTTGTACTGAGCATGTTCAGTAACACTGCTGAAGCCGCTGTCCTCAGTCTGCCCCACCATGCCCACACTCTTCCCTCCTATCATGACATGCACAGGTTGACCCCACCCACCAAAACCCTCTACCCTCCAACAGCCTGTGCAGAGGAAAGGGAGTTCAGGTGAGCACCGATTCCAGACAGCTCAGGCCAGTTCCACCAGTGTCCCAATTTTAATTTTTGTAAATATGGTCACACTGCTTGTAAAGCCCTATGTAATCCTCCTCACCATAGAACACACTGGCTGTGTCTACACTGGCCACTTGAATTTCCGGAAAAGCACTGACGATCTCATGTAAGATCGTCAGTGCTTTTCCGGAAATACTATGCTGCTCCCGTTCGGGCAAAAGTCTTTTTCTGAAAGACTTTTGCGCAAAAGGGCCAGTGTAGACAGCATAGTAGTTTTCCACAAAAAAGCCCCGATCACGAAAATGGCGATCGGGGCTTTTTGGCGGAAAACCGCGTCTAGATTGGCCACGGATGCTTTTCCACAAAAAGTGCTTTTGCGGAAAAGAATCCTGACAATCTAGACGTGCTTTTCCGAAAATGCTTTTAACGGAAAAGTTTTCCGTTAAAAGCATTTTCGGAAAATCATGCCAGTGTAGACGTAGCCCCAATGTGCTATGCCCCAAGCCAACTCCAGGTATCTATCCGAAGTTCTTTCAGATACTTGTGGAAATGAGCCATGGCAGAAAAATCAATTCCCTGAATGATCTCTCTCCTGCTTTGCACTGAAAGTTAAATTCTTCTTCCTTTTGTGGTTGTCAGGACCATGTAGGAAGGGGATCCTTCTTTATGGTTCATTGAACTTCTTTAAACAGGTGAAATTGCGTTGCTGGTGTATGCAAGTATACAAAGGAAGGTGAGGAAAAATGTTTGGTTGGAGGAGAAAGTGCAACACGAGTTCCTGAAGAGATTATTTCCCTGTGGCCTCACAAAATCCAAGACCAGCTCTGACCAGCCCTCATAACAAGACATGTAACAAATAAAATGGCCTGGATTTTGGTGCTGATTCTGCAGATGCTGTGTCAGACAAGTTGGGACCTTTGCATAAACTATTGTCCTTTTTTAGAAGAAGTTGTGTAATCTAAGTATCATTGCACATTAGAACAGTGTCTTCAGAACACAGAAACGAATCCACAGGTGTTGGAGCAATACACATCCACAATGTGAAATAATGTAGGTGGACTGTCAAGTTGGTGCAATAGTAGCATAAGTAACAGTGAAGGAAAAATACTCGTAGCCACCAAAGACAATAGATGGCATGTATTACAAGAGTCTCAAAGTCCCAGCCCATAGACCATCACTGTCCAGATTGTTGCTCAATCAGACCCAGGAGTCCCAGTGGACTGAGGGGTATCATATCTGTTCCCATCCCCCCAAGTCCTGCCCCTTCCTGTCACTTCTCTGACCTTTCCCCCCATGGCTCCATAGCCCTCCTCAGAGATTGCCAGAGGTTTTGAGGGAGTGAAGGGGGGATGTTGGTGCAGGGTGGCAGCAGCAAACAGAAAAGTGGGAAAGGTCTCAGCGACGTGCTATGGATTGCAGGAAAGGAGTTAGATGCTGGAGATAATGGGGAAGAGTAATAGATATTCAGGAGAAGCTTATTTCAGTCATTGATGGAGAGGGCCCTCTGATGGGTCTTCAGATGCATCAGTTCATATGGAGCTAACGGTATACATTTTTCTTGGCAATATTAAGGATATACTCACTTTTACATAATTCCTTCTTAAAATAAGCACTTACATTGTATGCAGCCATTCTTTGCTGCATATCCTCAGCTGTGAATTGTAATGATTTATATAACTTAATTGAAATTGTTTTGCTGGTTAAAGTTGGCACTGCAATTAAAATAACAGACATGGCTTCCATTTGAAATATCTGCTACCTGTCTGTACCTGAAAACAACTTTAAGTAGCTTATCCAACCCACTAAGCTCTAGCAAAAAATACTGGTTCCATGTTTGGAACCTGAGCATTTGGCAGTAATTCAATCAAACATTTATTCAGAATTTTAAACATCTGCTCTAGGATAAAGGAGAAGAAATAAGAAAATGAAAGAAGAGCAATGTGAAAGGTAAGGAGAAGCATTATGACTAAATTATTAAAGCCTCTTCTTTCATATTTGTAATTATACATGCACACACACACAGAGGTAACATAATTTATATAAGGATAGGTGCTCTTCCCTCAGCCCTTAAATCAGGGGTGTCCAAACTTTTTTCAAAGAGGGCCAGATTTGATGAAGTGAACATGCGTGAGGGCCGACCATTTTGCCTGACATTTTTTGAACCATTAAAATTAAACGCAAATTAACTATTTTATGCAAAGTTTATTGCAAACGGCATACTTTTCATTTCGTCACATGGATGACCAATCTAAACAGGTGTTAAATCACTCTGCCTTTCATATCTGAAGGCCAGATGAAAAAAAAATCCAGGAAGCTGAAATATATGTCAGGAACATTGTAAAGTACATTACATATTATTGGTAATAAAGGTGGTCTGTCAACTTTAAGTTCAAAAAATATGAACAGGAACATAACACCAAGTATACATGTTGTGTCCAAATATATTTATAACTGATTTAGACCAACTGACATTAACTGAGATTTTACAATGTATTCATCTCAATACATATGGATTCGTTGGGGGCCATAAAAGATAGATATTGCCAAATTACCTGTGGGGCCGTATTAAACCGGAACACGGGCCGCAATTGGCCCGCGGGCCGGACTTTGGACATGCCTGCCTTAAACGAAGCAGAAGTGTGGGCTGCTGGCCTCACATACAGCTCAGCAGAAGTCACTGGTTAGACTCTTGTGGAACAGTTTCCTCTATGCCCTGCAAAGTTCCAGTGCCTAGTCCACAAGCTCATTGTTTGATGAGCTACTACTTTCACTTTCCTCTCCTGAAGTTTGGAATTGGATTCTTACCGGATCCCTTACTTATTTCTGAAAAGGGCTGAAATGAAGATTGTGTAAACCAAATTCATTCTTTACCACTCATCTATACGCTACTGACCATATTCACAGTCAATATCTCCTGATGTAAAGGGTGAATAGTAACAGCACAAACATGTTTCTAACTGAGCAACAGAAGTAAGGCAAATGACACAAAGATTTCAGTCTCCCACAGTTGGCTTTCTTAATAGCTTTTATTTCACTGCTGTTTTCCTACAATTTGTTAATAAAATTATTTAATATCTTCCTGTAGGAATCTGAGTAGCTTTATGAGGTCCCACACAATTGGAGACAAGCCTCTTTCTCCCACAAAACTGAATTAAGTGAATTTTGAAGAACTTTCGTCAAACCTACTCAAACTATCTGGTGAACCAAGGGAGACCTGGATGAGAAAGTCTCCTAAGGATGAAATTTTTCTTCCTAGAAGAGGGAGAAATTAGGTATTTTAACGGAGACTAGAAAAACAGATGGCCATTTCTATCAGGGTTCAGAGATTAGGCTCTATTCAAATTTTATTATTGTTTGTTTTAGTTAAATCCCACTCATATATGTTAATTTTAACACAGTTTCCTTAACTAGCTGCTTCCACAAATGCAATGTTGTTATGTAATTCAAATAGTTAGCCTACACATTACGTCTGAATGATAATTAGTACCATTTTTACGACATTTTTTCAAAAAATAATTGGGCTAGCAAACTTTTGAGAGGATTTAAAGCAACATAGGAAAAGTAGCTGCAGAAAACAGAGTCCTTAATATTACATATACAGCTATTGCTCAAATTGAACTAGGCTTGGTCTATACTAGACTAGGAAGATTGGCTTAAAATACACAACTCCAGCTATGCATTTTGGTTTACCGTAAGCTGAGCCTTGGCAGTGTCTATAGCTTTGCTCCCATCAGCTTCCCTTACTCCTTGCAAAAGTAGTACTGGTCGTCAGTGGGGACTGCCCTCAGCATTCGATTTACGGGTCTATACTAGGTCCACTAAATCGAACACCAGAAGATTGACCTCTGGAGCACTGTTCTTCTGGTAAGTATAGACGCGTCCTGAGTGACTGTCATGCTCCCATTGAGCTTTGCCAGTGATAAAACTCCTAAATATCTCAGCAGAGAGTCAGTAAATTCCAAGCTACTTTTGTTTTTGAGGGAGATTTTGAAAACTCAGAGGCTACGTCTAGACTGGCATGATTTTCCGCAAATGCTTTTAACGGAAAAGTTTTCCGTTAAAAGCATTTGCGGAAAAGAGTGTCTAGATTGGCACGGACGCTTTTCTGCAAAAGTACTTTTTGCGGAAAAGTGTCCGTGCCAATCTAGATGCGCTTTTGTACAAAAAAGCCCCGATCGCCATTTTCGCGATCGGGGCTTTTTTGCGTCAAACAAATCTGAGCTGTCTACACTGGCCCCTTTGCACAAAAGCTTTGCACAAAAGGACTTTTGCCCGAACGGGAGCAGCATAGTATTTCTGCAAGAAGCACTGATTTCAGACAGTAGGAAGTCAGTGTTCTTGTGGAAATTCAAGTGGCCAGTGTAGACAGCTGGCAAGTTTTTCCTCAAAAGCAGCTGCTTTCGCGGAAAAACTTGCCAGTCTAGACACAGCCAGATAGTTCAAACTCACTTGAAAAGTTCATTTCTATTCAAAATCAGAAAAGATTCACGCTGACAAACCAACAGTATGTAAAAGCAGAAAGATTAGTCTACATCTCCATCAGTATTCCTAGTCCTTCATATAATATAAGGCTGTAAAAATGATACTTCATATTGTATTGCTTAAGAACCGGCACATATATATGTAATCAAGGCAATAATTTCATAGCCACTGTTGTAATGCATACACCCAAGGAGACAGAGTGAAGACAAAATGCTTAGTGGTAGCTTTGATATTTTCTGAATCTAGTGCTTAATATTCTCCACAGAATGTATTTGAAATTTCCTAGGTGTATGAAAAGAAAAACCATTAAAAAAAACAACAACTGCACTTTTTAACCTACCTGAAAGTGTTAACCCTTTAGAGCTCCTACTGGGGAGGGGAATGATGTAGAGGATGCAAGCATGCCCTCACTTCAATAAGTCCTCTCCATTAACCATATGTTGTCTTTCAGCCACCCTGAAACTTTAGATATTGCATCCCTTATCTACGATTTAAAAAAAAAAAGCCCCAAAACAACCTCCTCCCCCACTCCCATCTTTCTCTTCAGCCCAAGCACAGAACTGAGGTGTTGGGGTTTAGATTAGCATTAAAATTCAATTACATCACAGAGTTGACAGCTGCAATTTTAATTTTAATTAATTATTCATCTTTTATATAATGTTGGGCTTAATTTAATTAACACAGCAGCTAGTAAAATATTTTTATTTGGAAATTAAAAGATTTTCCTGGTGTTGCGTGGGTCCTAAACTCAATTAATTTTTGGTTTTTGGAAAACACAACAAAAATGTATGTGTTTGATTTGAATCATTTGTCTGGGCTGGGGCTGAGGATGAGGGGTTCAGTATGCAGGCTGCCCCAGGTAGAGAAGACAACCTCAGCCCTTTCTCACCACAGCTGGTTGGGGCCAGGTGAGAAGTGCCTTCCTATAGCTGCTACAGGTCCAGCAGGCACAACTGGGGGAGGAGTGCATGTCCGCCAGCTGGGGCAGGTCCAGGTTGGCTAGGTGGGAGCATCAGAAGGACCACCTGTCCCCCAGCGATTGCAGCTCTGGGTGGGGTACCATGGCTGATAGAGGAAGTGCCTCCTCCACTGGCCCCAGCATGGAGCAGACATGGCTGGGGGGGCGGGGGCAGGCATCCTCTCCCATAGCCACTACATAGAGTTGCCACAGATGAGGAGATGGGGGGGGGGGCACAGCCCCCCTTGCTGGCCCAGAATAAGGCTGCGGTGGGAGCTCTGCCCTGACGCTGGTGGGCAGACATGGAACTCTGCCCCCGCCCTCTCTAAACCCATTCTAAACCCATCCTAAACCCTCTTTCCATATTCACTCAGGTATGTCAATTTTGAGGACTGTATTTGATTTGAAACAAAATACAGGACTATGTAGCACTTTAAAGAGCTACATAGTCCTGTATTTTGTTTCAGCTACACCAGACTAACGCGGCTACATTTCTATCACTATTGTACTTTGATTTGGTGATTTGGCCTTTTTCTGTTTGGTTTTATGAGAAGCAATCCCGTTCCAGGCACGTCCTATTTTCCTGGCACAACCAAACCTTTCCATTGCATTAAGTTATAATAAGATGAAGCTACATACCAAATTTGGTGGTCCTAGTTCTTACCAGTTAGGAGGAGTTCTTGAACAAACAGATACACAGACACATAGGGTGTGTCTAGACGACAGGGTTTTGTCAACAAAAGTGGCCTTTTGTCAACAAAACTATACCTGCGTCTACGCTACTGCCACGTTTTGTTGACAGTAAGTCGACAGAATGCAACAGTTTTGTCAACAGCGGTAAACCGCCTTTTATGAGGAAGAACGCCTTTGTCGACAGAGATCGACCCCCCCTCTTCCCCAGCCCCCCCTTTCTTGCTGGTCCTCCTCTCCCCCTGGCCCTCCCAGACCCAAGTGCATCTCCCCTCTCCTGTTCAGCACTCTGTCAGTCGCTACACCTGACACCGAGGCCATGGTCATCCTCGGACGCGAGGGGGCAGGAGCTTGCGAGCAGGGGAGCACCGTCCCACCTGAACCCCCTCCCCCTCCAGGTTTTAAGCACCCCCACCACTCCAGTTACAGACAATGTTGATTATTTAAGAAAATGTTTGTTTTTGAATCAGAAACTATGCTTTGAGAGAAAACTATGCACAATGAACAAAAGATTTTATATTTTAGCAACATTTTTAGATGCTTTCAGTTAATGATATTGAGAACAAAAAAACAGAACTTATTCTTTTCAAACAAAACCTGTGATTTATTATTTCTAGAAAGAGGGTCAGGGTGAGGGTTGTGGAGGGAAGGTTGTATTGGGCCAAGGCCAAGCCCCGATAGAGGAGAGACTCAGTGGGCTCCTTCAGAGAATTGCTCCCTAAGGGCCTCCCAGATGTGAACACTAGACTGGTCTGGCGGATGGCAACTGTCCGGGGCTGCTCCAATTGCTTCTCCATACCATCAGCACCTGTACCCCACCCTGAAAGGAAAGCCTCCCCTTTTCTCTCCATGAGGTTATGGAGAATGCAACACCAGCATGTGCACGTCCCCAAGGAAAAAATGTTCCGGTAGAGGTAGGAGTTCCTGAAGTTGTGGGCATCATGTGCCCACTCTGACCACCCAACACAAATGTCAGTAAATTGTCCCTGGTGGTCAACCAAGGCCTGGAGCACCAATGAAAAGTAGCCCTACCTGTTAATGAATTGGGCTGCTCGATGGGGCAGTGCACGGATTGGGATGTGTGTCCCTTCGAGCGCTCCTCCACAGTCCGGGAAGCCAAGGGCAGCAAAGCCAGCCACGATGGTATCCAGGTCTCCCAGACAGACGAGCTTGTTCAGCAGCTCAGAATTGAAGGCCCTCACCACCTGCAGAAAGAGACAAATAGACAGACAAGAAAAATGTTAGATGGGGTGCCTGAGCCCTTGGGAGGATAATACCTCCAACCTGCCCCCCCAAACACCCCAGGAATCCGCTCCTCAGGACTCCCCCCCAGGAGCAGTGCAGGGTGAGTGGAGGAGCTCCATCCCACTCTCACTCCACCCCATCCCCCACTCCTCCTTGCCCTTTCCTGACAGTTCCCCTTTTTCACCCCCAGCAGTGACTGTCCCCCTAGAATGACTTACCTCCATCAAGACGGCCCCGACAGTTGACCTGCCCACGCTAAACTGGTGTCCCTTGGAGCAGTAGCTGTCGGGCATTGTGAGCTTCCAGAGGGCAACAGCAACCCTCTTTTCCAGGGGGATGGCGGGGTGCAGGTGTGTGTCCTGTCATTGGAGAGCAGGGGCAAACCAGGCACACAGCTCCTAGAACATGGCCTTCCACATCTGGAAGCTGCAGAGCCACTGCTGGTCGTCTCACAACTCCATAACAAGCCAGTCCCACCAGTTGGAGCTGGTGTCAAGCCTCCAAAAACGCCTCTCCAGGAAGAAGTTTGGAGGCAAGGGCATTGGTCCTGTATCCCAGGCAGAGCTTTCAAATCTCTGGTCTGGGTCCAGATGGGGAAGGAGAATCACGACTGTGTCATGCAGATGCAGCAGAACTTGCAGAATGATGGTGTGGGGCCCTCACCTGCCATGGGGCAATTCTGGCTCCATGGCAAAAAAAAGGGGTCAAAATCAGAAAAACCTCCAAAAAAACCCAAACTGTTGTGGTGTCCCAGGAAGCAGGGCACGCACAGCAAACACTGCAAAACCTTTGCTGTCCCTCTAGGAGGTAAGCAAGGCAGCTGCAGGAGAAGAGCCACGGCTGTTCAGGGAGCTCCCTTTATGCACACACATAGGAAGACTGCATCTGAAATCTAAAATGGAAAATCTATTTAGTGATTACATTTGCATTGGAGATAAACACATATTACCTAGTAAGATGCCAAACTCAAGCAATCAGGCTTCGTTATTTGAGTAATCATCTGATTATTTTTTGCTCTAGCTTTACACCGTCAATACTAGCTACAGTAAATAGTCAGGTCCCAGGCTTTCAGGTAGTTAAAAACTTTTGCAAGGATGGGGATAGAGAGGAGGATCTGAACAGAGAGTTCTTCATGTACTGACAATTTCACAGATCTGCAGGCAGTGTATTACTTATATAAGTTATTCTTGGTGGCATGATTCCTTGTGTTGTTACATTTAGAAGATAAATATATTGCACCCATGTTCTGAGTCTGAAGTATCAGTTAGTGCACACATGTATGCGCACACACACACAGGGGCGGATATACGGCAGGGCGAACGGGGGCGGCCGCCCCGGGCCCCGCACTTCAGAAAGCCCCGCGCATGCGCCGTGGCGCCACCGCGCATGCGCAAGGCATCAATGCGCAAGCGCCGTGGCAAAGGGGGGGCCCGCGGAATTATGCTGCCCGGGGCCCCGCAAAACCGTCATCTGCCCCTGCACACACATACAAGTGCACTTGCAAGGAAGAAGAATCACTCATAGCAGATATAATAATTCCAGTGTGTCAAAGATTTACAAGCCAGAAAAATAAAGTTATTTTCTTTTTACAGAAATAAGAGAGAGGAGAGGAGAGAAAAGAAGCTCCTGACCATACATAAACATGACATTTATAATAGTAAGAAAATCTGTGATTTGTTTTCACCGTGATGTTTTCTGCATGCCCAGAATGTAACGAAGTAGCTAATGGCTACTTGGTAGTCTACATACAAAGAGTCGGTGACTTTGGTCCAATGCCCAGTGGACATGTCCATATCATGAAAACCAAGCCTCTGTCAACTCTGATCAAATGCGTCTCTTGCACCAGAGGCCTGAAGTTGGACCAGCTGAGCCAACTTTAGGGGTAGAGTGGGACGAAGGACCTACCCATATAATTGAATAAACAACCAATTTGTTTGTTTTGCTTCCTGTGGCTCCACTTGGCTGTCAATGGCAAACCGCAGCCAATGGGAGCTGCAAGACTCCATGGCCAAGGAGCCTTTTGATAAACTAAATGAAGCAGCCCATTAGCAGCTCTCTCAAAGTGAGCCAGCAGTCCACTGTGGCTATGTCTACACTGTTGCGCTATTTCAGGATACTGGAAGTACCCAGAACTAGCTATTCTGTGTCTTTTCAGTGTGCCTATTGTAGTCCCCTTACTAAAGGGGCTTCTGTTTTATTCTGAAAAGACCCTGGCTGTGTCTACATTGGCACCCCCTTCCGGAAAAGGGATGCTACTGTAGACTTTGGAATAGGCAAATCCGCGGGGGATTTAAATATCCCCCACGGCATTTGCATTAAAATGGCTGCCGCTTTTTTCCTACTTGAAAGTAGGAATAAGAAATCCTCCGGAAAAGGCTTTATTTTCCGGAGAATAACGTCTAGACTGGTGCTTTTCTCCGGCTTTTCCCCAAGCCGGAAAAAAGCGGCAGCCATGTTAATGCAAATGCCGCAGGGGATATTTAAATCCCCCGCGGATTTGCCTATTCCAAAGTCTACATTAGCATCCCTTTTCCGGAAGGGATGCCAGTGTAGACACAGCCCCTGTGTGCTACAATCCAGACTACAATTCCCATGAGCCCTTGGAAAAAAACAGGAAGGGAGGACTCTGGGGGGAGAGAGGACTGCTCTCTCCATGTGCTTGAAGAAGAGGCCTAGCTGTCTGGGACTCTGCCTTGGAGTTTGGAACCAGAGGCGGAGCCAGGCTGCTGCCAAGGACATTGATCCAGTGCAGGGGCTGTTGAAGTGCAGCTACTAGATGCCTGTTGGAACTGGGGCTATGTCTAGACTGCAAGCCTCTTTCGAAAGAGAGCGTCTAGACTGCACGTTGAACTTTCGAAAAAGCGGCTTGCTTTTTCGAAAGAAAGCATCCAGTGAGTCTGGATGCTCTCTTTCGAAGAAGCCCTATTTACATTGAAGAACGCCTTCTTTCGAAAGAGGAACTTTCGAAAGAAGGCGTTCTTCCTCGTGAAATGAGGTTTACCGCCATCGAAAGAAAAGCCGCGTTCTTTCGATTTAATTTCGAAAGAACGCAGCTTGAGTCTGGACGCAGGGGAAGTTTTTCCGGAAAAAGGCTACTTTTCCCGAAAAAACCCCTGAGTCTGGACACAGCCTGGGAGTTAGCAGGCTGCTTCCTATAGGCACAGCATAAGGCAGTAAATTTGGGCCTTGTTGGAAAAGTGCTGCCTGGGACAGAGCTGCTGTTTAGCCTGGACCAAATCCTCACTACAGCTGCAACATCAGCGTGCCCACGCAAGCAAGTGTCTAGTACTGAGTCTAAGGGTGTGCACACTCTGGGGTGGGGTCACTGTTGTCTAGCTATATAAGCTTCAGTTATTGTTATGTGTTTTGTCAATGCTATTCATTGCTAATCTGTTAATCCCTGTTTATTTAAATTAAGTAAAGATGGTTTATTTTGAAGTGTTCTATTAGATGTATATGATTTGTAGTTGTTCTGCAATTAGATCCAGATTTATGTTGGAATGAGTATATTCCTGGAGGCTCTCAAGGCACACCATTGTGTGTACAAGGCCAGCCAGTTGGAGGCACCGCCATTTTACATTCACTGTCAGCAAGGGACTGCAGCAAGGGGGTGGATAGGGTTTTCCCCAACTAAACACCATCACCACTGAGGTGCTCAGGATCTCTTTTGGGTTAAAACACCAGGCGCCCAGGCACACCTGTGAAGTGGACCTGCTCCCCAGTAACCCGGGGAGGAAAAAGGGGGTTACATTATTATTTCAAAATATAACAGGCTCGTTATTTCGACGTCCCCTGTAAACCTCATTCCATGGGTTTTAAGGGATGTTTCAGAATAGCGCCTTATTTCAAAATTTGGTACATTGTAGAAAGCACTAAATTTCAAAATATGCTATTTGAAAATTACCTCAAAATAAGCTACACAATTTGCCACACCCTTTGGCTACGTCTACACTGGCATGATTTTCCTAAAATGCTTTTAATGGAAAAGTTTTCCGTTAAAAGCATTTTCGGAAAAGCGCGTCTAGATTGACAGGATGCTTTTCCGCAAAAGCACTTTTGCGGAAAAGCGTCCGTGGCCAATCTAGACACGCTTTTCCGCAAAAAAGCCCCGATGGCCATTTTCGCGATCGGGGCTTTTTTGCGGAAAACAGTACTGTGCTGTCTACAATGGCCCTTTTGCGCAAAAGTCTTTCGGAAAAAGACTTTTGCCCAAATGGGAGCAGCATAGTATTTCCGCAAAAGCACTGACAATCTTACATGAGATCGTCAGTGCTTTTGCGGAAATTCAAGCAGCCAGTGTAGACAGCTGGCAAGTTTTTCCACAAAAGCAAATGATTTTGCGGAAAAATTTGCCAGTCTAGACACAGCCCCGAGAAACACTAATCTAGGATCATGAAGACAATGCCTATCACGACAAATGAAAAAATAACCAAATAAATAATATATTCCAGAATAATTTTGACAATTGAGAAGCCCCTGTGCCTTATGAGAATTGGCTTATGAATATGAACATACATAACTCAAAGATGCTTTATGCAAACAGGTTATGTAACATATCAATTATACAGTTTTAATCTGTTGGATCTGTATTTTAACACATGTATCATTCTTGTATGTGAAGTTCGAAACAGGAAGTGGGAGTCTGTTTATAGTTTTAAATGTGCTAATGAGAGCCATTACTGGTGCCCAGGAAGCCTAATGGTTTGGTGGTCAACACAATGATTTATAAATGGCCTTGTTTGTCCTGTAAGTTCAGAAGGTGGTTAATCTAGGGAGACATATGACCATAACATGTGGTACTGGGATTCTTTTTGAAGCTGGTGTTTTTCTATGGGAAGGGGGATGCTACATAAAAAGATTCCTGCCCTGGGGGAAAGTCTATTTAAGCTACGGAAAGCTATTAGCTCTTGCCTTCAGCTGGCTTTTGAAACTGCCTGGCACAAAGAAATTTAAAGAGAAACAAAGAAATTTAAAGAGATCGAAACATAGGTCAGACTGACTGATTTAAAACTAAGACCTGAATTAAGAACAGCTTTTTTAGAGTAACAATTTGCATATGACAAGTTTCTTATTGAATTAGAACTAGCTATGCATTTTCTATTCACTTTAATCTATCTGTGTTTACTTGAAACCACTTAAATCCTACTTTTCATACTTAATAAAATACACGTTTGTTTATTATCAAACCCATTGTAAATGATTGGTACCTGGGGAGAGCAACCACTGTTTCTCTCTTTCATCAATAAAGGGAATTTACCTGATGAGCTTTCACCATGTAAAACTTTTATTTGGAGAAAGATGGATTGATCTGGGGGTCTGATTTCTTTTGGAAGTTGGTTTCCTAGGTGCTATGCCCTAAAAATGCATCCTCCCATAGCTGAAGTGGTTCAGTGTCTTCATTGCCCTGCAAGGGGGCAGTAACCTCAACTCTGTTCCTTATCTGGAGGAGACCCGGCAGGAGGAGGTCGTGAGGAGCACCAAAGAGCAAGAAGGCAGGTGTCAGTGGCATGATCAGCACACTGGTCAACAATCCAAAGGAGCCGTCTGTGACCACACCATCTCAGAACAATAAACTGTACAAAGCTAGAAAACAGAGGGCAACATATTGAGAAATATAACAAAAGCCTCAAGTTTAGTTTTAGATAATTTCTACTTTTTTTTTTTTAGAATCACATAACTTTAATTTCAAGTAGCAGGAGAAATTTGGTAACAAAATAACCATCTTGATGGGACTATTGTTACATCTTGAATTATGCAAATTAATGTAAAAATCACTCACTGTTTTTGTAAATCTTCATAACTCTGACTCAAAGAACACAGAGTTATCTTAAAATATCTCAGTGTGAGTCCCGCCCCCTAATAAAATATTCCAGTTATATACAGTAGAAAAATCTTTCCAGCAAACACAGTGCCAATGCAATTAAATAGAAAAGTTACGTTTCCTCTTTTTAAATTGTTTTCTTTTTTTAATCAGAGGGAATAATCATTTTTCTTACAAATAAAGCCATTACGTAAAAGTAAAAGCAAACTATGCAGAAAACTCCTAACACTGTTCAGATATTCACATTTAAAAATATAATTGGCTTTCAGCTTTTATATGCAGAATAAAAATCCCTTTCTTACACATTAGTTTTAGCTTATGTTTGATGATTGTATCAGAGACACTTTAAAGTTACTTATACAGTTGAACTGAATTTGCAAAGGAAAAGAAAGAACCTTTAAGATACTCTTCCATTTGAACATGTACTGGATTGTATGATATGTTTTTGCTATCTTATCTTCCATGGTGCATGAGATACTTTCTGAGTGGGACTTCTAAGTTCATGTTGCTTCTGCAATGAAGAGATTTCCCATATTTCCTTTATTTATATTGTAGAAATTTAATCCCAAAGGAACTGCAAAGCTCCGGGAAAACCCTTAAAGATAAAAATGCAAAAAATCGACTAAAATGGCAACTCAGTAGGTGAATTAAAGTCAACTCATTACCTATAAAGCCATATCTATTGATAAAGCTAAATTAGCCCATAGCTATATTATAATAAAACAGCCATAGTTTCCCCCACCCACATTTTGCCTCTGCTCACAAATTCCATGTGAACTTCTCAATACTCAAAGAAGTAAAACTTTCATTGGCAGCATTATACTATTGATCTTAACTTAACATATATGCCAGCATTTGCCTTCACCTTCAAATATCCAATACTCTCAACAAATGGTTGAGAAAATACAATAGTTGTTAAGCCATTCACTTTACACTGACACCATTTTGACTTTTCTCCTATTATATATCACCTGTAGATTCACACTCCCATTTTTCTAGTACTTTTACCATTGGGGCCTTCCTTTCAGCTTTCCTGAGACCTGATTTATAGCTTCATGATTCCTTCATGTTGATATTAAATATTCTAGTGAATGATGAATTATAGCAAAGTCACAAAAATGTAGAAAAATGCATTTTGCATGTTTTCAAATAATTTTCAAAGAAAAAGAAATGTTGGCTTACGTTAAGGGCTGATTCCATGTAAGGCTGTGTTGCTTCCAATTAAACTTGGGTGCAATAAATATTTTTCATACTTAATAAAATAACACTTTTGTTTACCAACAATAGACAACACAGATCTAGAAAGAGGATCTTGGTAGTTGCATGTTAGAACATTAAGCTGAATCACGGGGTTTTTTAATTTTATTCATTTTCAAATGGTATTGGTGAGGCTCTGAGGAGCTGGAAATGTTTGAAACTGTGATATGTGAATGTGATATAGAAAAAGTTTCTGTCAGTGATTTTCCAAACCTAAACATTTGTATTTCTTTGGAATCAGATTATTTTAATTTTGAGAGTATTTGCATTTCGAACAGGAAAAGTACCATCAAACATGTGCCTTATGAAATGTGACTATATTGTCTGCCAGTTTAAAAAGTTTCTATTTTCAATCCCCACACCTCCAAAATAAGACAAAATGTAGTGAAGCTTTGGCAAAAATAACCCCATTTTCAATGCGCCAAAACACTCAGATTAAGTAATATGCCTTTTGTTGTGAGTTTTCCTTCTCCCTCTAATTACAATGGAGAAGAGGGAGGGGTAAAAAGTATGACGGTCTCCTGAAATTAGTTTTATGAGCTAATAAATTATTCCAAGTTAACAAGCAAGACAAAGGGGAGTCATTTTGTGCTTGTCACCAAATTACTGCTAATATTTTTCTTTGAAATTGTTTCAGTGATATTCAGCAACCTTGTCTTCCTGTATGAGGCCTTCCAATCCTGAATTTGTCTTTGGGGCTCATCACAATATATATTAACTAGCACATTTACCCAGCGTTGTTTGGGTCCTTAAAGAGGGTCTCAGGACAGGGGGTTAGGGACATGTGAGGTCCAGGATCAGGGTTGGGGAGGTAAGGAGGAGCTCTGGGCAGGTGAGTGTGTAGGGGGGAAGACAGAGGGCCAAAGTCCCCCCCCCCCAAGATTTGTGCCTGCTCTTCCCCTTTCTGACCCTGTCAGGGAACTAGGGCAAAATACATAGCTTGTCTGCCCCCTGCACTCCCCAGCCAGAGTGAGGAATGCAGCAAACTGTGCACTTTCCCCTCACTCCCTGGTGAAGGGGAGCAGCCAGCAATTTCCTTGTATTGATCTGGGAGGAGGGAGCTTCAGCTCCCTTGCCATCCCTAAAGCAGGGGGTGGGAGACTCAAGGCTTCAGCCCCCCCCGCCCCCCTGCCCACCTGGGGGTTTGGAGGCTCGAGGCTAGGACAGTCCTAGATGGCAGGGGGTGGCATGCTGCCCCAGACAGCCCTTTCCACCTGCCTGGTGATTCTATTTCTTTTCTGAATGGTTTTATGATTTTCAGGCACATGCCATTTTCTTGGCACAACCAAACCCTTATGATGCTTTAAGTTATGTAAGAGGAAGCTGTATACCGAGTTTGGTGGTCCTAGGTTTACAAGTTCTTGAACAAACAGACAAATTCTCTCAAATATATAGTAAACTGGAAGTTTACCCAGCATTGCTCAGCTCCTTAACTCAAAAAAGTTTTGTTTTTCTCCATCATTGTTCTTTGGGGGAGGAGGCTGAGGATGAGGGGTTCAGTGTGCAGGCTGCCCTGGGAAGAGAGGAGAACCCCTGCCCTCTCTCACCACAGCAGCTTGGTGCCAGATAAAAAACACCTGTCCATAGCTGCTGCAGTTGCAGTGGGGTCTAACCAGCTGGGACGGACGGACGGACGGACACACACACACACACACACACACACACACAGTAGATAGCTGTCCCTTTCTCTACCTCTACTCCTTGCTAGCCCAAGGGGTTATTGCTGTCCCAGTCCCCATCTCTGGCCTCTTGCTACTCCCTCCACCTCGGTCATCCTACAGTATAACTGTCCTTCCTATAAGATGCCTCCCTTCATGAGAAACAATCAAATTCTAGGCATACCACATTGCCCTGGAACAACCAAATCCTGATATAAGTTAGGATAAGAGAAAGCTTCATACCAAATTTGGCTGTCCTAGCTCATATCACTTAGGAGGAGTTCTTGAAGAAAGTGTCTTACAGATGGACAGACAGACAGATGTACATTTCTAAAATATATAGTAAGATAAAGATAATAACCACTGAAACCCTAAACAGTCTCTTGCTATGCACTGGTGCTCAAAATGTCAGCCTTTTGTAATACAAAGTTTATAGTCCTTCTGATCTGCTCTCATATCCCGCCCCTTCCTTAGGGAATAGACTCTTGGCCTGGAATATTGGAATTAAAAATTCCTTATTAATTAATTTTCAGCTGGCACAAACCTCATGCTTTTTAAGTTCAGTAAGAACTGCAAGTCTATTCTCCCTGTTTAACCACTTATAATTAAACATAAATGAATAGCTCAGCTCTGTTTTTGACCCAAATGAATCTGCTGATTATCGTAATAGTTTTTATTTCCATTGAACTATGGAATTAGAATGAAAATATCTTCTATGAAGAGACCCTATTCTAGAAAACCTTATTCCTACAAGGAAAGATACATCGGGATAGATCCTAAATTGGTTATAATATCTTTCAGAAAAATCTATGTTTGGAAAGCACATGTAGGATGATTAGTGAATCTTTAATTTTTTTAAAGAATGGTTGAAAATTGGACATTTTTAGAACAATGATTGCTGAACATTTGCTTATGTTATGCTTGACATTTTGGCTACGTCTACACTGGCCCCTCTTCCGTAAGGGGCATGTAAATTTCAAGAGTCGTCGTAGGGAAATCCGCGGGGGATTTAAATATCCCCCGCGGCATTTAAATAAAAATGTCCGCCGCTTTTTTCCGGCTTTTAAAAAAGCCGGAAAAGAGCGTCTAGACTGGCCCCGATCCTCCGGAAAAAGTGCCCTTTTCCGGAGGCTCTTATTCTTACTTTGAAGTAAGAATAAGAGCCTCCGGAAAAGGGCACTTTTTCCGGAGGATCGGGGCCAGTCTAGACGCTCTTTTCCGGCTTTTTTAAAAGCCGGAAAAAAGCGGCGGACATTTTTATTTAAATGCCGCGGGGGATATTTAAATCCCCCGCGGATTTCCCTACGACGACTCTTGAAATTTACATGCCCCTTACGGAAGAGGGGCCAGTGTAGACGTAGCCCAAATGTTTCTAAATGAAGGCCCTTCTCTCAGTCTGGACTCTATACTTTTAAGCCCCAAGCTAAGTGCCCTAAGTTTTGCACATCCAGAAACTTGGATTTGTTCATGAAAAGGCATTTCTCTCCCAAATCAGACAGACAGATGTTTGTATGCCCCATTTAGCCATAAACAATTAACATGTATGTGCACACACACAGCTGATTTTGAGGGCATGCACTAAGTTCCCAAATGTTTGAGGTCAATAGAATTATGGTGATTTACAAAAGTGGAGGAGCAAGACTTCCTTGTACTTGTGTCCTCCTGCTGAGGATTTGAACAAAATGTGTGCTGTATACTGAAGTAGAAAGTAATAGAAAATATTTGAATCCTTATTTAGCAGGATTTTAAACATGTATTATGCTTCCAGTATGTAAATGTTGGTTTAGTTTAATAGCAGTGTTATTAGGAAACAACCAGAAAGCAACCTAGTTAAGCAATCTCTGGGTAAAGACACAGAGGGTGTGTCTAGACTACAGGGTTTTGTCGACAGAAGTGGACTTTTGTCGACAAAACTATACCTGCGTCCACACTGCCTTTGAGTTATGTCAACATAACGTCGACAAAACTCAGCAGTTTTGTCGACGTATGTAAACCTCATTCTACGAGGAATAACGCCTTTTGTCGACAGAGTTCTGTCGATAGAAGGCATTATTGCATCTACACTGTCCTTTGCGTCCACACTGTTATGTCGACAAAGCGGCTTGCTTTGTCGACAGAACTGGATGTAGTCTAGACGCTCTTTGTCAACAGAAGCTTTGTCGACAGTATCTGTCGACAAAACTTCTGTCGACGAAACCCTGTAGTCTAGACATACCCAGAGAGTCAGCAAAGGATGATGACTGAGCTATTGGCTGTGAAGACACTATTTCCATGCCCCAGACAAGTTACAAGACTTGGATGGTCAGTGCTGGAAGCAAACAGATCAAAGGCCACAAACAGTTAAAACAGGCTTTTTCAGTGTCTTTGGAATCATGCCCTAGCTTAGCATTTTAATAAAATTGCTTGGACCCCTCTTCTTCCTTCCCAAGTCATGACAAAGGGCCCGGGCAAGGCTGCCATTTCAGATTTCACTGGAGAAGGGCAACTTTCAGCAGGTGTCACTCAGGCCCCAGAAGCTCTTTATTACTTTAGTTTTTACCTTAAAATCCAACCCGTTTTAGGAGCACGTGTTGTTATTGTTCCCCTACGCCATCCACTACTGCACCCCTTTTCCCAGCTCTCCCAATTGACCTGACTGGGCCCTTACATCCAGCAGTGCTCCAACTCCTTAAACTCCCTCTGATCAGCTGGCAGCACCACCCTCCACCCCCATACTGCCCAACCTACCTGGCAGTGCCCCTGCTGCAAATGACCTGGCTGTGCCCCCAACAGGTAGCTCTCTTTTTCCTCCATCATCTGTCCATGGCCCCTGCCTCTAGGGACAATGGAGCAGTCAGAGACAGGCTGAGGAAGAGGAGGCCATGTGGAGTGAATTCTTCTGGGAGGAGATAGTTTTCCTGTTCTATCACCCACCCCCTCCAGAAATCCCTTTCCCTCACTCACCTGGGTCAGCAATCCCTATCACAGGCACTTGGGGAGCTCCCTCAAACCCAGAGCTGTGGTGATTCACAACACTGCAGGCTATTGTGGCTTTCCTCTGAGGGCTGAGCTCTGTGAAACACCTGGGGTCCACTCAGAGCACAAAGTGCAGCCTGTCCTCCATCCTCAGACTAATAGGCAAGTTGGCCTAGCTTGCTACACCACCCTAGAAAGTCTGATATACTTCCCTAGTTGAGCACCTATGAATTAAAAAGTCTCTTTCTATGCAGACATCAGGGAGCTGTCTTTGGAGAACACAGTGGCTGACAGACAGATAGATAGATAGAGATGTCCACCTGGGGTTTTAGAGAAGTTAACTCTTCCTAAGTTTCCAAGGGACTGGTAAGCTTTAGGTAAGAGACGTGCAGTTTTGTTCTTTCTCTTATGTTTTGCTCTGTTCTTGATGTTAAGATTCAGCCATAGAATCACAGAGTTGGACGAGACCTCAGGAGGTCATCGAGTCCAACCCTCTGCCCAAAGCAGGATCAATCCCAACTAATTCATCCCAGCCAGGGCTTTGTCAAGCTGAGATTTAATAAACCCAAGGGACGGAGATTCCACCACCTCCCTAGGCAACCTATTCCAGGGCTTCACCAAACTTCTAGTAAAGTAGTTTTTCCTACTATCCAGCCTAGACCTCCCTCCCTGCATCTTGAGACTATTGCTCCTCATTCTCTCATCTGTCACTACTAAGAACAGCTCCTCTCCATCCTCTTTGGAACTTTCCTTCAGGTAGATAAAGACTGCTGTAAAAAATAGTTAATAGGTAGTTAATAGGCTGCTACTTTTGTATGGACGAATGTATTTACTTGACTCTACTTTTTGAAAGTGCTTTCTCCACAAATATAGAAATTCAGTAACTGGCTTTCAATGTATTTCTTAAACTTCTAAAGGAAATAAATAGTGGGGTTTTCCCACAGAAGTCCATGATTCTATATATATATTTTAATCTCTAAAGTGCCTCAGGACTACTCAACACTTTAAAACTACCTATAATCCCTTTTTGGTGAATCTGACCCAGGATTTCCTCTTTCACTGGGGGCAAGGAGCAGAAATCTGACAGAATAACTGTAAGAAAATGTACAGAACAAAATAAGTTTACAATCTCACAACATTTGTCAAAACTCTAGACATACTTCACTTAAAAGTGTCTTTTGTAGCATGTCAGTGTTGACCCCAAACAGATGCCTATGTGAAGATGTGGAGTAGGTCTTTTTGACTTGGCTGCCTAATTACTAAGTCAGTTCCATATGGACTCCGAATGGAGATAAAGAAAGTGGTGGGGCTCCATTTAAGAACCTCTCTGCTCACCATTGCTGAACATTAATCCTGACTCATCAATTCCATGGTTGCTTTGTGGTTGCAAAGAATTTCTTTTTCTTTGTTCTTTATTTTATTTCTAATCTGAACAGAAGGAGTGATTCCATAGCCCATTATTCAAAGAAGTGGAGAAGACTATTGTGTCAACATTTCTAATGTACTACATTTAACATTCCTATTTTAGCTAGACTAATTATGGAGAAGCTGTGAATTTTTATACTGGTCACTGACTGTATCACTACAGCAGCGGGTCTTTGTCAGAAATCACAACCACGTTTTAGCAAGATCCTAATACAGATAGTTCACGAGGCAGTGTACCTGTTTCCATAAGGCATGACCATGAAACAGTTTTCAATCCATACTGTTATGTGTCTAACCACACTAGCACCTGTTGACAAGGTGGTAAATATTCCGATATCTAGTCTCTGAAGAAAAAACATTCTAGAGCTCAGAATAGCTGGGGTACAGAAACGGAAGTGCATGCTGAAGTTAGAAGAAACCTACAAAATATTAAGACACATAAAAAGCACTGAAAAGATGAAGCTAGTGAACAAAATTCTGCAGTGGCCCAAGCAGTAATACATGCAAATTACTAGACAAGTGCAAAGTAAAGTTGTAATCATTCAGAGCTGTGCATTTATATGAGTTCTGTTTAACATAGCATTTGTCATGACATCAAGCTGGTCTGATAGAAAAGATCAAGAGAAAAATTACAATTGGCCAGACAAACTTTCACTGGCCTCTTTGTGCTCTATCCCAGGAACAGTAATTTTAAGAAAGTGTGCATACACATAGAGGATCCTTAACAAGGTAGCTGATGCTGCTCCCTCTGCCATTCTCCACTAGTGTCTTTCGACAGACTGTGGGCTGAAAGACCCAACCTTTAGCTGCACGCACCAGAAGAATTATTTTCCTTAGATTCACCAAAAATGCTAAAGAGGACACTTATCCATGACATTACTTAATAACAGAAAAAAGTGAGGTAATACAGCAAAATGCAATATGGTCCCTAACTATCAAACCAGGCCATTTCATAGCTTATGTTGCTCAGAGACTGTTCTCAAATACCCAGGTGGGAGAGGAGGCTGGAAGGGGAAAGTCTCCAGTTTGGGAATATTACAAACCAATGTCTGTGTAGAGAGGATATTTCAAAGGTGGGATGCCCTCTTAGAGTATGCACTCAAAGCAGCCCTTCTCACATATCCAGTGAAGCTAAGAGTGTGTCTAGACTACAGAGTTTTGTCGACAAAAGTGGACTTTTGTCGATAAAACTATACCTGCATCTACACTACCGCTGAGTTCTGTCGACATAACGTCGACAGAACTCAGCAGTTTTGTCGATGACGGTAAACCTCATTTTACGAGGCATAACGCCTTCTGTCGACAGAGTTTCTGTCGACAGAAGGTGTTATTGCATGTAAACTGTCCTTTGCATCTACACTACCATGTCGACAAAGCAGCTTGCTTTCTCGACAGAACTGAATGTAGTGTAGACGCTCTTTGTCGACAGAAGTTTTGTCGACAGTATCTGTCGACAAAACTTCTGTCGACAAAAGCCTGTAGTCTAGACGTACCCTAAGTGCCCCCAGAGGGAGTGATCAGAACAGGCAATCATCAAGCGATCCCTCTCCTATCACCCATTCCCAACACCTGACAAACAGAGAAGAAGGTCACCATTTCTACCCACCCTGGCTAATAGCCATTGATGGACCTAGCCTCCAAAAAATTATTTAGCTCTTTTTTGCTTCATCTAACAACATTCTTTATCTAGAATTTATCTAGCTTTTACAGGGGGACCCCAACTACCCTTTCAATCCCTTGTTTCCCCCAAATCTGTCTACCCCCAAGTTCTTTACTATCAGACACTTGCACTGTCCCTCTATGGTTTGTGATCCCCAGCGGTGTGAAAATAGACCCCGGTTATAATTTCCTTTTTGCAGGGACACTGCACAGAGTTTGCACACCAGAGTACTGCCTGGGGTAAAAATAAACAAAAGGTTTAACAGTTGAACGTCCTTCGCACCTTCCCCCTTGGCCAGTTTTCACCTTGCCCAATTGCCTTATTGCCCGACTGTGAATGGAGCCGAATGTTGCAGCACAGCTCTAAACGTGCACAAATACATACATGTAGGACTGTAGTTATAACTATAATCTCATCATTCATAAAAAGACCAGATTTGGCATATTTTTATACACAATACCGATGTATACAACCAGTTGATTCAATTGCTTACTCTTTGGCTGTGTCTACACTGGCATGAATTTCCGGAAATGCTTAAAACGGAATACTATTCCGTTTTCAGTTTTTCCAGAAAAGGAGCGTCTACATTGGCAGGCTGCTTTTCCGGAAAAGCCCTTTTTCCGGAAAAGCGTCTGTTGCCAATGTAGACGCGTTTTTCCGGAAAAGAGCCCTGATCGCCATTTTCGCAATCGGGACTTTTTTCCGGAAAAGACTACTGGGCTGTCTACACTGGCCCTTTTCCGGAACAGTGTTCCAGAATAAGGACTTATGCCCGAGCGGGAGCAGAATAGTTTTTCCGGAATAGCAGCTGATTTCGTACAGTAGAGCATTGTTGCTTTTCCGGAAATTCAAGGGCCAGTGTAGACAGCTCGCAGCTTATACCAGTGTAGACACAGCCTTTGGTGCTCAGCCTCTGTTCTCCCTTGGATGTGTCTGGACCCTGATTCTCACACTAATATTACAAAAAATATGTACAGTGACTGTGGTCAGCCTCACATTACCATGCCCTAAGCATTGAATTAAGGATATGATGGCTTCTTTTTGGTACTGTCCAGCCAGGATAACGTTTGAGAAACATATTGATTTATCAAGCTGAAGATGCTAAAGAGCAAGAACTGGTAAATCTGCTGCCTGCCCAATTGATGTTTCTTTGGGGACTTGTGCTAATGAGATAGGCTGTGTTTGAGTTGCTGTTTGACAAGTTTTCTGCTACTGAAGCACTCTGAGGGGCAAAGTGGAACTGCTGAGCTAGGATGTTACCCAATTGATCTGCTGCAACCCCCTTTTATGTTTCTGCTTAGAAGGATACTCCAGCTGAAGACTTTCAAGGGTAATTTTGAATCACTCTTGGTCTTTAAGAAGTTCTAAGAAAGTACAGAGCTACAGGGATATGGGCTGGGGGATGCTTTAGTGATTAACATATTGCTTTCCATTTTATTTTACTCTACGCATATGCTTTTAAAAGCACTGAATTTAATTATAATTCAAAAGCTCAAAGGTAGTTCTTTTTCCATACTTTAATTTAGAGTGGGAGTTTTGGATGCTTTCCGCTTCTTTTTGTTAAGATGTCTCTGAAACGATGCCCTAAAAATAAATAAAAAAAAAAAGCTGAAGTAATGGAGACTTTTTCTCTGTAGAATATTCACAGGAGAAAAAAATCCACTTCTGCTCAGGTCCCCAGAAATGGCAGGTGAAATGAGGAATCTTAAAAACGTGGAGAGAAAAGGGCGGATTTTGGTGCTCACAAAGGAGAAGTCATCATCAAAATAGAGAAAATAGAAAATAGTTTTGGAAGATCATCAAGTATTATATTTCCCTAAGAGGAATAATGGAAATGTTCTCTGTAAGCCTGCCCTCTTTCGCGGCAATCTCCTTTCTGCAGAAATTGTTCTCTGTCTTTGCAGATTTCAAAGGGCATGTCTACACTACGGAAAAGATCGGCCCTCCGGAGTTGATCTTCTAGCATTCGATTTAGCGAGTCTAGTGTAGACTCAAAATCAAACACCTCAGGGCAGCTCCGCTGGCGTGTAGTGCTCCTCCTTCTGTGAGGAGTAAGGGAAGTCGGCAGGACCATGTGCTCCTGTAGGCCTCCTGCAGTGTAGACGCTGCAGCAGCTCGGCTTAAGGTAAACCAAATCTAGCTACGCATTTTGCATAGCTGGATGGCATACCTTAAGCTGACCTGCCTGGTCTAGTGTAGACTGGGACACAGACATTTATGCTTCTTTTTAACTTTGCATCTTTCTCAGCAGAACCAGTAATTATGTTCTCAGTCCCACTTGCTTAAGTCAGGAGTAAATACTGTCAAATCATTGTTCTTATGCCTGTTTGGGGGTAAATGACGACAGGGTAAGGCACAGTGTGTCAACAAAGCCATATCTCGCTGTTTACTTTGGTCAGAGTACAGACCACATTATAAGTAAAAAAGTCTGAGATTCTCAGGGAATTAGTTTGAATGCTGAGGAGAAAATGCTTATTTTCCATATATTACTCAAGCTACCTAGGCTCAAAGAAAAAGCAGCTCAACAACTCTTGTTTCTTTGGGGATTGATACTAATATTTTATTTCCTACCAAATTTTGACCTTTTAAAATCAGAAGAGGTTTTTCTCTTGCCCCATCTTGATAATTCTAGACTGAATTGGGACAGCCTTTCGGAACTAGAAGATCAGGGTAAAGAATGGTCATGCAGTTCATATAAAGTTATATTATTTGTGTTACTCTTGTTAGGAATGAAATCTCTAAATTCATTTTTGGGTGAGGATGGTAATTGCGGTTCTTTGCAAACCATGGAGTAACATTTCCAGAAGTGTCCAAGTCCCATTTCAATAAAGGCTCCGAAGTCATTTTTTTAAAACAGGAAACTGAAACAAAATTAAATACAGAGTGAGTTCAAACTGTACAGCAGAAGACTGTATGTGAAATAGTTTCACTTTTTTGCTTGCTGTAATTTTGTTTTCCGCTAATTTAATACCAGTTTTATTTAGTAATTTTTTCATTTCCATTCATTTCTGATTTGCTTTGGTGGAAATAACTTTATATGCATTCATTTTTATTATTTATATGTGTAAATAATATATGTGTAACATTTTTTATTAAATATACAGTACTGGTTGAGGAAGAAGCTATGTGCTTTAAAATTCTGTTGCAGAGCAAAGGAAAGAATCACAGTATGCTGAAAAGGAAAGAGGGAGAGTCATGTTGCATTCTGGGGATACAGGAAACCTTCTCCAATTAAGTCTCAGTACAAGCAAACCATCCATGACACTCTCTCTCTCTCAATTCAGATTAAACAGAGTACTAGCCACTTTCATTCATGCTAATAATCTATCACTAGAGACCAGGTCTTAGCTACACATGCAAAATCAGAGAGAGCTTCTCCATAATAAAAATCAATCAATCAATAATATAGACTTCATTAGGCACTGACCTTGCTAAAGCAGCATGAATTGCAATTCAGGGTCACCATCAGATGACATTCTGCATCCCTGAGAGATGATACTGGACACAGCAGCTGGCAAATTTATGGTGAGTCTAACACAGGGCAGGTGCCTAAAGCTTAATTTGGGCAAGTAAATGTGGGATTTGAGGTGCTGGGGAAGGAAACCAGAAGTAACATCAGAGATGTCAGCATCTACAGCGTAGATGAGCAGGGTACTGCTGCCAACTTGGCTTCAAAACTAGGAGAACTTTGCATTCAAGAAGCTCTGGATTTCCAAGGAGCACCAGTGGCAAAGAATATTTTTAATCATTGGTGATTTGAACAAGGTTGCAACCTTATCTTCTGGATAAGCTCCTTGATACAGTTATTCAATATTTTTGTCACTGGGGCTATGTCTAGACTGCAGGCTTCTTTCAGAAGAAGCTTTTCCAGAAGAAATCTTCCGGAAAAACTTCCAAAAGAGAGTGTCCACACTGCAAAAGTGCATCGAAAAAGCGCGATCTGCTTTTTCAAAAGATAGCGTCCACACTGAATGAGCCTGGGGATGCTGCATTTCAGTGACGGGTGAAGTAGTTGCTCAAAATCAATGTGTCTCAATCTTTCCTGACCACTGTACTCCTTTCAGGTACATCTATGCTGCACGGATATTTCAGGATACCAGAGGTATCCCGAAATAGCTACCCCACGACTGTTTTGAAATAACAGGCATGTTATTTCAACATCCCGGTAACCCTCGTTCCATGAGGGTTAAGGGATGTCTCAAAATAGCGCATTATTTTGAAATTTGGCACTGTCTAGATGCACCAAATTTCAAAACTACCTATTTCAAAATTCAGTCAAAATTGCATATCTTATTTCAAGTTTAGGGTGCTGTGCAGATGCACCCTGCTTGTTTACAAATCAGACCTAAAATACAAGTGTCTCAGGACACAATTAGTGAAAAATGGTTACTTTCTCACTTATACCATATAATTACAAAATAAATCAATTGGAATATAAATATAAATTTTAGTGAATAATATATAGGGCCGTATGAACAAGTTGGCATTTGTATGAAATTTTAGTCTGTACTGACGTTGCAGGTGCTTTTTATGTAGCCTATTGTAAAACCAGGCAAATATCTAGATGAGTTGATGTACTCCAGATGGAAAATCTCTGCATACTCCCAGGCTGCATGCCGTCCTGGTTGAGAACCACTGCTCTATATAATTTGAAATCAGTTTCTCTGGTTGTAGGGGTGCTTCAGAGTGGACTCTCATATGAAACATGCTATCTACAGTGAAACCTTTGTTATCCAGCACTCTGTTAACCAGAAAACTTTGTTAACCAGCATTGCCCCCAGCCACAATATTGTCACATCTTCAGGTGGACAGGCCTGTCTTGGTTTACCATGATTGGCTTAACAATTTTTTATTGAAGATGTACTAATCATCTTTAACTCAAAATAGAAATGTGAGACCAACTGCCTCACACTACAAAACTACAAATATTAAAAACTAGAGTTTTACTAGTATTGTCCATTGGTTTTTCCTAGGTTGATGGGACCCTCAGATAACCAGAATTTTTAAATAACCACAACGCCCTAATCCCCGAGCATGCCGGATAACACAGGTTTTACTGTAATTTACAATTACTGGCTGATAACAGGCCAAATGACCCCTTCTTGGGGCCCAAGATTATTAGATTTTGGCTCTGGGATGGAGCCAACAATGAGAGGTTCAGAGTGCAGGAGAGGCTGTGGTTTGAGGCAGGGGTTGGGCATGGGAGGGAGCTCAGCCTATCTGGTGTGGGTTCTAGGGTGGGACAGAGGGCTCCAGCCTGGGGCCAAGGAGTTTGGAGTGCACGAGTGGGCTTTGGGTAGGAGGCTGGAGTGTGGATGAAGGGTCTCGGCATGAGTTAGGGTGCTGGAGTGAGTTCACGGCTGGGGTTCAGAGTCTGGGAGGGATTTTGGGGTTGGGAGGGGACTAATGACTTGGGCAGAGGCAGGAGTTGGGGTGCAGATGTTTACCTGGGGCAGCTTCTGTTTCATGGAGGAGGGAACAGGTGGCTTTTCTTCCCCATGCTCGCCTGTAGGCACTGCCCCCCACAGCTTCCATTGGCCATGATTCCCAGCCAATGGGAGCTGTGGGGACAGAGCCTCCAGGCCAGGACAAACCTGGGAACAGAGCATCCCCGTGCTCACAGTGATGTGACTTCAGCCAGGGGTGGAGGGAAAATGGCAGTGCTCAGAGTCACCTTCTCACCCACACCACAAAGGGCTGCTCTGGAACACAGGGGCTTTAAGGTCTACAGACCAGAGCCCCAGGATAAGGGAGTCCCCTTTACCTGAGGCTCTGGTCTGCAGTCCCTAAAGCCCCTTCCTTAATCATGCCCTGGACAATAATATCATTAACAGTGAGCCATTATACCACTTGAAAACAAACAGTTTTTTCCCAAAATAAGCAAAAGAAATGTAGGAGCTTGGCTTGGTCCTGGACAATAAGAGACTCGCATATAGCTTCAAAAAACAAAAACCAAACCAAAAACCAGCCGCAAGAAGTGATGAGAAAAGTCATAGTAAATCTCCAATCCAGAAACTGATGGACTGAGTTCAACATTCCACCTTGTACAGATTTCTGCTCACTTTTTCATTGCATTCTTCTCCATCATTAGTATAAATGTTTATTATTCATGTTGCAATAGCACCTGGGAGCCCCATACACTGTGCTAGCCATCAAACATACATGAAACCAAGGTACAGTCCCTCCCCCCATAAATGCTTAAAGCAGTCTTACTCATTGCAGTTGGGCTGGGTTATTTGATGAGTCTTTCCATCAGTCAACCACTCTACATTGACTCCACAGCTACCAAATGGTTGCTAACTATTGTGTTAGTTACGGCAGAACCTCTGAGCATATATAACAAAGTTTGCAACCATGACTGTAATGGCAATGGATCTTGCAGAGTATAGGCACAGAGTTTACAGGGCACTCTTACCTCGGAATGCCCTTGCTTTTTTTCTGGTTTATTTTGCCTAATTTTTTGCATTGACAAATGGTTCTCTTTATAATAATTTATCTGAGAATGTATAAAAAGTGTTAAGTGGTTCATTAAAAAAACCTCAATATTTATCATTTATAACAAGCCATGAAGTATAAAGTTAATTTAATTAACATTCTTAAGAAGTCATGGCTAGCTCCACATTTTTAATCATATAAAATATGTTATGCAAGTATGTACTTGCTTTAAGTTATCCAGTTAATTTGACTGGCATTCAAGGGATTTTTCACACCTCTGTTTTTTACATATATATATACACAAGAAATAATTTATGCATGTCTGCTGTTTAAAACTGCTTTGAGGCTGGGAGGCTCTGTCTAGTAGAGAAGGTAACAAGGACAAATCTATTCAGAGGGTAAAAGAAGAGAAAAATTAATAATGCAGTTACACTCAATTAGGAATACATTTTATAAATACAGCTGTGTGTAAGTTGTATATCAAAACCAGAAAGCAGCACTGTGGTGTATCTTCTACTATCAACTATTGTCCTTCATGACTGAAGATGCTGTAGATGATGATATCAGAGAGTATGACTGTAGCTTAAAAAAATTGTTGCAGGAGTGGCTGTCCTTACTTGATTGAGCACATATGTAGCTCAGGATTGAGGAAGAGGTAACTGACTATGCCCACTGCCACTGTTTACAGGTTGGCCTCTGTGCCTCAAGAGCCATCCAGAGATTAATCTCAAATGCCATGAGAAACACTAAGCAATTATTTCCAATTTACTAAATTTGGCTGCAGCGCATGACCTATGAGGAGAGACTGAGGGATTTGGGTTTGTTTAGTCTGCAGAAGAGAAGAGTGAGGGGGGATTTGATAGCAGCCTTCAACTTCCTGAAGGGAGGTTCCAAAGAGGCTGGAGAAAGGCTGTTCACAGAAGTGACCGATGGCAGAACAAGGAGCAATGGTCTTAAGTTACAGTGGGAGAGGTCTAGGTTGGATATTAGGAAAAACTATTTCACTAGGAGGGTGATGAAGCACTGGAATGGGTTACCTAGGGAGGTGATGGAATCTCCATCCCTAGATGTTTTTAAGTCTCGGCTTGACAAAGCCTTGGCTGGGATGATTTAGTTGGGATTGGTCCTGCCTTGGACAGGGAGCTGGACTTGATGACCTTCTGACGTCTCTTCCTGTTCTGTGATTCCATGATTCTATGACTTCTGGTCACCAAATGTAGTTATTAAAAGGGTCCTTCTGAACCACTCCTGTGAACTAAAGCCACCAGACTTGGCATCTCTTCACATGGGACCATGATGCATTACAAAGCTCTTACTTCATGACTGTAAGCTGGTCAGTTCTGGGAGGGGCGTCTCTCTTTCGGGGTCAATGGGTGGCCACTCCAACCCACTATGCCCAGTTTAGTATCTGGGGAGGAATTGGTCGTGGCCAAACAACCAGTCTGGAGTCCCCACTCTTACCTCAGGGTGGAGGTGACAAAATAAACAACAAGAAAGGTGGCCCGGGTTTGGGGCTGGCCAACAAATTGTCCATCAGAGGCCCAGCCTTAGTTCAGGGCTGCACAGCCAAGTCCACAGTCCAAAGCCCCTGCCTTGACTCGGGACCCTGGCCGAGCTGGTCAGCTTCGGGTGGGGAGTACATCGGGGTGTCCATTGTAGGGCCAGCTGTACACTCTGGCCATCAAGCCCTTCCTCTGTCGCCTCTGTAGGAGGATGATGGGGTTGGTGCTCTGAGAGCCAGAGCCAGAGCTAAGGCTGGTCCTGTCAGCATATGCCAATGACGTGCTCCTCGTGGTCCAGGACCTGGGTGACCTGGCATGGGTGGAGGCCTGTCAAGCCGTCTACTCAGTGGCCTCCTCCGCCCTGGTCAACTGGGTCAAGAGCTCTGGCCTGGTGGTCAGGAATGGGTGGCGGGCAAACTCCCTCCCACCCACACTTCATGCCATCAAGTGGAGCGTGGGTCCACTGCTCTATCTGGGTGTTCATTTATCCACCACGCATCCTTCTCTGCCAGAGAACTGGCAAGGTTAGGAGGCCAGGGTGGGTGAGCGGCTGCAGAGATGGACAGGACCGCTCCAGTGTCTCTCGCTTCACGGGAGGGTGCTGCTGTTAAATCAGCTGGTCCTGTCCATGCTCTGGCACCAGCTCAACACCCTGAAGCCAACCCCGGAAGTCCTGGTCAAGCTCCAGCGGACAGCTCTGGAGTTCTTTTGGCCAGGACTGCACTGGGTCTCTGCAAGGGTTTTGTCTCCCCCCGAGAGGAGGGGGGCCAGAGCCTAATCTGTGTGCGCAGTCAGGTCCGCACCTTCTGCCTCCAGGCCCTGCAGAGACTCCTCTTTAGTGCAGGTAGTCCGGCATGGGGCACTTCAGCATGTGCCTTCCTCCGCCACCTCCGGGGGGCTCCGATATGACCAGCAACTCTTTTTTATTCACCCGGGGGTGCACCGGAGGCTGATCCTGGCAGAAATCACCAAGGCCTGGACTACGATAGGGGGGGATTAGAATGGATCCCCGAGGGCTCGCTCAGCACATGGGGCTCTCCACCCGCCAAACACCCTAGCACCTACTCCAGGAGGTGAAGGCAGCCCTGTCACAGCCCGCTCTCGATTTCCTGCAGAGAGCCCTGCGAGAGGGTACACCCCGCCCCTCCCTTCCTGCAAACCCTCTGTCCATTGTTATCGGACCAGCCGGCTGCAGGATTTGCAGATGGTTTGTTTCTGAACCATGCCAAGAGAACACCTGTACACACTCGTGCTCCATACTCTGCATTTCCTCACCTTCGTGTCCCACCCAGACACCAAGTGGTAGGACTACTTAAGAACAATAGAGGGTGAGGAATCCCAATGGGCCAGCGTATATTCCACCTTAATCCCGCGGCCCATCGGGAACATCAGTTGGCAGCTTCTGCACAGAGCTGTGAGCACTGGTGTGTACCCAGTGCGGTTCATCCTTATTCTAGACACCTGCCCCTTCTGCAGTGTGAGGGACAACCTGGTGCATGCATATCCAGAATGCACCAGGTTGCAGCCCCTATGCCGGTTCCTCCAGAACCTCTTATTGAAGTTCTGGCTACACTTTCCCCCACCCCTTTTCATTTATGCACACCCTATCTGTGGCCCCACAAAGTCGCGAGACCTCCTCGTCAACCTCCTCCTGGACTTAGCAAAAGCTGCCATCTACAATACCAGGAGGAGGATGCTGGACGAGGGGGTTCTCTGCGACTGTGAGGCCTATTTTCGTTCCTCCCTGGTTTCACGTATCTGGGCAGAAGTCCTCTTGGCGGCATCCACTGGCTCCATTGGTAGCTTTGAGGAGCAGTGGGCGCTGTCCAGGGTTCTCTGCTCAGTGTCCCCATCTGGTTCCCTCGATTTGTCTCCCCGTGATCAGTTGGACATCGGTCCAGTCATCCCTCCCACAAGGCTGGGGGAAGGGCTTTTAGAACGTGGGCAGGCATAGCCTGCCCACCTTCCCACGCTTTCAGATAGAACCCACTACAATGACCTAAGATGGCAGTGCATTGGTTATTGTCACCACACATCTTACTAGTACCCTGTTTTCCCTGTCAAAGACTTTTTAGTTTCTCAAGGCCTTGTGTAGTCCAGAGGACTACACAATCAAGTACAGCTGTCTGGTTTCTTTACAAAACCAATATGAAACCATCAACCTCCACCTCTTAAAAATATGCAGCAAACCAGGAACAGCAACAAAACAGTCATTTAAAGAGATCTCACTTATTTTATTATCCAAGTTACCCATGACCACCACAATGTGTCATTCTCCAAGAGTTGAAAATTATATCTGTAAAACAATAATAAAACTGACATTATGGGTACGTCTAGACTACATGCCTCCGTCGACGGAGGCATGTAGATTAGACAGATCGGCAGAGGGAAATGAAGCCACGATTAAAATAATCGCGGCTTCATTTAAATTTAAATGGCTGCCCCGCTCTGCCGATCAGCTGTTTGTCGGCAGATCGGGGCAGTCTGGACGCGACGCGCCGACAAAGAAGCCTTTCTTGATCGGCACAGGTAAACCTGGTTTCACGAGGTATACCTGTGCCGATCAAGAAAGGCTTCTTTGTCGGCGCGTCGCGTCCAGACTGCCCCGATCTGCCGACAAACAGCTGATCGGCAGAGCGGGGCAGCCATTTAAATTTAAATGAAGCCGCGATTATTTTAATCGCGGCTTCATTTTCCTCTGCCCATCTGGCTAATCTACATGCCTCCGTCGACGGAGGCATGTAGTCTAGACACACTCTATATGTGGTTATTTACATTAGGGAAGGAATAATGGTATTTTACATTTTCTATATATATTGTTTCTTGAGTTTTGGATCTGCATCTTACATCTGGGTCTTTGCAGATAGACAAGGATGGCTTTAAGTTGTGCCAAACATTTGCAAGACCTGGTTGGATTCCTCCTACCTCCATCTACAAACCAGGTGGTTTTGGGGTATTTCTACAAAAGGATCATATAGCTCTAGTTCTATATATGGGGGTATTAGGGAAGTCCCTCCCATGGATCACTACCTTGTTGCGGCTGGGGGGCTTGTGTGTCTCAGTGATCCCTAGAGCTATGTCAGCGGGAGCCTAGTGCTCCTTGTAGGATCATCCATGCCGGACAGGTCAAAGGGTAGAGACCAGACTAAGTGTGATTCACTGGTCTGTCAGGTTAGGGGTTCGGCTCAGGGCTAACAACCCTGACCTTAACAGCAATGAAGAATTCTCCTACAACTTTAAAAATGGAGAACCTTCGTTGCTGCCCTATATGCCAGTGGGTGTAATAAGCATTAACTAACTTAACTATTAGGGAAGTCAAATAATTCATGTTTTTAAGTTGTCCATGAGCAGATTTCAATTTTCCAAAATGCATTAATTATTTTGAAATATTTATTCTACACTCCCAACAAACAAGTATTGATCTAAGTGAATTGTTTATGAATCAAAGACTATTTGCTATCTGAGCTGTGTTGGTGGTAGATGTTTTCTGATACAAAATCTCATGTTGTGCATTCAGAGTTTGATTTTCACTTATAGTCTTCAATTCATGTGTTTTTGTTTTCCAGCCAGAAAACCCATTTACAGGAAAATGTATAAAATGAATGAATCTAAAATTTAGAAATTTAAACTCTTTTTGATTCCTTAATTTGCACCAGATTCAAGCCATGTTTAATATTAGATTTTGCTAAACCATTGTAAATGTTTTTAATTTAATTTGTTGCCAGTATATAGATGATCAGTCTTTGCATATTGTGAATAAAACTGGTTCTTCTTCTTAGGATACATCTTTTGTGGGACTGGTTTAAGTTCCTTTGAAATCAATGGGAGCTCTGTAGTGGGAATACAACTAGACCCAAAAATTAAGTAATGTATTTTCCTTTTTGTATCTTACCCATTTGCTACTAGCCCTATATAACAACGAATTTTTAGAGGAGCATGATTCTAAAATATTTCCAGATGGAAAATACAAAAAAATTATATATACATTATATATACAGTTAGTGTTCTGCAAATTCCTAACACCTTACTGTGGAAACATTTCATGAGAAATTCAACTTTGTCCCTTGCAATTGGTCTTGACCTTGCTGCGTTTCTTCCTGTTGCTGACGCTGCCTGCTGTATTTTTTCTTAATTCATTCCTGCCTGATATAGTTTCCTTGGAGAGAATTACTTCTGGGAGTGCTTAATACATTAATATGCAACATTTTTTGAAGGAGTCACAGTCAAAGTGCAAATGGATAAGGAATTGCACAAATATATCCGACATCACTGTACATGGCTGAAATTACCTCATTTACATTCAATCCAAATTTAGAAAGAGAGATTGGGGTCAATCTTACAGTTGAACACCCGATCCTTCTGAATTAATAGGAGTAAAACTTTACAAAATTGGGGTATGTCTACACTCCATCCCTATTTCTGGATACCAGAAATATCCTGAAAAAAGCTGCCTTGCTTCTTCCTAAGCCACCCAGTATTTTGAAATATTTTTTGAAATAACCGGTGTGCTATTTTGACATCCCGGTAACCCACATTCCACGAGGGTTAAGGGATGTCTTGAAATAGCACATTATTTCAAAATTGGGCTCTGTTTATTTGCACCAAATCTAATTTCTTGCTGCCTTTCTCTGAACCTTCTTCTACCTTCCTGGATCTCTCCTTTGGGTTTGCCAGCCTCCTGACAACTTCTTTCCTGGGAGTAACCGTGGGCTATCTTCTATAGTCCCAACACTACTTCCTAGCATCCCCTTCAGTTGCTAGCTATTTGGCTTAATACAGGCCCCTCCGATTTCTGTACAGCTGAGCCTCATGTCTGGTAAGTCAATACCTGCTCACTGACTCCTCCTCCAGGTGTCATCTCTGTCTTAATTGGGCATAATTAACCTTCTTCCAGAATGCTGGAATGCATAAAATTAAAAAGCAAGTTGAATTGTAAGTGTATTTATGTATTATGTAAAATGGACATCTTGACTTATTGCTGAGTTGCAGCTCTAACATCCATCCTTCTTGGTTATTCACTTCCCAAGTTATTACGCATTACCTCAGATATAGACCCATTCCCGGCTCTTCGAGATCTTCCAGGATTCTAGAACCCAGGAATTTGTTTAAAAATGCAGGCATGAGCATACCACTACCAAACATGCTCCTTAATCTCCTTGCCTCTTCTCTCTGCTACCCCCATCTCTGTAAACACACCTGTCTTCAGAGTTTGAGCTTCATTGCTCATGTTACTTGGAACACCCTCTCTTCCGAGGCCTGGGGAAAAGCATGCAGGGAAGCTCCACCCATACCAGGGCATGAGAATGATGCAAACTGACAAGCAGTAAAAGAGCTCTCAAAAACGCAAAGTAAGCAAGCTGAGAGAGGCAATCATTTCTAAAAATTCTCTCATCTATTTCTGTTGCCCTAATCTTAGGAGCTGCTGGGAACAACTGCAGTTATAAAATGGTTTCAATTGGAAATGTGATTTACAAGCTCTTTTTAAGTATGAAAGACTCTTCATTTACACAAATATCCTTAAAATTACATGGAAACACAAAGTCGTTGTTTGAGTCAAGACTAGTCCTCAGAAGTTGTTTATTCATCATTTTCTGACAATTAATTATGCTGAGTGAATAACTGTGGTGAAGTTACCATAGGATCAGTTTGCCCCTTATTCAGCATAGAACAACTCCCTTGCCAATTTCAGATTGATTTTGCTGAAATAATTTCTACATTATACATCAGTTACTACAAATTTTGTTGAGTAATATTTACATCATTAGAGAATGACTCCGAGAATAATCTTCAATGGGGTTTTTAGTGACCTCTGGATGTTTGTCTTACTGGTTGCACCAAATAATTTTTTAGTGCTGCTTCCTATTTCTCATACATTCAGATGAAACACACAAGTAAAATTTTAATAATTATTATTTGAATAATGATAATGACCATTGCATTAGATGAAATTATACTTTTAAAACACTTTTATTCTCATTCAGGATGAAAAATCATGTTACAAACAACAAAATATTGAAGGGAAAAAATGAAAGCGGAGGTATTATCCGCATCATCTAGATAATAAGGATAATAAACTGCACAAATGTTCAGCCCAAAAGCTTGCTCAGAACAGAGGCCAACAGATGTGGTATATTATTTCTTGGCCGTGTAGTTGCTGATACAAAAGTGAATCCTGAGAGGAACTTACTTTCTCACCCCAAAACAGTAGTTCAGTGATGAATGCTTTACACTAAAGACAGGAAATTCAGGTCATATTCCATATTCCTAAGCACGCAGTGCACAGAGTTTGCCTGTCTCTAATTCTTGAGTATAATTCTTATAGACATACACATCATATAACCTGAGTGTTAGCATCATACTTGGCGGATGGCCTCAGATCTTCGAATCTTATCTGGGCAAGACAGATGTGCTGCTTGTCAACTGTGTAGTTCATAGAAGCTTTTTTCTTTACTAAACAATTCTTCAGTTTTCAACAAGTTATTTTCGCAGTAGTAGATTCATGTTGGATCTTTGAGAAGTCTGTTATCTCCACAGCAAGATCATCTTACTACCATTTGAAATGGCCATTGCCAAGCAGTTGTCATTTCCATCTCAGGAACTTCTGAAAAGGCAATTTACGCTTTCGTCTCTTCCTTCAGGATTAGGTTACTGTAATTCTTTATTGGCTGTTTTGCACAACAGGGCTCTCTCTGCAAAGCCCCCAGCTGGTACAGGCTACTGCTGCGTTACTGTTGAAGAAGTAATGATCTGAGCATATTTTATTGATTGTAAAATCTTTCCTTCAATTCCAACAAAATCAATGAATAATTTAAAAAGTCGCCCTGTTTACCTGTAGCACAAATTGGAGACACTCAGTCATGGTCTCGCACATTTTGCCAGTATTTTAAAGTATTCCTGTTCCTGGTTGTATTCTGTTCTATGCAGAATCATTTCTCCCTGTCTAAGAGTTTGCCTGAAAGATACATGAAGCAAAAGCCTTTAGCTGCCATATTTTAAGTGTTAAACAGCTCCATCTTGAAGGCTCCATTTGCTGCTTAAACTGTGTCTTCTTAAAATTAAGATTGAATCATGGAACACTAGAACTGGAAGGGACCTCAAGAAGTCGTCGAGTCCAGTCCCCTTCCCTCATGGCAGGACCCAGTACCATCTACAGTCTAGACCGTCCCTGATAGAAAAATCAATACTGAAGGAAAGTAATCTATCATAAAATCAATTTTCACAACATAAGCTTCTAAGAAGAGAGATTTCATCTATCTAGTTTTATTTGCTGTATTTTTAATGGTTTGTTTAATCAGTTTTTAGCCCCCCGGACTTTCATTATTTACTGTTCTTCCTATTTTAACCAGGATAACCAGTTGCCTTTAAGATACAGGATTGTTCATCCAACCTCTTCTAAATTTGAACTATCACCTCATGGGCCTCACATTCTTTAGCAATCCAGCTAAAGATTTTACTTCTATTTATTACTATAAGGCTCTGAACTAAGTTAGCTAAATTTATGGTGTATTTGCTTACCTTCCTAATCTTAAATTGCTGCTGACCAATGTTATTGTCCCCAAACAGATGTTTTAAATCTTCTGATTATCAAATTGAGTGATTTTCATTATTGCTTATTCTGTTAAGTGAAATCAGGCTCTCCAGGATTATTTGTGACTAATGAAAAGCTACATCTACTGGACTCACATGCAATAACATCAAAGATTTACAGGCAGTTCCCGGGTTACGTACAAGATAGGGACTGTAGGTTTGTTCTTAAGTTGAATCTGTATGTAAGTCGGAACTGGCCTCCAGATTCAGCTGCTGCTGAATCTGATCAATTTCAACAGCGGCTGAATCTGGACGCCAGTTCTGACTTACATACAGATTCAACTTAAGAACCCCAGGCATCCCCAAGGCAGCTGCTGCTGAAACTGATCAGCGTCTGATTCCAGGAAGCCCCAGGGCAGGGGCTTCCCGTAGTCAGCAACTGGTCAGTTTCAGCAGCGGCTGACTTGGGGACGCCTGGGGCAGAGCAGCTGGGGTGCTGCTGGGTTGGTCCAGTAGCGCCACCGCTCCTCAGCGCTACTGGAGCAACCCAGCAGCACCCCAGCTGCTCTGCCCCAGATGTCCTGATTCAGCCGCTGCTGAAACTGACCCCTCTGCCTCCCCGGCTTTGCTCCAGGTGTCCCTGGTCTGCTGGAGATGGTCCCCAGCAGACCAGGGGCACCCGGAGCAGCTTTTCTTGCCCCGGATGTCGAGGTGGCGGGACCGCTGCGCTCTGGGCGGTCCCGCTGCCTGCGAGCTCCGGGGCGAGAAAGCCCCGTTCGTAAGTGTGGATCCGACGTAAGTGGGATCCGCGTAACTCGGGGACCGCCTGTACAGATTTATATTGGACTTACAGAAGAGTATCAAGCCCATTCTCTAAAATACAGTTGTAGCCATGTGCTCAGTCATCAGATTCTCTGACTAGGTTCTTCACAGAATGTTACCAACCTTTCCCCAGTACTGGTCCCTATTCCTGAAATAGCTTCCTTCCTCTTTCCTGTGTGCCAGGCTGCTTAGTGGCCTCCTTAAAATTGCACCTAGAATATATATTTTTTTATTTTCTTTTTTCTCTAGGACTAACAGTCTCCTCCTACTTCAATACCAGATATAATGATGTATTATAAAGCATTATTAGAGATATACTTGAGGTACAACATATGACAAATATCATCAAGGTGTGTCAAATACCTGAAATATGTCACTTCTCACCTCTCCTTAGTTTGTTTTTGTCTTATTTAGATTTTAAGTGGGTTCCTTCTCTTAGTCATATAAATGAGGACCCATACACGGCAGTGGAGAAACCTAATTGCACTTTGAATTGTTTTCTGTGCTGTTCATAGCGGGACTTCTCTGCAGTGTAATATTCTTTGCGTCATTTACTTCCCATCTACTGTCATAGTGTTACTTTAATACCTGTCAAGTTGATTAGTCACACGTTACTTCTTTGGAGCTGCCTTGTTAGTACAATCATATTTGTTCCTAACCACACCTAGAATTTTGTACTGTAGTAAAAAAGCATGTATTAGAGACCTGAAAGATTTCTTTGGAACAAATTCTAAGGTAGTTTAATTTTGTTAATCTCAAATTAATCCAAACATTAGTCGCTATTTGATATTTTTCCTCCCAATTTTTTTATTTCTGCATTCCTGTCCCTGCTTGCATTTTGCTGCCTTTTTCGTGGCACCTTTGGTGAATGCTTAATTCTCCTTTGAAATATAGGGATGTTACTATACTTTGTTTCAGAAGTCTTATTTGAAACTAAATGTGACTGAGGAGCAACACTATATTTGACCATCTCTTCCTCTCCTTTCTATGAAACACATCTGAATTATACTGCAATAGCATCATTAAGCTTATATATCCTTGAACCAGAAGAATACCCAAAATTCCAAGGAGACGAGAGAGATGCTTTCCCTCACTATCTCTAAAGAGGAGATGAATACCGTTTTGATTCTGTATCAGCAGCAGCAAGTCAAAAATACATTCTCCCAAAGAAATTTAAAAAAGAATTTTTCTGTAGATAGAATGTTACTTGCTGCCCATGATAGATTTTGATTATGCTGGAAGTGTGCAAAAATTAATGAGGAAAATGTGAAACCAGCTAAAATGGAAGATTTTGTTCCTTATGCAAAATTTGACTCACTTCTGCAAAAATGACATCTAATAGATCCCTTTTCAGAATGAAGATGGTTTTCTCATCATTTGTATAACATTTATTCATGATTTTGATGTGAAGGTAACACCCCAAAATTGCAAATAAAGCAGAAGTTGAAGAGTTGCAAGAGTTATATGAATAGAAAGCACTGAATACCGCAACAACTCTATCAAACCCAACATTTAAAATTTTCAAAACTCTAATGAACACCTGCTGCTGTACTTGAGTTTAAAAGACCGAAACCACTTTGTGAAGTGCATCACAAAGATTCAGATTCCAAAAAACTAGCAGGAATGTTATAAATAGTCAAGCTTGTAAGGACTTAACCAAGCTTCACAATTGGGTTGGCCTTACCTTCTGGATATCCCTTTCTGGTAGAGAAAGGGGAATTATCTACAAGCTTAATTTATATATTTTCAGGCTGTTCTCATACATTTGGGAAACATTTTAAACGGAGAGATCAATGGAGGACTTTAAACAGAAGATCACCTCATTTGAAGGTGAAGTAGAAACTGGGCTGGTGTCCAAATGTGAAACAAAAATCAGCTAATACTACTGGAGTTCTGTAGTTTGCAAGAATCTTTCAAATGAAAAAATAAATTTGGGACACCTACCTAGGACACTTGATAAAGAATATTAGCTATTTAGAAAATTAAATAGAAAACTGTAAAGAATTTGAAGCTTAGAAAATAATTACCTCTAATATCTTTAAAACCCAAGAAGACTATTAAAAAAGAGATGATGGGACAGATTCTTTCATGCAGTAGAACTCCACTCAATGTGTGGGTAAACAGGACAAGGATAGGGGCATTCAATCCCTCGTTATATCTTCCTGTGTCTGAAACTTGTCTGTGTTGGCCCAAGATAGAGTTAGAGCATGTGGGGCTACTCTAATTTATGCTACCAGCATAAGTTAGAGCACCCTTGTGGCTGCTCTACATTTACGCTATAGCACAGGGCAAAACACGCTCTGTGGGATGGATCTGGCCCACCAAGACATCGAATCTGGCCCATGGATGCAGCAGTGAGCCTCAGGCAGATTCCCCTGCTTGCTTCACTCCCCGCACGCCACTCAGAAAAGTGGATGCTGGGCCATTTGTGTTTCACAAACTGAGCAGGAAGGAGTGGTGCTGCTCCTGCTCCCAGTACGATCCCATTGGCTGGTTTCTGGCCAGTGGGAGTTGTCTCTTTCAAGAACAGGGAGCAAGCGAAGCACCATTCGCCCATCCCCTCAGGCTCTTATTCACAGAGCACATGGCCCTACAGCCTGTGCAGGGGACGTGCAGGCTTCTGCCTGAGAAATATGCTGGGCTGCTGGCCGGGAGTTTCACGCTCTCAGTCTTCCGGCCAGATCCTGCCTCTGGCACCCCAGTTCCTTCCCCCCCTCTCCACATAACCCAAACCTTCTGCCCCCACTCTAGAACCCAGACCCCTTTCCAAACCCTGCACCCCTATTCTCTGCCCCAGATCACAATCCCCTCCTGCCCTAGGTCACAACTCAAACCCCTGCACCCCAGTCCCAAGCCCCAGGTCACAACTGCCTCCTTCACCCAAACTCCCTTACAGGCCCTCCTGTATCTGAATCCCTTACCCCAGCTCCCTTCTGCACTCAAGCTCCATCCCAGACTCTGCACCTCCTCCATTAATATTATGGAAGAGTGCTACCCTCAACCACTTTTCAAAGTCTTGAAGTGGCCCCCCAGCAAAAACTATAGCCCACCCCTGCTATAGAGTAAGATGGCAGAAGAACCATATGTCAGCTGAGGATCAGTAAAGTGGCATTGAGGTCCATCCACGTACGCCTCCTCCTTTCCCTGACTAACCCTCCTATGCTGACACAATGCTCAGATGTGCTTATGCTGAGGCTAGGCTTAGCCCCTTTGCACCACTCAGGTAGCACGAAGTGCCAGATTATGGGAGAGACTCTGGCCCATTCTGTAGATTTATCCCCAAACCAGTGATTTCTTCTTATTGAAGAAGAGTGATTTTCTATTATTAGTGCAAAACATTTAAACACTGTAGTTGTGTGTTTAAGTGTGGCACAATCTCTGCCCTGAAAAAACTTGCTATCTAAAGAAAAGGTAAGACAGGAGAATAGTTTGGAGGAAGCATAGCATGAGGACTGTTAAGGTACATCTAGACTGCTGTGCTATTTTGGGATCCCAGAGGTATACCTGCGGGACCAGTGACACTCTCCCCTGGGATGCCCCACGAGGGGCTTCCTCTTCACCCCTCACTGCCTTTCCTCCAGTAACCCTTCCCTTCCCCGGTGACAAAATAAACCATACATTTTTTTTCCGAAAACTAAAAACTCTGTATTTTTTTATTTGGTATCAAAGAAACTGGGTTATGTCTACACTGATGTCTTCTTGCGCAAGAACATCTTGGGCAAGGGTTCTTGTGCAAGAAGTCTTACGCAAGAAAACGTCCACACTGCCATGTGTGCGCTGTGCTTTTGCGCAAGAGCTCCCATGGCCGTGTGGATAGTCTCTTGCGCAAGAAAGCTCTGATGGCCATTTTAGCCATAGGGCTCTCTTGCGCAAGAAATCCCTGACAAGCGTCCACACTGCCTTCTTGTGCAGGAGGGCTTACACCTGAGAAAAAGAGCGTCACTCTTGCACAAGGAGCCCTCTCTGACCACGCTGGACTGTAAATTTCCTTGCACAAGAGCGGGCGGGCAGTGTGGACGCTCTGCAGATTCTTGCGCAAGAAGCCGTGAGTGAGACATAGCCCTGGGGAGAGAACCTGGGAGAGGGGAGAGGTGGGGAGAGGAAGGGGTGTGTGGCCAGGGCCTCGCTTATCCAGGCCACTGCTTGGGCTGGCCTCTTGTCCCCCCCTTCCCCAGGGGTTAGGGTTTGCAACTGGTTTCTGTTAGGGAGCCCAGCCACTCCTCCTGGGACTCCCTCCCCTGCTGTTTCTGTAAAGCTGTACTGGTTTACTGACAATCACAATTTCTATCTCTTCTCTGCCTCTCCCTCCCTCCTCTCACTCTTCCCAGCAGCTGCCATCTGTGGAGGTTTTTAAAGGCCGCCAGCCAGCCAGCAGTGGAGTCAGCTGGCCCCAGTCTGCCTGAGCCAGCTCCCTCCCAGATGCTTCTAATTGTCCTGCTGCACCCTACTTCTATTTAGCAGGTCTTTTGCCCTTTTTAAGAAGCCTTTCTCCCATTCTACAGCAATCCTCTGGCCTGACCCTGCCACAGGGGAATGAGAACCTTGGAGGAGGAAGGAGGGAACTGGAAGGGAGAACAGAATTTCAGGGCTGGGGCTGTGAGTGGCACCTGACTTTGCTGAGCCCACTGCTATGGGGGCGGGGGCCTAAGCGCCCAGAGGGGGATGGGAAAGGTGTTGGAGAGAGAGCAAGAGGGAGAGCGAGAGAAGGAGCTACAGGGAGGCGTTCTGGCTCCAGGAATAGCTGGGTGCTGATGCTGGCCTCGTTGGCTCCTGCTCCTCCTCCACCTCCTTGTCACTCCTCCCTGTGAGGATGACGATGGGTGTCTTGAGCCCAAAGTCTACAATGGGGGGGAGAGGAGAAGGGACTGCCTCACCCTCCGAGGATGCAGTCTAGAGCTTTAAAATAAGTGCAGGTGTGGAGCTCTGCCCTGGAGTGGGAGCTGCCCTCCCTGGCCCTGGCATATGCCTGCAGTGTTCCTTAACCTTCATCCGCACCCGCGCTTGAGTGCGGATGTGCTCCTTGTTGGCCATCCGGCCATAGATGTCCACATTCCCATGTCTGGTGTGGATCCTGGAGGTTGGTCTCTTCTCCCCAAACCTCAAGAAGGTCCAGGATCTCCACATCAGACCAGGAAGGAGCGTGTCTTTTTTGGCCCCTGGGAGCTGTGGAGTGCTAGGTGGTCGCAGCAGACTGGCTCTTATTGGGGGAGGGGGGAGGAGTGAGGCAGGTGCAGATGCAGGGTTGCTCTGGGCTGTAAGGCTTCCTGCTAGCCACACACCCTTTCTGCAGAGGCTGCATCTTTAAGGGCTCCGGGGCAGGGAGGATAGAATTTGGCTGAGTGTGGACAGAGCAGCCAGCAGGGCACCCTGGGAAGGGCTGGAGGTCCCCTATTTCAAAATATCAGTTTTTATCCTGTCTAAACAGCCCTTATTTGAAATATCTATTTCAGAATAGGCGTTATTCTTCATAGAAAGAGGTTTACAGAAGCCAGAATAAACAGTCCGCTATTTTGAAATAATGTCAAAATAAAGGAATTGCTGTGTAGACACTCGCATAGTTATTTTGGCATAATGGCTGTTATTCTGAAATAACTTTGCTCTGTAGATACACCCTTAGGTACAGCTAGACTATGGTCTTCTTTCAAAAGGAGATATGCAAATTAGCATTGAATTTGTGTATCTTCTTCCGATCGCTTTTTTGAAAGTGTTGTTTTTTTTTTTAAAGAAAGCAGTTTAGATGTTTTTTTTCAAGAAAAAAACCCTTTTTCGAAAGAACCTTGTATACCTCATTTTTTGAAGAAGGAGGATTCTTTGGAAAAAGGGTTTTTTTCCTCTCAAAAGAACCGTGTCTAAACTGCTTTCTTTTTTGAAAAAAAAACAAAAACGCTTTCGAAAAAGTGATCAGAAGGTATGCAGATTAGCACTGAATTTGCATATTTCCTTTCAAAAGAAGACCCTAGTTTAGATGTACCCTTAGTGATTGGAAGGGAGGAAGGATTGTTTGCAGAAATTCCCAGGAGGAAAGAGGAAGCCACCTGAAGACTGGGAGGCTAGTGGGTTCCAGGCCTGGTGGGCAGCATGATAGAAAACAAAGACAAATCTTTTATCACAAAGAGAGAAGAGCCATGACTGTGTGTTTTCTTTTTAGGCTTCTCCATAGCCACCTATTTTTATTGCACTTCCACAGCATTGTCAAGCACTGTGTCACATGCTGAACTTGAAGTTCCCATTCAAGATAAGGACTAAGATTTTCAAAGGAGCCTAAGAAAGTTAGTTAACCATGAACTATGAGTAATATGAATTCAACCTACAGCTTGTTGAATTACTTGTTTCCAATAAGTTTCTTATTAATTTAACTTTTTTTTCTGTTCACAAACTGATCCTGTTTACCTCAAAATATATTAGTTATTCCTAACTTTTTACCAAAGATTTTGAATATTGTACAGCTTTACAGGTTATTCTTTGGGCATTTATGGAGACTGTATTGCACATGTTTGACAACTGGGTCACAAAGCATTGTTTCTCCTCTGTGACCGGATCACAAGCTATTTAAATACAAAAATAAGAAATGATAAACAACAAATGGCAAACTCTCTCTCATGCACAGTTTTGTTTATGTCCAAATTCAGCCATTCATGCAAAGTACAGTCGTTTCCCACATAGTCAGATAAACACAAACCTGTTCTCACAAAAGTCCATAAACAAAGAGTCACATACACAGTGGCTGTGTCTAGACTGGCCAGTTTTTCCAGAAAATCAGCCACTTTTCCGGAAAAACTTGCCAGCTGTCTACACTGGCCGCTTGAATTTCTGCAAAAGCACTGACTTCCTACTGTAAGAAATCAGTGCTTATTGCGGAAATACTATGCTGCTTCCATTCGGGCAAAAGTCCCTTTTGCGCAAAAGGACCAGTGTAGACAGCTGAGATTTCTTTTCCGCAAAAAAGCCCCGATCGCGAAAATAGCGATCGGGGCTTTTTTGCAGAAAAGCGCGTCTAGATTGGCCACAGATGCTTTTCTGCAAAAAGTGCTTTTGCGGAAAAGCGTCCGTGCCAATCTAGACGCTCTTTTCTGAAAATGCTTTTAACAGAAAATTTTTCCGTTAAAAGCATTTCCAGAAAATCATGCCAGTCTAGACGTAGCCAGTCTGAACAGCTAACACTGGTTCAGAATACAAACATCATTTGTGCAGTAATGGACAAGTTCTTTTAAGGGTTTCAAGCATAATACATCTTCAGAAATGGCTTCTTTTATATACCCATCAGCAGCAAGGTGACTTACATTAATGGATACCTCAAATCAATTTGCGGCATAAAGAAATTCACCATGTCAATCACCAGTACTACAGAAAAAGATAATCATTGCCACAATACTTTATGACTGCTTTAGTGTCATTATGATGTTTTTGCCAGTCCTCATTATGGATTAATTGTAGTGCTGATACATAGACTGGAATTCGTATAAACAATGCAAAAAGTGGTTACTGCACCTGGACTCCATTTAAAGTTATGAAATTCAGTTTACATTTTTAATACAGAACTCAATTATTGTGTATTGTGCATTAAACACTGACATTCAAAATATAATCCTGCTAACTCCACCCCAGAGATTACTGAAGAATGTTTGGAAGTATTAAGCATTTAGAAAGGCATCTTCTCTTGCATTCAGAGTGGTTCTAGCTGCATACATGTAGGCTGTGTCTACATTGGCACCCCTTTCCAGAAAAGGGATGCTAATGAGACACTTCGGAATTGCAAATGCCGCAGGGGATTTAAATATCCCCCGCGGCATTTGCATGAACATGGCTGCCGCTTTTTTCCGGCTCGGGGTTTTGCCGGAGAAAAGCGCCAGTCTAGACGGGATCTTGCGGAAAATAAGCCCTTTTCCGGAAGATCCCTTATTCCTACTTTCAAGCACATAGTAGCATAGTATTTCCGCAAAAAGCACTGATTTCTTACAGTAGGAAGTCAGTGCTTTTGTGGAAATTCAAGCGGCCAGTGTAGACAGCTGGCAAGTTTTTCCGGAAAAGCAGCTGATTTTCCGGAAAAACTGGCCAGTCTAGACACAGCTTTGGATCTTTAGTTTAGTTGACAAATTGATTTCCAGTCAACTCCCTCCATTTACATTAAGCACTCATCATTTGGCTCCTATCACCCACACTCCCTTTTCCACCATAGCTCAATGCTGAAATGAGGTATTTAAATTATGGCATAGATTTTAACTCTGTAGTTTTTCTAGCTTCCTATTGTAACCCCCTTTTTTCCTCCCTGAGTTAGTCGGGAGCAGGTCACTCACATGTGTGCCTGGGCATCTGATTTTTTTAACATAAAAGGAGATCCTGAGTACCCTAGTGGCATTGTTTAGCTGGGGATTCTCTATTCACCCTGACTGTGGTAAATAATTCAAGAAGACAGTTTAAGGATTGTTGTTTAGCTAAATTGCCAAAGCATATAACAAACTTGAGACATGGAGGTAAAGTTTAGATTTTTATCAAAAAGTCTTTTTTTCTGCTTCTTGAATATTATCAAAGCTAAAATCATTTCAGGGTAAGTGTGTAAAGTTGGCCAGTTGCCTTGGGGTCACTTCACTGAAGATGCAAGAGAGTCTAGGTTAAAATCCCAGTAAAATCTCACAGGGATCATATTTCTAATTTAGGCTTTTTTTCTATGAGATGCTGTGACTCTCGGAATGCTGGTGCTATATTCTGAGCTCTTCGTCTTTTGACATGACTGCAAAGTGAAAAGCACATCTGAAGAAATAAATACATTAAATTAAAGTAAAATATTAAATAGGTTTTAAAATGATTGAGATTAAGGATTCCTCACAATTGGTAATATGTGGTACAAGTACTATTTCCTATTCTGCAGCTCTTTTCTCAAGGGAGGTTTGACCAAGTTTTCCCATTCTATTCCCATGCAGTGACTGAAATGTCGACAGAATTCAATCTGTGGAGAAGTAAAAAGGGCTTTAGTTTTTGTATTTTAGCTTACCTGGAAAACTGTACTCAGGATTAAGAATACCCATTGAGTTCAACTATCTGGGTGTGTCTAGACTACATGCCTCCGTCGACGGAGGCATGTAGATTAGACAGATCGGCAGAGGGAAATGAAGCCGCGATTAAAATAATCGCGGCTTCATTTAAATTTAAATGGCTGCCCCGCTCTGCCGATCAGCTGTTTGTCGGCAGACCGGGGCAGTCTGGACGCGACGCGCCGACAAAGAAGCCTTTCTTGATCGGCACAGGTATGCCTCGTGAAACCAGGTTTACCTGTGCCGATCAAGAAAGGCTTCTTTGTCGACGTGTCGCGTCCAGACTGCCCCGATCTGCCGACAAACAGCTGATCAGCAGAGCGGGGCAGCCATTTAAATTCAAATGAAGCCGCGATTATTTTAATCGCGCCTTCATTTCCCTCTGCCGATCTGTCTAATCTACATGCCTCCGTCGACGGAGGCATGTAGTCTAGACACACCCTAAGTGGATGTGCTGTTATGGGATAGTTGGCCACTCTTCTGTGCATCCTTTCAATATGCATCTCAATATGCATTCAATATGCTGGGGCATACTGGGCCTGTTCAGCAATATGACTCTCAATAAATCTACCTGAAGTTCTACCTTTATCAGTTACTGGGTAACAGTCAGATTGACGGAGCTTTTCTTGGGTTACATTTGGAATGTTGGGTTACGTTTGGTAAATGACAGTCTTTTATTTCCTGACCACCTCTTCTGCTCTGATGCCTTAAATTAGGCCATCTAATGTTGCCATGTTTGTCTGTCTATATCAAAAACAAGTCTTGGACCGATGTTCAGCAATATCTTTCTGTGGTTCCCTGCACAGAAATGCTCCTTTGTTAAATCTAAGCAAAAGTCATTCATTTTCCTTTCTGCTTTCAGTCATTAGTTTGACACCCCGGGAAATATATAGTATTAAATTATTGTATCTCTGGAAACATCAAAGCTTAGTAGATTGAGGAGCAAGATCAAGTGGTTTGTCCAAAGTCATATATTCAGAAACTTAGCCCAAAAATTATTTTTCATACTTTATTGAATCAATTTGGTTCCAAAAAGTAGCCAGTGTAGTTGATTATGACATTCTTCCAAACATTTCCATTCCCAGGACAAAATTTCCCAAACACCTCCCCACAAACTTCCCTCACTGCAGCAAGCATGAGGAAGCCAGATAAAGGGGAAAATAAGTACCTGAAGGATGATTTTTGGTGAAGGACAGAAGACAGTGAAGACAAAACAGAGATGAAATTTCCTCATTGCCTCCAGGTCTGGCAAAATGCTTTTTCTCTGACTTGTGTAGAAAGTCATGAAAAATCTGGCAGACTTGCAGATTTCATTTAGAGAGAGTCAATTAAGACACTTTAAAAGGTTAATTGATATATGAGTTACATTGTATGTGCTTTGTCTTCAAGGTTATAGCCTGTTTACCAGAACCCTGCCAAATTCTAGTCATCTGAAGGGAATCAGAAATCATTTCTGTTGATGACAGACCTGTGAGCAGATGGTAAGTAAATCACGGTCTTGATGTGAAATGTTAAAGCTTTTTTGCAGGAAGACACTGTTAAAGTGTTATCCAGGTTACATCAGATACTGTGTAGTCCTGGTTTATTAATAGTCAGGCATGAAGACTTCCACTAAGGATACCTGCAAAGCTTTATAGTCATTGTGATTGAGTAGGCGGTTGGTAGATGCAGCAGCATTGGTAACAGAGATGTGATGGGATGTATCAACCCCACACTGGACCACTGGGGCAGACCAATCATTGTGGGCCCAGGAGGCCACACGCCATCTTCCCTGCTGCACATGTTCCAAGTGGAGAGTTCATATAAAAGGAGGCAGTCCAGCTCAGTCGTGGCAGGCACCATTGGAAGCAGAGTAAACCCTGCTGGTTCCTGTGATGATGCTGGCAGCAGAGCCTGAAGATCTGGACTATGCTGTAGGTGACTCACTCACTGTAGAGGCTGCTGGTGAAGCCAAGCCATCACCCGCCAAAGAACTGCTGCTGCCTGTTCTATGTCCCAGCCCTAGGGGGAGTAAGGCCTAAAGACGGTTAGTTTGCTTTGCCCCACCACCCAGGGCCTACAGATAGAATGATATTTTGCTCCGCTCAATTCCCCCAGTAAAATTGCTTGACCCAATCTGGAGTCCTCACAACCATGGACTGTTTGATTTGCTCTGTTCGGGGGCTGCAGCTTGATTATGGTTAAGAACTCAGTCAGCAGGCCTCTAGGCCCCAGACTGTTGACAGCTAAAATTATAGATAAAAGTGTTTGGCACAGTATCCCAGCATCTACACATGGGCTGTGTCTAGACTGGCCACTTTTTCCGGAAAAGCAGCTGCTTTTCCCGAAAAAACTTGCCAGCTGTCTACACTGGCCACTTGAATTTCCGCAAAAGCACTGACGATCTCATGTAAGATTGTCAGTGCTTTTGCAGAAATACTATGCTGCTCCCGTTCGGGCAAAAGTCTTTTTCCGAAAAACATTTGCACAAAAGGGCCAGTGTAGACAGCAGAGATTTGTTTTCCGCAAAAAAGCCCTGATCGCGAAAATGGCGATCGGGGCTTTTTTGCGGAAAAGCGCATCTAGATTGGCCACAGATGCGTTTTTGCAAAAAGTGCTTTTGCGGAAAAGCGTCGTGCCAATCTAGACGCACTTTTCCGAAAATGCTTTTAACGGAAAACTTTTCCGTTAAAAGCATTTCTGGAAAATCATGCCAGTGTAGACGTAGCCTTAGACAACAATGGTATGTAGATTTGGTAACATTATATAATTTTTGGTGAGGCTGTATCATTTTTAAAACATTTTCTCTAAAGCCAAAACAGAATATAAGTAATATAAAAGCATTTCATGCTGGAAAAAACATACAGCAAACTTTAGAAGGCCGTATTTTGGCATGTGACCTTAATTATATATCTAATTCTTTTGTAGTGTGGAATGATTAGTTAATATTTTCTACAACATTAGCATTCTTCATGTCATCAATATTTCAGGATGATTTCTCAGAGGGCAACACTGACTGTAAAATGTTCTGGGGCTGCAGAGTAATTTAATTAGTTATAGGAAAACTTGTTGATTTTTCTTCTTGAATTTTTCAGTAATTTTCCAGGGACAAAGAGAAAGATTTGGATTTTAATTAGTTATGTACAAAAACCGAATGCAATATTCAACACACACAGTCTCCATGCCATTCCGTTAGGAGACTGATGTCAGTATAGCAGCCAACTCCGTCTAGGATCCCTGATTTTTTCTACTTCTGCCCTACTTGCCGGAGGAGATGCAAGTGTCACATCAAACTGTTGGAGTGGTAGGGGAGGTCGTTCATTTCATACTCTACAGCCATAGCTATACTGACCATGAATTCCTAGATCCAAGTCCCCTTAAGGTCTGCCATAGAAACAACAAAGATCAGGCAAAGGATCCACAAATATGGTCTAAACTCTGCCAAAAGACGTACCTGCCTAATATATCAGTAGGTGGACTCCTTTTCACTGTAATGGATAGGGATAGCGAAGGAAAAATGGGTCACTTCCAGTGTTCCTCTAATTTTTATGTGCATGTGCGGAAGGACATCTGTTACGTGCACTATTATAGAGGTGAGGTATCGCCTCCATACTGATGCACATAATAAAGGTTGTTCCACACATGGGCGATGGGGGGTGTGGATGGGGTTTGGGGGTTGGAGTGCAGAAGGGGCTCAGAGCTGGACAGAAGGTTGGTGAGGGCTCTGGCTAAAGGCACAGGCTCTGGGGTGGGGCCAGGGATGAGGGACTTGGAGTGCAGGAAAGGGCTCAAGGCTGGGATAGAAGGTTGGAGAGCAGGATGCAGGCTCTGAGATGGATGAAGAATTTGGGGTGCAGGCTGACTGAACATGAACCCTGACTGAACCTGCCAGCTTCAGGTGAGGAGTGAATGCCAAATGTACATTCTGGCCACTGAGCCTTCCTCAGTCTCCTTTACAGGAGGTTGATGGGGTTGGTGCTCCGCGAGGCAGAGCTGTAGGTGTTCCTGTTAGCATATGCTAATGACATGTGCCTCATCATCTGGGAGCTGGTGCATACTCCAGGCAGTGAGGGCAGCCTTACTGGCTGACTCTTGAGTTTTCTTTAAGCCAGTCCTATGGGAGGGGTGCACCCTATCCGCCTCTCACCCCTGGCCTTCTGTATATAATCAGGATCCTCCCTGATACCAACTGGTGGAATCTCCTACCACCTGTGGAAAATGAGGAACGCTGCTAGGCCAGTCTGTGTTCCACCTAGTTCCCACAGCCCACTGGGAATATTAGTTGATGGCTCCTTCATGGAGCCATGAGCTACATGTACCTGAAGCTGTTTACCCCACTTCCTCAATTGCTTCCCCTTCTGCAGCATAAGGGAGACCCTGGAACACATCTACCTTCAGTTGTCAGGTTACAGCCCCTCTTCTGTATCCTCCAGAACCTTTTCCTTATGTTCTGGCTGCACTTTTCCCTACCCCTAGGTGTTTGTCTCTGTGGGATTGGAGCAAATCCAGTTGTATCTTAGGGCTTAGATGTAAACAATAGATTGAGAAATTATTTTTGGATGGAAGCTAGAGACATGAAGGTAAGTGTAACGGTTGGTAGGTTTCCGGTATAAGTTGATAGAAATGTGCCTGTCATGTAACTGTACGGTAGTGTCAAGGAAGCAGAGCTCCTGTGTGAATTGGTTCTTTCCAGTAACCACACAACACACCTCCATTATAATGATCCAGGAACCCACCCCTTCAATCAACCCCAATGCCAACTCGGTCCACACATCTATATAAGCTATATCATCACAGGACCTAATCACAAAAAACCACCATAACAGAGGCTCACTTAACTGCACATCAACTAATGTGATCTATCCCATCAAATGCCAGCAATGCACCTCTGCCATGTATATTGGCCAAACTGGACAGTCTCTACAGGAAAGAATTAATGGACACAAATCAGATATCCGAAAAGGCACCACACAGAAACCTGTTGGGGAACATTTTAACTTCCCCGGGCACTCATTCAAACACTCTTGAACTCTGTAGAAGTACCCAGTTCCTCAAATGATTTATCCAAACTCCTAAGCCATTGTTACCGAAAATTCAAAGAGTCATCTTTGAATTCATGACCTTAGACTATCCCATGCTTTCCAGCACACTGGGCTGCCCACATTTTCCATGCTTGCTTTATCAGTTGCCATGTGACCTAAGTCCTCCCATTTCAAACTACATTTTTCTATGTCATTGATAATCATACGCTTCCAAGTCACCCTAGGCCTATCCCTCTTGTTGGATTTTCTGGCTTCCAACTGACAGCCATAATCGGTAATTCGTTATGATCAATTCATACCACATGGTCTAGCCATTGATGTCTGATCTTACAAATTATTTCTAATAGAGACCTCACATTAGCCATTTTTCTGACTTGATCGTTCGTTTTTCTTTCCTTGTAGCTTACTCCTGATATTCTCCGCAAATACTTATGATGAAGTGCATCTAGCTTCTGAGCATCTGTTTTCTTAAGTTACCAGGTTTCACTGCCATAGGTTGCTATGGCTACTACAACGGCTGAGCAGACACTTAGTTTTTTATGTAAGGATATGGTATTAAATGTCCAAATATTCCTAAGTTTACCGAAGGTTCGCTTTGCCAATCCTTATTCTTATTCCTCAGAGCATGCACCATCTTGGCTTATTGTGCTTCCAAGAGATTAGCATCGATCTACCCTCTCTAGCTCTTCATCATCGATTTGGATGTATAAATCCATATAGCCAATTACCATGGTTTTACATTTCTTTACAATGAACCGCAATCCTACCTTCTCTATCATTTCTTTAACTTCGTTTGTGCATGCTTGAAGTCCTTCAACATTTTCATGTAGAAGAGTGATGTCATCAGTGAAATCTAGATCAAATAATCTCAAATGAGTTTCACCAAATTTCCCTTTCACTAGGACTCTTTTGGAATAAACCCATACCTTGCTAGCTATTTCAAGGCAGTTTAGACAGTTTTAGTGTCATTTCTTTGTTTTGCATCTTCAGCTTCCTTGGCCAGCTTTCTATAAAAACATAAGAAGAGCCATACTGGGTCAGACCATAGGTCCATCTAACCCAGTATCCTATTTTCCTGCAGTGGCCACTGCCAGATTTCCCAGAGGAAGTGAACAGAACAGGTAATCATCAAGTGATTAATCTCTCACCAATTTCCAGCCTCTGACAAACAGAGGCCAGGGACACCATTCCTACCCATCCTAGCTAACAGCCATAGATGACCTAACCTCCATGAATTTATCCAGTTCTTCTTTGAACCCTGTTAAAGTCCTGGTCTTCACAACATCCTTTGTCAAGGAGTTCCACAGGTTGACTGTGCACTTTGTGAAGAAAAACTTCCTTTTGTTTGTTTTGAACCTGCTATCTATTAATTTCATTTGATGACCCCTACTTCTTATGTTATGGGAACAAATAATAACTTTCCCTACTCACTTTTTCCACACCAGTCATGATTTTATAAACTTCTATCATATCCCCCCTTAGTCTCCTCTTTAAGATGAAAAGTCCCAGTCTTTTTTCTCTTCATATGGGGCCAGTTCCAAACCCCTTTTCTGAATCTTTTCCAAAGCCCATATATTTTTTTGAGATGAGCCAACCACATCTGTATGCAGTATTCAAGATGTGGGCGTACCATGGATTCATATAGAGGCAGTAAGATATTATCTATCTTATTCTCTATCCCTTTTTTAATAATAGCTAACATTCAGTTTGCCTTTTTGACTGCTGCTGCACACTGAGGCTATGTCTACACTCGTGGCTTCTTTCGCGAGTAATATGCAAATGAGGCTAAGCGTGGAATATACCTAATGAACCAGCATTTTTTTCAGATGAGGCTCTTGCCCAAGAAGGAGCATCTACACTGCCCCTTCTTGCGCAAGAAAAACCCTCTTGCGGAATGCCATTACACCTATTACTTTTCAGGAAGAACGGCATTGTGTAAGAGGGGTTTTTCTTGCACAAGAAGGGGCAGTGTAGACGCGCCTTCTTGCACAAGGGCCTCTTCTGAAAGAAATGGTGGCTCATTAGGTATGCAATTGAGGCTTGGCGATATTCCACGCTTAGCCTCATTTGCATATTACTCGCGAAAGAAGCCGCGAGTGTAGACATAGCCTGAGTGTATGAACAGACCATGGGTCTGATGAGGGGGCCACTCCAAGATTTTGGAAAGTGGTTGAGGGCCGCACTCTTCCATGATGTTAATGCAGGCACTGTGGGATCTGGGATTCAAGTTGAGTGCAGAATGGAGCTTAGGGTAAGTGATTGGGGTGCATAAGAGGGTGTGAGGTCTGGGAGAGAGTTTAGGTGAAGGAGGAAATTGTGACCTGGGGCACTGGACTGGGGTGCAGAGGTTTGGTTTGTGACATAGGAGGGGGTTGTGACCTGGGTCAGGGGATTGTGGTGCAAAAGGTGGTGCAGGGATTTGGGTTGTGACCTTGGGCAGAAGATTGGAGTGCAGGGTCTGGGATCAGGAGGGGGAAAGAGTGTTTGGCTTATGGGGGGGGGTAAGGGGCAGCAGTGGAGGACAGAGGGTTGGGGATAGGGAGGGGCTGGGGTTCCAGAGGCCGGCTCTGGCCAGAAGACGTAGCTATGTAACTCCCGGCCAGCAGTCCAGGATGTTTCTGAGTCAGTTTCCCTGCCTGTCCCTCCTCCACTAAGGGGAGGGAGGTTTCTTCACATGCTGCCTATTCTTCAAAATAAGCAGCTCCCATTAGCCAGAAATTGGCCAATGGGATTGTGCTGGGGGTGAGAGCAGTGTGTGAAGCACCACTCCTCCCTCCTCTGGGCTCTCAGCTGAGAGAGAATAATGGCCCAGCAGCAGAAGGTGGAGGAGGGATGGACAGGGATAGCAGGGAGTCTGTCTGTGGCTCCCCCTGCATCCGCGGGTCGGATCCGGTGACTTCGTGGGCTGGATCCAGCCCCTGAGCTGTATTTTGCCCAAGGCTGGTATAGGCAGTGTTAGAGTTGGTTGTTTTGCATCTTCAGCTTCCTTGGCCTTGCTTTGTATACAATTTTGTTTATCCTTTTTACAGCAGCTCTTTACTTCTTTGTCAAGATTTCTATATATTTGCTTTGTTTCCTTGTCTTTAGTTTGAAGCATTTTAGTTTCCTGTTTTTTCCTCTGATGAATGAATTCCCATGTTTGTACTGAGATCCATTGCTCCTTGACAGTTCCTCTTTTCTCTACCAATTGTCTTTTCTGTTGCTTCAATGACAGCTATTTTAAAATGGTCCCCACATTTCTCTATGTTGTTGACTTCGTAGTCTCAGAGAGCTTCAAATCTATTTTTTAAGCTCAATGCGGTACTCATTTTGTAGTTCAGAATCTTGCAGCTTTATGATGTCAAATGGGGTAGGTCTGTCAAATGTTTCCAGCTTTAATTTAATACTTGCCTTCAGTAAATAGTGGTCACTATCTATGTCTTCTCCTCTAAAAACTCTGTCATTTATCACAGATGTTTTACATTTTAGACTGATACATTATTGTCTATTTCACTCTGTATTCAACCATCTGGTGATACCGAGCTCCTTCTGAATGCGTTTGTGCTGAAAGTATGAGTTGTGAATACTAAGATTGTTTTCCACACAAAATTTTAGAACTCTAGTACCATTACTTGACAACGTTCCTGTTGTATGAGTACCTATAGCTGTTTCCCACACTCTCTTAGCCTTCCCTATCTGGGCACTGAAGAATCTCATAACGAGCACTAAGTTAAGGCTTAGTATTCACTGCTACAGGTTGAGGACTGACTGGATAAGCAGCAGTTTGGCAGAAAAAGACCTGGGGACTGCAGTGGATGTGATGCTGGATATATGTCTACAGTGTGCCCTTGTAGCCAAGAAGGCTAACGGCATGTTAGGGTGCATTAGGAGGAGCATTGCCAGCACTAGAGAAGTGATTCTGCTTCTTTATTTGGCACTGGTTAGGCCACATCTGGAGTATTGCATCCTGTTTTGGCCCCCATTATAAAAAGGTTGTAGATGCATTGGAGAAAGTTCAGCAGAGGGAAAATAATGATTAGGGGGCTGGAGCACATGACATACGAGGCTGAGGGATTTGGGCTTATTTAGTCTGCAGAAGAGAAGAGTGAGGGGGGATTTGATAGCAGCCTTCAACAACCCGAAGGGGGTTTCCAAAAAGGTGCAGCGGGGCAGAGGGAATAGACAGGTGAGCAGAGGCACAGTGGGGAACCTGCTGCAGTCCTCGCTTGCGCTGGGTTCTCCACTATGCCTCTTCCTTCAAAATGTAATAAGAGCCATGGGTGGCTCTTACTATATTTCAAAGGCAGAGGCACAGCAGGGACTAATCAAGTACTTGATTAGCTGATTAATCAAAATTTAACATCCCTACGAGGAGGGTGGTGCAGCCCTGGAATCGGTTACGTAGGCAGGTGGCGGAATCTCCATTTTTAATGATTTTTAAGTCCTGGCTTGATAAAGCCCTGGCTGGGCTGATATAGTTGGGATTGGTCCTGCTTTGGGCAGGGAGTTGGACTCAATGACTCCTGAGGTCTCTTCCAACCCTATCATTCTATTCCTTTCGCCCTCTTTCTTAGTTCTGTATAGAAACTGTGTTTATCAGCATCATTTGTGAGTGCATACAGTTGTACTACAGTAAACTTCATGGCTACGTCTAGACTAGCCACAAATTCCGGAAAAGGGATGCAAAGCAGGTAAGTCAGAATAGGGAAATCCGCGGGGGATTTAAATATCCCCCGCGGATTTAAATAAACATGTCCGCCGCTTTTTTCCCGGCTTGGGGAAAAGCCGGAAAAAATCGTCTAGACTGGCGCGATCCTCCGGAATAAAGCCCTTTTCCGGAGGATCTTTCAAGTAGGAATAAGAGATCCTCTGGAAAAGGGCTTTATTCTGGAGGATCGCGCCAGTCTAGACGCTTTTTTTCCAGCTTTTCCCCAAGCCGGAAAAAAAGCGGCGGACATGTTTATTTAAATCCGCGGGGGATATTTAAATCCCCCCGCGGATTTCCCTATTCTGACTTACCTGCTTTGCATCCCTTTTCCGGAATTTGCGGCCAGTCTAGATGTAGCCCATATATCTGGATTTAAATCTTGCTGTAAGTATTCTGTCTGATTCTGGCTGCCAGGCCATTAATGACTGTTTTGCAGCTATATTCATTGTAATTCCAACTCCTCGCTCGTGTTTACTTCCACCTGAATAAATAACTATTTTGTCCCCTCATATTAAGAAGCCTTTATCTTTTCATCGTATAGCCTTAGGATATCGATTTTATATTTATCCATTTCGCTGGTTACTTGTTCTAGCTTTCCAAATTCACGAACTTGACTATTAATGGTGAAACTGAATTCTAACCAATCTTCTTTAGACAAGTTATGTACATACTATGTGACATCCATGTCCAGTCAAAGTAGCCCATACAGTTTCCAGGGTAGCAATGACTTTCAATGAGATCTTCTGCTCCCTGTTGCTTTGGTGCTTTTGAAAATATCATCCTAAATTGCTAACTTTGGAGGCTCACAAGGAAATGCTCACAAGCCATCTGCAATCTAAGAATTACTGACATAATCAGATAATTTTGATTAATTAATAAATTCAAGAAAATTATAAGCTGCTGGAAGGCAATTTTTGAACTGTAACAACAAAATTAGTGGTTTATTATTTACTATGAATATTATTTGCCCCAATCTAAAAACTACCTAGCACACTCCCTTAAAGAGCACAGAAAGCTCGGTCACTGAATTATACTGTTGTTGGCTCATTATCCAGTAGGAAGCGGTAGCTCAGTGGTGCATTTAAACTGCCATGCCCTGCTGCCAGGAGCAGGCCTCCTCCCCCACCATAAACATGAAGATCCATAATCCCTGTGCTAATGCTTTCATTGTCTCTAACTTCTGGAGCCATTTCCAGCTTATGCTCCAAAGAAGGGGGGTAGGGGCTGAAAGAGTACAATTTCACAAAGACCCTAAGTGATGAATACGGCTTTAAAGGAAAGAGATTTGCCCCCTAACCCTTTAGTCTTTTCATTCACTCTCCAAATGCATTGAGATTAATAATGCCCCTGGGCCATTGTATGCAAACCTCCACTGTGCATGCACAGAAAAGATTATAATTGAATACCCTATTATGATGGGAAAAACACAGACAGACAAGGCTCAAAGGCTGAATTGGCCTGGTTTGACTTTGAGCCCACAGCACCTACAATTATTCTGCAATGATTTTTATTTGTCTATTTAGTGTTCCCATTAGGCAGGGAAAGAATCTAGTCATAATTTAGAGCTCATGACTAGGCAGAGAGCTCTAAATTGAAAAACGTATTCACATGGCTGTAATATGGTTCGACCCCTAATGTCCCACGCAGAAATCATAGGCCTTTACAAATGGTTTATAGTTTGTTAGTGATGAGTTTACAGGAGGATTTTGCTAAGTTTTATAAAATGTAACACATCTGAAGGAGCAATATTAGACCTTTACACTTACAAGGATGATCAATCGCTAAGAGTTGCTGAGCATTCCTCTGGCGGATATAAAAAGTAGGGGTTAAAAGATAACCTTGAATGAGCAAATTACCCTGGAATCAAAATGAAATCTATAGAGGGAAACAGTATGAAGTCTCCAAAGCTATTTCTTCATGACACCTGCACCATAGCTACTGTTAATATCAAAAGCTTAGGTATATATATAATTTTATTTCATGTGTTTCATATCATCTGGTGCCAATGAGGAAAACGGCACATATCAAAGCAATCCAGGGTAACAGACTCGTTGTCATATGTTGTAAGTCAAAGCCTCAAAGAATCTGCCCCTACTAGCATGCAAAAATGTAGACTCAATACTGTGCTTTGTGTAGCATATATAATGGGCGTTCCATGCAGAAGAATTGAGAGACTGGACCAAGTTCTAACCTACATTAAACTCAGGTTGGAAAAATCCTGAGTCTTTCCATCAAAAGTCGAAGTCTGGCCCTTACTTTGAATTAAGACTGGCTTCCTGTGTTGCATTATTTGAAACCAAGATCTTCTGATTTGGACTGAAGTAAGTTAAATTAGTGGTACAAATAACTTCTGAGAAAATGGGCAATGTTGTTGTCTTCATTTTAATTATTTTATAAAGCTTTCCCAGTAAAAAATACATTGAAAAAAATTATCTGAACGCAACATGAACAAATTCAAAGTGACAGTAGTGTGGAATCTATAGTAGAATATGGTTTAAATATTAAAGCAAACCATCTTAATATTAACAATTAAATGCACGAGAGCTTGTTGCTCAATGGAAGTACAATTTGAAGTTAAAATAAATGCAAGCTTAGCTTACATAGAAGGCTAACACTGTACTCCAGAACAAAATCAATTTATTATCTTATCTACATAATCATTGCTTTTTCACAAAGAGACTAACTCCCACCATTGCTTAGCATAGTACAATTTATATTTAAGACTCTGGAAAGCAAACACCACCAAAATATGGATTAAAATGATAAAATAATTCCAGATATGATTAGATTCACTGTGATGTGTAGCCTGCACAGCAGGTGGGGAATCCTCGAAGAAGAATTAGGGGAAGGTTTAGGGAAAGCAGATTAATGGGGAAAAGATTAAATGTGTTTCAAAAGCAGGACAAAACATATTTTTAAAATGACAATCCCCCAAACAGCAACGTTAAGGGATACTCCTGGATACAAAACACATGAGCTCCATTTAAATAATAGAAATACAAATGTGTCCTGCCAATAGAAATATTGAGTGCACTATTGTACTTTAAATCATATGATGGAGAAGTATTTCATATTAAGTGGTGCTAGTGACCAGACTTATTAGCTTCATATTTGGATGAATTAGATAAGAATCTGTTCTCTCCTTCATATACACATGCAATATTACATAATATTTTAACTTCTGTTACAAAGGCCTTCACTTTGTGAGAAGGATCAACACTCTGTGTATTTTTAAATCCAGTAGCATGTTACAGTATAAAACTAAAATGTGGTATGCAAGCTCATAGAAAAATGTATCAGCACATATCGATAATGGCCTACATATATTACAAAGCCTTTAAAGGCAGTTGTGTATCGTATCTAACATAGAACTAAACCATGGTGGCAAAGGACTGATTCTATAGACTAGAGAACTCCATGAGCACACTTCAGGTACAGAATGTAGCCTGTATTGATATCAAAAGGCACTTGAAGTATCTGTTGGTGCCAAAGGTACAACATACTGCAAAAGTGCAAACAGCAAAAATTGAATCCAAATGAGGTGCCCTTGTTGTATTGCATGTGACAATCTACCAACACCTAAAAGGACTATTGCCAGCCCTAAGCATTAAAAAATTCTGAGATTAAAAACCAAACAAACATATGTTTCTATTTTTGTTTCTTTTTATTTATCTTCTGTTTTGTGATTTTTTTGTGTGATACCTTTGGGCCATATTTTCCTTGCTTTTCTCTGGAACCTTAAAGTCTAAAGTTTATTTTTAAAAATGCAAATTGAGATCATGCAACTCATTAGAGATGGAAGGAATATACCAAATATCATGAGGCTCAGGAAAAAAAAAAAATCACAGAGCTGTCAACAGGGGGATTCTGCTTGCAGAAGAGAGATTACAGATGCTTCCACAGGCCTTATGTCTAACTGATCTCATCACAAGACAACATATTTCTTCTATGCAAGATAACTCCGAGTAATCTGGAAAAGGATTAATTTACAGGGTAATTTTTCAACTCCAAGGCTCTAGAACACCGAGGATACCAGTGGGTCTGAACTAGATGGAAGACAAGGACAAGATTGCACTTAGCAGCCTCCCCTTCCCCATTCACAGGCAGCAGCTCCTGCCAAAGTCAACATTTGGGGGTGGGGGTGAACTTTGGGGAAGCCTGAATCCACAGAGCTCTTTCACTAAAGCTGCTAGCACTAGCTGCAATGTTACATGCGATAAATCAGAGAATTCCTGCTATACCCAGATTCAGAGTGACTTTCAAAACCTCCAGATATCATAGTCACTCAACTTTAAACCTGGGACTCCGGGCTTTTTTGGGGGGGGCGGGGGGGGGGGGTGTCATTTGCTCCACTGTCATTGGTGGATGATCTTCCTTCATCCTACAACTTACTTTTCTATTACTGTGGCTCCTCAACTGCCCAACCTCAGTACATCTCAGTCTCTCACCCATCTCCTAATTCTTTTTAATGTAACTAAGGCGACAATAGCTAAAAATCACCCTCTCATCAAACAAAATTCAGAGTCTGAGCACACAGCTTGAGCAGTGAGATGCGTCCATCATTTTCACACCAACCAAGGGATGTTATAACCCATATTCTACTTTCACTCAACCTGCTTTGTTTTCTTGCATCCATTTCTTTTTTTATAGGTTATAATCTCTTCCAGCAAGCATATCTTGTGTCTGTTCTGTGTCTGCACAGCCTTTCCAGACTGGGTAGCAGTAATAAGATGACCTCTCAGTTTCCTCATTTGTAAACTAGCAGTGCTAATGCAGTACTGAAGTACCTCACAGGGGAGCTGGCAAACCAAATTTGTTAATGATTGTCAGGCTTGTGCAGGTCCTCTTACAGAGAGCTCTACCGAAATGAAAAGCATTGTTTCAGGTAAAAAAAGAATCTAGCTAGCTTCCCTAAACTATGGAGGAAACTAGTATATCTCCATAATTAAAGAGAGGCTCTACTGAACAGTAAAAGCATTATTTATAGTTTTAGCATGTTAACTTGGAAGTACCAAAGGGAGGCACTTACTGTGCACCCTGGGATCATGCAGAGAGCTTAACAGAAAATAATGTTTCCTCTCCTTTATACTGCACTAAAAGGGGGCCTGTCAGGATGTAAAGTAAATAGCAACCACTGAAAACCAGGTTTCTAATTTAATGTTCACAATATGAAATCTAATATTTTCACTTTCTGCCTCCCTAAAAAATTCCAACCAACTGCACAGTGCTTTAGGCATGTAGAAAGGAATGTTGTTATTGTATTGTAAAAGATTTTTCAGTTAGCTGCCCTCTGATTTTATTGGAGGTTTTTTGTAATTAAATTTGAAAGTGCTCAACGTGGTATTTCCTTAAATTTTTCATAAGAATGTTGGAAATGTTTGGAGTATATCCAAACTGACTTCAAACTCTTTGCCTCAATGCCCCTTGGTAGTAACTCTCGAAACACATTCATGGTAAGTGCAGGCTCCTATATTTCTCTTTCCAATGCTGATTTTATTATTTGCAAATATTATAACTTTACAAGAAAGATGTAAATCAAATCAACTTCATCATCATTTCTGTTACTTCACATTTTAATTGACAAACAGGCTGCTAAGAGGGAGCATGCGGTTTTCAAGTATCCTATAGCATTTGCACATAAAAAATTCATTCTGGGTTGGAGAGGTCACAAGCTTGCAAAGGATTCTTTATACTTATAATGGGGAATACTAGTATATTTGGTAATATCTCTGGAACCAGAATGAACATTTTAAGCGTTCTCACTGGAAACCTCATTTTCTCACTCTATAGAACACAGTATTATTTTTGTTGTCTGATGACTGTTTCAAAATACAATACACAGAGCTCAAGCTGGGGGTAGACAACCAGGCTGTGTCTAGACTGGCAAGTTTTTCCACAAAATCATCTGCTTTTGCGGAAAAACTTGCCAGCTCTCTACACTGGCCGCTTGAATTTCCCCAGAAGCACTGACAATCTCATGTAAGATTGTTAGTGCTTTTGCGGAAATACTATGCTGCTCCCATTCGGGCAAAAGTCTTTTTTCGAAAAACTTTTGCGCAAAAGGGCCAGTGTAAACAGCAGAGAATTATTTTCCGCAAAAAAAGCCCTGATCGCAAAAATGGCGATCGGGGCTTTTTTGCGGAAAAGCGCGTCTAGATTGGCCACGGTTGCTGTTCCGCAAAATATGCTTTTGCGGAAAAGCGTCCTGCCAATCTAGACGCACTTTTCCGAAAATGCTTTTAACGGAAAACTTTTCCGTTAAAAGCATTTCCGGAAAATCATGCCAGTGTAGACGTAGCCCCAGAGCCTTCCTTTACCTCTGTATGAATACAGTTAAGCTGTAGCATAACCCATACATCAAGATTCACAAGACTACAACATACGTTGAGGGCTGACACCTGTTCTCTGCTACACTGACATGCAAAGGGTAAAGGAGCTGTAGCTGATCCCCTCCTCCACCCCAGGAGAAGGCAGGAAGAATTCCTCTAGGATAAAAACACATACTGTTTTTTGCACTAGGATGAACCACACCTGGCTAATTGACCAAGGAACAGAATGCAACCCCAAAAGAATAGCGATTCATTGAAGAAAGGATGTATACTCCTGTTACTTGCCAAACTTTGTTCCATCAAACTATACAACACACATGGTATTTTATAGGATTATTTCCATCATCTACAATACCTAGAAACAAATAGTCAGCTCATAAGAAAATCACAAGATGTATACATTAAATAATTCTATGTGATGTAATCCTCATAGTTTCCACACTCCACAGATTGCTTGCCTGCCCTGCTTTTCTATTTTATAAACTGCTTGCGTAGTCTGAGTTTTTTGGGCGAAACCACCACCACCTGGCTATCTGCAGGGATTTTGCTCCTACTCAGAGGACAAGCAAACCAGGCATCACAGAGCATCACACATGGGTTCACTGTGAGGATTCTTGCTTTTAATCAGGATTCCTGTTGGAGAAAATGCATCATTCACCATGGGTGGGATTTCGCCTGTTAGTAAATAGATACTATTAATCCAAAGGACTCAGCAAAAGTGGTATTGCTTAGAACTCAACCCGAGATCAGCTATTCCATGGCTGTGACTGATTTTGACAAGCCAGGTGACAGTCAGTGTCTCTAATACTTGTGTTTGCCTCTCCCCATTTGTTCTCATTTGAATTTGCCACTTCTCTGGGTCAACTGTCATCAAGTTGTTGAACGGAGTCTTCCTGAAACGTTAGTGAAGAGCCACATAGAGGAATACAAAAAGCCACTTCATTCTAAGCACTCTGTCGCACCTTAGGTTTTCAACATGCCTACAAGCTCATTAGCATGGCTCTCCAGTACACATTTTTTTGCTGTTTTACTTAGGATGGTTTCACACTTCCAAAATGGAATTTTACTGTGAAGTTTCAGACTGAGGCTCGTTCTCGGTCACTCACACTTGTGGAGAAAAAGGAGACAGTTTTTCCTTGAAACATGCTCACAGATATTGGAGCAGCTGTGCATTCTCTAGCTTTTAAAGACAGAAATCATTATATGCAAAATTATCTTTGGCTGGCACAAGGCAGGGTAGCCAGCATTGTGCACCATACCCAGCCGAGTGGCCTTTTAGGGAGGAAACCCTGTGGCCTCTTAGGGAGGAAAGCCGAGCACATACTCATGGATCCTCTGCCCAGACTGTGCAAATCATTGCCACACAGTATGTGGCATGCTGACATTTCCTATGCACTGCTTGACATTCTGCCCTGGAGTACTAATCCTCCTCCTCTTCTCTCTCAGAATTTCCTCCTTCAGAAATGACCCAGTGGGTGCTCTCACATATGGGGACAATAGTTCAAATACTTTGTGCACCCGTCCCTTGTGACTTTCAAGAGAGATTTAACATTCCCCACACATCTGCACAGCAGTGAAAGCTATTGCTAGAGCTGAACATAAAAAAAGCAAAGATTTTGCAAGAAGTTTTCCAAACATACTGTTCTTTTTTGGTTAAATAACTTGAAAATCAGCCAGCTCTGCTGCTTGCTCCTTCCTGCCATTGCTAACTGTTCTATAACAGTGTGCTTATGTAACAGTACATAACAGTACTTCCAGACATAGTGACACATTAGAAGAACCCTAATTTGGAAACAGCAGTCACCTCATATTCCCAACAACAATTTGTACCACAGTCTCTTGTTCAGGCAAGTAAATTTCTGACTGAGTAATCATCCTGGTTTAACTACAACTAATTAATTTTGGATTCTTGAGCAGCACCTCTTTGCCTGCAAACCAAACTATTTGTTTGAGAAGTGGACAGCAATATGTGGGTCCTATCAGACCGAGGGCCAGGAGGGCCATTTGGCCCAGGCCTCAGGAAACAAAAGGACCTCAAATTTTGACTTGTTTTCTGCCAAGTCATTTCCTTTCATAATACAACTTGCAGTTATAACCAAGACAACAAAAGAAGCTCTACTTACCCACCAAAATTGATTTAATCATTGTGGGACCTCGGGCCTTTGCCAACTTTTCAGTCACATCCTAGTTTTTGTCTGCGTGACTGGAGACTGGAGTACCTTCTGTGTTCAGTGACTCTACATTATGAAATGTTGTTTACAGTCTTTTCATAGTTTAGAGAATTTGAAAGTCGTGATTTTCCTTGGTCTGAGGGTGAGTTTAACCTTTTAATTAGATGTTTACCTTTGCATAGGAGATTTTCGTATTCCTGTTTTTTCTTATATGTCTTCATATACAATAACCATATCAGGCTCAACTGTAAGCTACCTCTTCATCCAGTTTTAGATTCACCATTAAAGGCTTTTTTTGTGTGATAATAAACTTTTAATTCTAGTTGTTTAATAAACTTTATATCTAATTGGGCAATTGCCCCATGTTCATATTCATAATAATGCACCAGTTATTAGAAGAATTTAATAATGGGAACGTGTTGTCAGATGAAATTTTAAGACTTTGAAATCAGGCTATAAAGGGCCGTAGTAAATAATACCCCCAAACCATTATATAATATTAATTGCTCAGTATATACAATTAACATTTTGTATAACAAATAGCCTTTAGCAAATTAATGTATTTTGTGTTATTGTGTTTTATAAGAACCTCTATATAAAATGAATCAAAGATATGAAAGTGGTGCAAGTAAGAGATGGAGAAAAGCAACAGAGTGAAGCAGCAGTTAAGAGTTTAAAGCCAATAACATAATTTCTCATAGAAAAGATGCCTCAGCCATTAGACGGTGACCATACTGTCAGTGACACTTCCAGTTCTGATGATGAAAGCTTTGTAGCCACAAATGACATTTCAGTGCCACTGCCTCAAAATGAGGAGGTCATTAATCAAGACACAGACATGCCAACAGTAGTGATAGATGCAGAATCTAAGCTCTATTTAGAGACTATGAAGGTAGAAAATGAGGACCTCAGAGATGCTGCACAGCAAGAGCAAGAACTTATGATTAGCACAGGACACCGTGTAACAACAGTGGCATCAGAATCTGATATTGGACTTCTTGATAAGAACAATGTTGCTCAAAGGCAGTCATTTCTCAGTTGTTTTCAGATTTCAAGTAACATACTGAAAGGTGCTGAAAACCATGCTTTTCCCACTCATCTGCTGATAAAAACTCTTCCAAATGGAGAAATTGAGAGAAACAAAAGACTGGCTCTGCTGGAGCATGAAAAAGCATGCTCTGTGCTGTGTACCTTGTTCCATTTTTAACAGTAATACTACATCAATACTGTTTGATCCATCCAGTTGGAGCATCGGTAGAGGTTGGAGGAAGTTGAAAGACTGAATACCTGCACACGAAACTTCAGTATTGCATAAAGATAAGTACTTTACATGGAAATCAGCTAGTAAGAGCAGCACTAGCTGACAGTTCAATTGAAAGCTTGCTCCTGAGTGAAATAAACACAGAAACTGATAACTGGAAAAAACTCCTTTAGTGCGTATTGAGTATGACCGAGTTATCAGGCCATGTTAAGTGTGTTCATCAATCATAAGATTGGAAAATGCACACAAGTCCATTATCTCTCTACCAGAATACAAAATGAGTTTATTGAGCTGTGTGGGACATTTGTGCAAACAACAATTCTTGAAGAGATATGATATGCGAAATACTTTTCAATTATTATTGATGTAATTCCAGAATGTTCTCAAAGAACAGACAACCCTGGTTGTTCAATATGTTAAAATTGCACGAAGTTCAAAGATTTCAACTGAAGAAAAATTCATTTTGTTCAATAATTTCATAAAAAACTGGAAAAGAAATTGCCGCTCGTGTATTAGAAATTCTGGAAGGCTTCACATTTTCAAGTTTGCATTGGCCAAGCCTATTACAATGGATCCAATATGGCTGGGAAGTACAACAGAATACAAGTAGTCCTTCTTGAGTAAAATCCAAACTGAATTTTCTCCAGTTGTGGCAATGACACACTATGAGCAACCTCATCAGTGTTGATTGCTTCCTTGCATGATTCAGAGCAATCACATACTTTGGAACAATCCAGCAATTGTACAAGCTCTTCAGTAGCAGTGCTTGAAAGTGGGAAATTCTGAAGCAGCATCTGCCTGTTTCCCTTCACGGCATATCGACAACGAGATGGTCAACACAAATTGATGGTGTTAAATCAGTTACACAGCATTTGGACTCTGTGAGAGGCTTTAGGTGAGCTTGATTCTCTTACTCTTGAGTTCAGTGTGAGGCTGTGCTGTAAGTCAATTTAGAAGTACAGGTAGTCCCCGAGTTATGCAGATACGACTTATGTCGGATCCGCAGTTACGAATGGGGATTTTCTCGCCCCGGAGGACAGGAGCGGCGGGACGCCTGGTCCCGCCGCCCGCCTCCTCCGGGGCGAGAAAAGCTGCTCCCCGTCTCCCTGGTCTGCTGGGCGAGCCAGCAGACTAGGGAGACAGGGAGCAAAGCGGCGGAGGACCTGGGGCCAGACCCGCGGCCGCTTCCAGATCAGCTGGAAGCGCCGCGGGTCCGGCCGGGTCCTCCACGGCTTTGCTCAGCGTCTCTCTGGTCTGCAGATCTGGAAGCGGCCGCGGGTCCGGCCCCGGGTCCTCCGCCGCTTTGCTCAGCGTCTCCCTGCTCTGCTGGGGAGGGATGCAGCTAGTGCCCCCCCCAGCAGACCAGGGAGACGTGGAACAAAGCCCGGGGCCTGTGGTAGAGCAGGTGGGGCGCTGCCGGTTGGTCCCGCAGCACCGCTCCTTGGCGCTACTGGACCAACCCGGCAGCACCCCAGCTGCTCTGTCCCAGGAGTCCTGATTCAGCCGCTGCTGATCAGTTTCAGCAGTGGCTGAATCAGGACGCCTGGGACAGAGCAGCTGGGGTGCTGCCGGGTTGGTCCAGTAGCGCCGAGGAGCGGCCGCGCTACTGGACCAACCCAGCAGCACCCGAGATGCTCTGCCCCAGGCGTCCCCAAGTTAGCCGCTGCTGAAACTGACCAGCGGCTGACTACAGGAAGCCCGAGGCAGAGTTGCTCTGCCCCGGGCTTCCTGGAATCAGCTGCTGATCAGTTTCAGCAGCAGCTGACTTGGGGACGCCTGGGGTTCTTAAGCTGAATCTGTATGTAAGTCAGAAATGGTGTCCAGATTCAGCCACTGTTGAAACTGATCAGTTTCAGCAGCGGCTGAATCTGGATGCCAGTTCTGACTTACATACAGATTCAACTTAAGAACAAACCTACAGTCCCTATCTTGTACGTAACCCGGGGACTGCCTGTATACATCCAGATTTGAATGTATTTTAATGTCGTCCATGTGGATGAAACTGCTAAAAATGATCCATGAAATTAATCTTGTAATTGAAGCACGCAATGCTACATTATATGTTGAGAGGGATAACATTGAATGACTTCGTAAAGATATTCAAAAGATTCATAATCAATGGAATGCAATCCTTTCCAAGTCCAAATCAGTTGCACAGGGTATTGACATTTCATCTGAGTTTTCCACCAATCATAGCCTGACATGTTAATCTGATGCAGACAGGCACTATTGGGTCAGATTCTTTTGTTATTATTGACGCCATCAAATCTGGTTTTACACATTGATTTGAATCACTGTGACAAATTAGTACCCTTTTTGGATTCCTTTGGGACTTCAGAGAACTATGTGATGAAGATTTATTTTCAGCAGCTGAACAGTTTCAACAAAGGTACAAGAACAAAATTTCAAGAGATCTCTTTGACGAGATTGTCTGCCTGAAACATATACATTCCACCAACTTTAAATCGGAGTGCAAGCCAAAAGAACCGCTTCAAGAAATATTTTCTCTCGGCCTGTTGACTGTAATCCCTAATATCACAATTGCATTATGTATTTTTGTCATTCTCCCTGCATCAGTGGCTTCAGGTGAATGTGCATTCAAAGTGTTAAAACAAGTAAAGAACTATCATCTACAATGGGACAAGAACATTTGAATGGGCTCACATTGCTTAACATTAACAGTGGTGTGGCACATAAATTAGATTTTTCTTCAATTAGAAATGAGTTTACACACAACAAAGCCAGAAAAGCGTTCCTAAAATGTAGAGTTTTGCTTGCAGTGGAAACTCACAATTAAAGTTGTGTTTTTAATAGACATGCTATTGGTATCATGACTTATTTGTTAATAAATAAATGTCTCTAGTGTGCATTTTCATGTATTCTTTTGGTTTGAGCCTGTGGATGAGAAGTTAGATTCGTCAGGGGCCTGGGCCTGGTTTGGGGTCTCTAAACTCAAAATGGTTCAGGCCTCTGTCATTCTCCGAGAGGGCTTGGCAATATGCAGTCCCAATGATGGTAATAGATAATGGTGATGCTTTGAGAGAAAAGATTTAGGCGAGACAAAGGCTATGTCTATGCTACAGAGTTTTTGCGGAAAAACGGCTGTTTTTCCCGCAAAAACTCACAGAGCGTCCACATCTCAAGTACGTTTTTGCACAAGAGACTCGAAAGAACAGAGGGGTTTTTGCGCAATTGGTATTCCTCTTTCTACAAGGAAGAACGCTTTTTTGCGAAAAAGCACTTTTGCTAAAGAGAGCATCCAGCACTTTCACAAAAGTGTTCTTTCGCAAAAAGGTGTGTGTGGACAGGGAAGAGGGGGGTTTTGCGCAAAAAGAGGAAAGACGCAAAAGCACAGGTGCCGTAGTGGCCATTCCGTGCTTGCTTTCGAGAGAATGTCCATGCAGTCTGGATGCTCTCTTTCGCAAAAGCCCATTGCTTTTTCGGTGCACTTCTGCAGTGTGGACGCTCTCTTGCATCCACAGTTTTTGCAGAAGATCTCTTCTGACAAAAGATTTTTGCATAAAAAGCCTGCAGTCTAGATGTAGCCAAAGTGTGGGACTATACAGATATTGCTGTTCTATTCACCTTCTTCAATTTGAGAGTCTCTCCCTGGCATTTCTCAGGCAGCTGGATTCAAATGTCACAGTGATAATAAGAAGCAACACATTTACTTTTAGAATCTAATACTAAAAAGGAAACTCTATAAGTAGAGGAAGCCAAAAAGCAGTTCCCTGGTTTAAAATCAATGAGTTTAAACCAGGGCAATAAACTTCATTCAATTAGTTCCCTCAACTCAGTAGGGAATTAAAAAAGACTGTGGCTAGTCAGGCCTCAATTATGCTCTGTTACAGACCTGCAAAAGGACCAGGTTCACTCTTCCTGGCATAAATGCCAATCAAAATGTAATACCTCCTTTCCTCCCTGGGTTACTCTGGACCAGGCAACACTCACCTTTTGCTGGGCACCAGATATTAATATTAAAGGAAATTCTGAGTATCCCAGTGGTGATGTTGGATAGGTTGGAATCCTCTATCCACCCCTCTGCTTCAGTCCCTTATTTCAAAAGGAGCTTACAACTGGTGGTGCCTCCACATGAGTGGCCTCTGTGGCGTGTGCCTTGGGAACTTCCAGGAATAAACCCATTCTAATAATAATCTGGGGGCATGAAATGAACTCAAAAATACTTATCAATCAAGTACAGCTAATGTACTTACATTAGATTTAACACACCTCTTTACTTAACAATGCAAGGAAACAGGGTTTAACGGATCAAGATTAAATCTCACTCTTAATTTGGATCCACAGTGTGCAGTTGAGTAGAATCAATTAACTAATACAGGATTCAGTCATAAATGAAATGTACATAACTGGCATTTACACTGCCACCATTTATCCTACCCCAGTGTGTGTGCTTCTCTGGATTTCAGCGTCCCAGATGCTTGTGCGGGTGCACTGGAAGATCTGTAGCTGGAGTGGAGACAGCACTTTGCAGGTTCTGTGTGTCAGTCCAGCCAAGGCCAAATGCTACATAACCCCTCTGAAGCTAGAGCTGGTCCCACCAAATTCCAGAAGGCCTGGGTCCTGATTCACTGGGCAGATCACTCTGCCTCTCCTCAGACTTAGTCCCTTTGCTGTGCTCCTTCCCTTGAAAGCACTTTCCCAAACAACAGTCCTAGTTACTCACAGTTCCTTCCCTACAGGCACTTCTCTGTCAGCTCCTGGCACAGCCAGAGTCTCTCCCCAACAGGGAAAACCACCAACAGCCTCTGAAGCTCCCAGCTTGATCAAAGCCCCAGCAGGCTATAGTTTCCATCAGCAGCTCCTGAACTGGACAGACCTCCACCCCAGCAATCTGGCTCCTCTCTCTAAAACTCACCACCAGCTCTCTCTGCACCCAGCACGCCTAGAAAAGAGCAGTTTCCCCCGCTTTCACCAAGGCATCATGGGAGGTGTAGTCTCTAAGGTTAGATTTCAGCACACAGGATCTTTCCAATAAAGGGCAGAGGTTCATAAAGGGGGCCTGCATTCTCCTCCCCCCACCTGAAAAACCATTATTGTCCCCATTAAGGAACCATACCAAAGAAGAAAACAGATTAATTTACAATATAATATATATGTTGTTGCTAGTTGGGGTAACATTCAATGGAGAGGAAATCATAGGTCCACTACAATACACAAAGTTTAAGCATCTAGCCTAAGGTGAGTACCACCATGAAAACTCTTAAGTTTTCATATCCTGGTTTGGACTTCACAGGTGTTTTAAAATCTTCCAGCACAACCATTCCACAGCACACTGGGGAGAAGAATACCTCACTGCTGACTCCAGCCACATCACGTTAATGGCGGAGGGGGCCTGAATTCTTGCTGGGACTTCCTTAAGGGCTGTTCCATCCCGTCTTCCTCCTATATGGGAAGTGTTAATAAAGCCCCTTCAGATTTGGAATCTATTACCAAGTTACTCTTTGCAGAATGATCAACATTTGTGACTACCTCTTTTCCTACACTTGAAGACCCAGGGGAATTATAACACACATCTATGTCCTCCGTAGGGACTTCTCTCACAGGAAAGAATGGAAGAGGAAAAGTTCTAGTTACACTTTCAGGTTGATCTGGCTCAAGTGATGATACAATAGACCTGGGAGACATATCTAAGGGTTATATAGTCCTGGTGGGTAAACTTTCTCGAAATCAGTTTATGGTGGGGGACCAATTATGTCCATCGTGGTAGCAGGGTCTGATACTGCCATCATGGTAGCAGGTTGGACTTATGGAATTGGGAGAAGAACTCTCAGATGTCAGGCTTTCCTTTGGCTAGATGATCTGAGTATTAGGGTAGGATCAATATCTGATAGAACATCTCAGACGAAGTAAGTGATTTCAATGGAAGCCACCATTCTTTTCAGACTTTAGTTGATATACTGGTAGCCTGGGCATTTGGTTCTCTACAATATAGGGCTACAGATTCAAATGGTTTGCAAGCTTGTGTTTCTCAGGGAGCCAAGGTGTCTGATAAGAACATGATCACCAGGTGGCAGATCATGTTATCTTGGTAATCATGTTATCAGAGTTTCTGATCATTTTATCAGATGCCCTGGTTCATTTGATCAGATGCTGCCTGAGCAAATTGATAAGCAGTACACAAGTCTATTTTTTTAAACAACAAATTGTGTGATAGCACTTTATAGACTAACAAAACATGTAGATGGTATCATGAGCTTTGTTAGTCTATAAAGTGCTATCAGACCATTTTTTTCTGTAACAGACTAACTCTGCTACCCCCGAAGCTTTTTTTTTTTTTTTTTTTTTTAAAGTAAGTCATATACTGGAAGTAAGACTAAGAGCACAAAACCGACATCTACTTGTAATTGGGCTTCATGTCCAAACATTAGGAAATATGGAGAAAATGTGGTGACCTCATTTTGGGTACAATTGTAAGCATGCACAAGATGGTTAACATGCTGCCTCCATTTAGATTTCTGTTTGATATTTAAGGTTCACAACATATTAAGTGAGTCCTATTAAAACATTCAGGCCGGGGATTTCCCTGTGGATGATAAGGTGTTGTTCTAGATTTTTTTGAGACTAGCATAGTCAGAAATTCCTGATTTAATTGACTCTCAAAATCCCATCCTTAATCGGAGTGCATTCGCTTGGGCAGCCCATCACGTACAAAGTACTTTTGCCAAAGAGTTTTAGCAATAGTTAGAAGCTTTTCAATCTTTAGTGGGGAAGGCCTGTGCATGTCTAGTAAAATGATTAGTCATGACTAGCACATTGCAAGAATTTCTTCTGCCGGGTTCGGTAGTGAGAAAATCCATACAGACCAAATTTATAGGGCCTTCCATTGGGAAGATGAAACACTGGAGTAGCTCTCACGGGGAGATGGTTCTGCCTTGGTCCCCTGGTTTTATCACTTGCCAGACAAGAAATTGTTCCAATTTTGTACTGTAACAGCTTCCCCAGGAGGATTTCCTACTTTGGAGGCCCATCATCTGAGTCTGTTGTGATTTTGTGGGCAAATCTGCCCCCAAGGCCTGCATGAGTAGTACAGGCAGAACAGCTCAGTCATCTAGGTTAACACCTTTTACTCCAAGTGGGTGAACAAAGAATAGACAAAATGCTTTTTAAATGCTAGGGCTAGGATTTCCAAGCGGGTAGGGAGTTGGACAGCGAAAGTGGGAATTGGATGCTTGTGAAAATACATTGTGGGATTTTGGAAGTTTTGCAAACCCAAGAGAGGAATATTTATCAGGTTTTCAGTTTTGTTGGAAATATTTCACTGTACTCTGCAAGCAGAAGCATTCACTACCCAATAACCTTGAAATATGTAGTTAGGGAGAAAACATAGCTTCTTTCTTGCCTTTTTTAATGTAAATGTCAATTAAGCATTGGGTTTTTTCTGAAACAACTCAAACATTTCTCTCGCTCTCTTGGCCATTGTGCTCCACAAAACCAAGGACAGAGAATGAGAATCAGAAATAATCATGTTTCTTCCCTTTTATTCTTCACATCATAGCTCTTTCTGCAGGAAGATCTGCATTAATACAGCAGCCTTCTATTTGCCACTCAGGTACCTAAGCAATCCTTTTGTATTGGATTCAGTAGTTTTCCACTAGACTTTTTTTCCTTCCAATTACATGTCTGCAAACAGTCTCTTTAGTCATTTATAAAAAGGATATATTGATATTCAGATATTGAATATAGGTCTCATTAGTATATAATACTTTTCTAATGTGAAAAAGTGCCATTCCCCAAGCTCTGTTTCTCCTAAGAACAAGTCTCTTCAGATATGTCAGTCCCTGAGACTGTATTTGAAATCCGGTCTAAACTTTTGAGACAAGTTTGTAGAGACTTCATTAATGTATTGGTGAGCTCAGTGGTCCGTCCAGGCCTTGGAATTGATGAATGTCCCTCAATGTTTTTGTTGGCAGAGGCATCAGAACCCCCTGAGCCACACCTATGTGGTGCGGAGAAGGGGTCGTCCTCCATGGAGCCTGAGTCAGACCCCTGAACTAGTTCTTGTAGCCTGTTACTCTTCATGCTTCTGCTCTAGGCAGAGCATTACAATACTGATGCCACCCCTCAAGACTTGTACATGATATTGTACTACTCTCACTGAATTCAAATTCTACATAAACAGGGCCATATTCCAGTTCTGCAAACAAATATATGTTCAAAAATGAAAGAGAAGTTACTTATAAGAAACGTTACTAGGACAAAAAGAATAATGTCAAAAGAGCAAAATCAATGTTTTCCCTATTTGAGGATTCCCCATAGTCGATCAACCAATCAAACAGCCTTGATAATATCCGTCTGTTGTAACCATTCAAAAATCTCGTCCCCACGATCTTTAGGTAGTTTCAGCAGGGACTAATATCTCTGAATTTGAGTTGCTAACGGAATAGGGCTATGCCCTAATATCAATATGCTTTACTTTTCTTCTTGTCAGGGCCGGCCTTAACCATTCGCGCACCCTGGGCCCCGGGAGCGCGGCGCTGCTCCCTGGAGTGCGACGCATGCGTGGCACTGCCCCCGGACGCATGGCGCCCGCAGGCATGCAGCACAAGCATGGCACGCCCCCAGGCGCCCCCGGCCCATGCGTGGCACCACCCTGTGCGTGCGGAGCATGTGCGGTGCTGCCCCTGCCCAGCCCGGCAGCCCCGCACGGCGCCCCCTACAATGGGGTGCCCCAGGAGATAGCCTGGTTGGCCCGTACCTTGGGCCGGCTTTGCTTCTTGTAACAGATGCACAAGATGCTCACTGCTCAAAAGACACATTCTAAACCAGAGGAGGGGAACCTCAGGCCCAGGGACCGGGTGTGGCCCCCGCGGCACATCGCTGGGGAGCTTGTGCTGGCGCTCCAGCCCATCAGGCCCAGGGCTGGCGCCCACAAACTCTCCTAGCCTTTATTTTGATTCGCATTTTCCAGAAAACTACAATTTCCGAAGTTCATGCAAAATTCTTTGCTGTTCTGTACACTTCAGTTGGTTCATACTCAAATGCTTCTCCTGTAAAATTTCAGTTACTGTCTCGAAAGACTATAACTCGTTTCAATTTCAAAAGTATGAAACATAGGGGAGTTGGATTATTTCTGTCATCCACTGCCAACATAATATTTTGCTTATGGAATTAAATTTCAGGGACTTTCCCAAATCCACAGAATGTTGTTGGGCACTTAGGTCATTTACATGAGCACATACATGTGTTAAAGACACATCTTGGCAGCCAGCTCCTATTGGTTACTCATCCACAGCTGCTCCAGATCATTACTCCACCTAAAGCTAGCTTTAATGTATGCTCCTGAAACAGACTTCAGTTACTGTAAGAGATTTTCTTCAGCTAAGTGACTTTTCCCATCTATTCTTAATATCAGGACTGCAAACATCTCTGCAGGGACCACCTTCAATGACTAGCAATGTATTCCGGATTCTTCCTCCCTCCACCCTGCACCCCATGACAGAATTGCTGCACTATACTCTACATTTACTGACACTGAAAATCCTGAAATTTCAGCTGGCACAGAATGTCCACCTGCTTAGTGGAGTGGGACACAAGCAGGACCTTGTATATTTCATAATGAAAGAATCCACCCTTTGCCACAGAGTGTGCACCATTTGTGCGCACACACAAAATACTAGGTCTATATTAGGAGCACATCACCCATGTGGAGAATGTAGAGATGTTTGCAATATCTTATAAACAAGCCAAGTGGCTCAGCCTGCCCTCTCATTGCCACTCACTGAGTGTAAAGGGATTATTTTTTCCTCTGTATCCAAACCAGGCACACCTTTCTACACACTTTCAAAACCATCTCCTATTCCCTGTGTCCCAAATACATCATCAAGAACTGAAGGGAATCAACTTACATGAATGGAGCATCCTCGAGAAACAATGGAAGACTCAAATGTGATGGGTTGGATCATAGAGATCCTCTTGAGACTGTCACTGGATGGCTGCTCATACCATTGAGCCTGCCTACCTGCTGTCTGGGATGCCCCACGACCCTGTCCTGCTGGGCTAGAAGCTCTGGGTTGCCCCAGCAAAGGCACAGAATTGGAGGCAACAGTCCTCCAGAAGAGAAATACAGACACTGATAACAGCTGAGCTCTGGGACTTGTTAATATCCAGGAACACAGCCCCAATAAGACCAAAATTCCAAATAAATCCATCATATTCTGTATAAAAGTTTTACACGGAAAAAGCTCCGAAGTTTGCTGCTCCCTTTATCAATGAAAGAGAGAGGGATGCACAGCTATATCTCCCCTCATTAAAGTTCTTTTCTTTCCAGGTCCTTTCACATGTCCTCTTGAGATGGGGAGCAGTCTGTGAAGTCAATTGAAGACAATCATTGTTTGTTTCCCATCCCTAGAGCGGGAAGTCTTTTGTCCCGTTCCTCTGTGGAAAAATACTGTATTCAAGATGGATTCCAGTACCAGGTGGTATTGTTACACTTCATTGTAAAACCAACCATAGTTTGGGCATATAGGAAAAACAAGATTATTCACAGATCATTGTTTTGAGCAGTGGGCCATTAAGTTCCTTAAGTACCACTAATAGCTTTCACTAGAAGACCTAGATTAATAAACAGGTTTATACTTTGTATTTCTAACTTCACGTGCAAAAAAGAAACATGAACATAAATGGAATATACACATTCAGATAATTACAAGCTCTTGAATGATAGGTTACCTGCTCCATTCTGCACAGAGCATATCTGAGTCATGCATATCCATATTAAAAAACCTATTTCCATAAAAATATGGGGGCACAATATCACACCAAAGACCAGATATTGACTTATAATGACCATCAACCGAAGAAAGTATATTACCTGAGTGGAGAGGGGATATAAGCTATACTTGAAAATGCACTGTTTTTTCTGCTATGTCTGCAGTAGGGGCATTTTCCAGCACAATTATGTCAATCAGAAATAATCCCTCATTCAACAACCCCGATCAACATAGGCATACTGGCAAAAATGTGTTGTGTGGACTGTTTCTAGTTGTAAAGATAACCTTAAATACATTGACTAGGTGGAGACGAATGGTATGGTTTCTTCCAAGTCTGTAGATTGCCTGAAACAATAACATGGTTCAGTATGAACTAGTCATATATTTCAGTGGGATATTAACAATGACACCTACATTGTTAACTATTTCAGAAACATCCAGTTAATGCACTTGTACCAGAATCCCAAATTACTCTCTGTACTAGGACAAGTGCTGGTAAGTCCCAAATTTTCTCTGCTCCGCTGCCAGAACTTATCATTTCCTCGTGGTACTTTCTACAGCATAGTGATCTGCCCATTGTGGAAATACACCATGGATTGCACTAGCTTCCTATTTGGTCATTGGTACAATACATATTCATCTATAAGAGGAATATGGCTTTTGGCTTTGTCACTGCTGCTGATGCACTGTCAACTCACCATTGTCAGATCTGAATGAACGTTCTTCCTGCACTGTGCTGATGGAGTCAGAATTGGTTGATCTTCTGTGGTTGCATTTGGGAAGCACAGCAACCCATCCCACTCACTCACCCCATTTTAGAAAGAAACTGGTTTTGGTCAGTGGGCTACAGAGCTGTGTGGTCCACCTCAGAGCCATCCAGCACACAACCCCCAGAATAGGCAGCAGGTTTAAAATGAACAAAAGGAAGTATTTCTTCAGATAATGCACAGTCAGCCTATGGAACTCTTTGCTAGAGTATGCTGTGAAGGCCAAGACTATAATAGCATTCAAAAAGAGAAGCAGATACGTTCATGGAAGATTGTCATTGATGGACCTATTAGTCAAGATGGGCAGGTCAGAGGCTGGGAAAGGGTGACAGGGGATGGATTATTTGATGACTCCCTGTTCTGTTCATTCCCTTCCAGGCACTGGGCATTGGCTGCTGTTGGAAGACAGGGTACTAGGTGAGATGGACTTTTAGTCTGTTCTCATGTCCTAATTCCTATTCCAACAGATAAGCTCACTCCCCTATTCGGTTAACTTGCTTGTCCTTTCTCACAATTGAACATGCATTTTTCTTTGTCCCACTCACTTGCTATATTCAAAACTAAAATCAGACTGCAGGCTGTCAGGCAGACCAAACTGTGCTGGGTCTGTAAAGCAATGATCGATTTTAAATAAACCATAACGTCCAGCAAGGACTCTGACTATTGGAAAGGGAGATCACCTTCAACTTTGTCTTGGATCAATGCAGGCAACCAATAGTTCAAGGGGTCTCTAGCTGAGCAAACTGTTAGCCTCCTAGCTTTGATGGGGGGTTGACAAGTGTAGGCTTCTTGCCTCAGAGAGGGGAGACTGCCACCCATGGGTTGAGGTGGCAGGGGAGATGCAGGCCCATCAATTCCACTGCAGCCCAGTACAGCCTCCTGGCAGTGGCAGAGTAACATGCTGAGTCTGTAGAGATCCGGCCAGCAACACACCAATGTACTCGCCAGCAGCATTGTAGCTAGACAGGAAGTGACCCAAGAGCAGCCAACCGCTATCTCCCCATTCGGCTACCTGGCTCTGCCCCAGGCCATCCTGGTTATCAGAGAGGAAAGCTTCTATCAGGGCTTCCAGCGCCTCCATTCTCAGGTCGACGAAAGGGCCTGCCAGTTCTGGCCAGTCCTCAGCTCTCTCAGGATCTGCAGCAGCCTCCAAACTTGAGATCTCACAGGAGCTTTCTGGACCCTCTGGTGGTTGGGCTCCAACAGAATTTCTGGGTCCACCTTTTGTTTTTCCTCTACTGCCCACTGACTTCTGGCAGGATATTGGAGCATAGTATGGTTCCGCTCATAAGGATTCAATGAGAGGCTCCATTCCTTCCAGGTCTGAGGGGGGCTGTTCTGCTTCACAACAGGGAGGTGTGAGGGTTTGGGGTGCGATCACCCCCTCTCTGTCCGAGAGGGGGGGGGTCTGCGGACCCCTTTGTCCTCCTTTTGCTCCTTGTTGTTCCCGGATCCCCGATATGGGTCCCGGGCCCCTTGGGTGCGATCACCCCCTCCCGGCTGGAAGGGGGGGGTCAGCGAACCCTGGCAGTGAGTACCCGCCGTGTGGGGTGGGGCCGACGCCCCCAGTTTAAGTTCTCCCCAGTCCGGGGTTCTAGTTTCTTCTCTTCCGTCGAGGGTGGCTGTCGGGAGCGCCCCAGCCTGCCATCCCCGGCGGCCGGTGTTGCGGGGTTGCTGGAGGGTCTGGGACTGGCCGTCGGCCCCCCGCCGGCGGGGGCTCCGATTGCCCCGCCCCTGGGACAGTGACGGCCCGTCACAGGAGGTAATTATAAAATTGAGTTTTGCAACAGTTAGGCAGGCATCACCAGCCACACTATTTATCTTCCCTTTTTGGAGTGCCAGGCTCTGAATTACACAACACACTCCAACAGAGAATTCAGAGAGATTTGGAAAAATCTAGCAGAATTTTTCAGATGAGATTAATTATTTGAGTAAGGCCGGAAAGATTTGGGCCCTCTACATTAAATGTTTTGGGCTTTCATCAAAAAATTTGCTTTTATTCCCTCTCAAGAATAAACGGCCGCATGTCTGTAGATCCATTAGGTCTCAGAGCATTTGCCAGATAAATCAGTATTCCATCAATGGGTTTCTCCTTTTTTGTCTGAACTCACACATTCTCTCTTCCTCCCTCTCAATGTTCCCTTTGTAGGGAGTATAAGCACTGCTACTTGAGTGGATGTTGATTCAGACCATAACATAGCCTTACATCGTGTAAAATTCGTCCTCTTGCAGCCCAACCTCCTGTTGCACTCAACAGGCTACGTCTACACTGGCATGATTTTGCGCAAATACTTTTAATGGAAGAGTTTTTCCGTTAAAAGTATTTGTGCAAGAGACCGTCTACACTGGCATGTGCTTTTGCGCAAAAGATGTGCTTTTGCACTAAAGCATCCGTGTCAGTGTCGACGCTCTCTTGCGCATGAAATCTCCGATGGCCATTTTAGCCATCCGGCTTTCTTGCGCAAGAAATTAACGTTTCCCGTCTACACTGGCCTCTTGTGCAAGAATACTTGCGGGAGCATCAGAATATTTGCGCAAGAAGCACTGATTTCATACATTAGAATGTCAGTGTTCTTGCGCAAATACTCGCAGCCAGTGTAGACAAGTGGCAAGATTTTGCGCCAAAGCAATTGCTTTTGTGCAAAATCTTGCCAATGTAGACACAGCCAACAGTGTTTTGGTTAGCAAAAACTTTTAATGCCCTACAGAATCCATTTCCCTGAAACAAGTACAAAACCCATTCCCACAGACACGCAAGTCAGCATCTAGTTAAACAAGAGTTCAAATTCAGCCTGACAATAACAGGCCATGTTTTCAAAATCATAAGCACAAAACTGCATGTGTTCACGCTTGATTTAGGCCAATCTTTATATTTAATCTCATTCCTCATGCATCTGTAAATATGTGTGGACACAAGCACTGTTCCCTGTAAGCTGTACACTTGTGTGGCCAATCAGGAGAGATTCAAACGTTGCCCAGCTGATTAGCAGAGTGCCCATAGCTAGGTTGTTTGTTTCTAATGGTAATGCAGATTTGCACATGCCTCGGTGCACATAAATAAATTATTCCGCATGTGGATGGAAAAAGTCCACATGTGGATGGAAAAGATTAGCAGGATCATTGGACTCAACATTTAGTTTGCAGAAAAGCCATATATACCTTTGTGAGGTGCACAAATTTGTAAATATATTCCAATGTGTTTCATCTCACCAAAAGCAAAAAAGTCTTAAATTCTTAATCAATATCCTCTGTTCGCTTGTTTTAAATAAATTGGATTTTAATTGCACAAGTAAATCTGATTAATTGCTGTTAGTCTCCTTAGGGCACGTAGTTTCTCCCCACTCTTTCTGGATAGCACTCTCAAACCCTGAATGTCATGTTGCAGCAGACATTTTAGCATAAGCATCTCTCTCGTTGGCAGACTCCTCAAGCAGCTTTGGACGAATCTGTCACATGATTATTTTGCTGATGGGCTTTTCCTGGATACCATTTTCTATTGCATGTGTCCCTCAAAAATCTGAGCTAGGCCATTTGTAACAATCTGGAATTTTACCCCTTAGAAAACTTGTATGTTAAGTTCCTGTGTAGCTATTTCTCCTACAAGTACTGTACCCATGTTTATTCTACATGTGTCATGATTATGGGGGTTAGCCAGCAGCCTGGGGATTAAGGGGTTAACTACACCTAGCCAGATGGAGTGGCCAATAGGAATGTAGGTAGGACTTTCAAACTGGGACAAAGGAATTTGGTTTTTTTCCTCCTTTGTCTCTCTGGGCGAGTCCTCTGCAGCTACAGAGAGGGACAAACATGTCTCTCTCTCTCCAAGAAACAATTCTTCACTTTCTGAGAGTAGGGTAAAGTTATTGTTTTAAGGGTTGGGAATGATACCTGATATCTGGCACTGCTTAAGAGATGTTTGGCTTTTCTTTTTAACTAAGTTCTAGCCCATGGTAGAACTGGCATTGGTTAATTGTGTGCCCTGATTTTTATTCTAGGGGTGAGATTTCCCAACTGATCTTTCCCCTAATCTCATTATTAATATTTGGGTGGTGGCAGTGGAAGTTTTATTCCCAAAATCTAGGGTTTTAAGATTTTTGGGGAAGTTTTACATCAAAGCCTGGTAGATAAGGCCTTGGGGTACACTTGCTGCCCCCACTTCTGCATTTATCGTGCGAGAGCGGGGAAGGAGCCATGACAACATGTTATGCTTTTTCGTATTCTGTTAGGTTGGGAACTTGTTATACAAGTTTTATCAGAGTTTAACACCTTAGTAACACAATAGATAAGCCTTTAAACCATCAAATCTGCAATAAAGGTTACATTTGTCTTTGCTCCCTTATGTGCTATAAACAATATACTTGTCTTGCATTTTTTTGTTCCTGATCATTCATATTTGATGTGAGGGATATTTGACCTTTTAACTCATATTAATTCTTTATTCTGCATCATAAACACATTCTCCAACATCCTTCTTTCTAAGGACTCATTACTAGCTGAATTGATTGAACTTTGCCATTTATTAATAAGGCTTTCCGATCTGTACATGTAATCTGCTGTATTGTTTTGTAAATTATTCAGTGCTACTGTGCATCCGTCTCTGGCTGACTCTGTTCCTCTCTTTCTGATGAGTTCTTGATGTATGAGTTGATTTGTCAGTTATTTGATCTTGTGTGTCACACTTTAAAATTAAGTTAATAAATAATGTGGATTTTTGTTTAATATGCTCCTTTATGGACAAAAAGTTGTTATGTTCAAGGTTTTTTCCCCAAGCTTTCATATAGTCACATAATTTTCTGTAAGTACTGGGAGGTTATCAAATACTATATATTTTACCACTTACAACCTTATGACGTATAGCTAGCCAAGTAAATTGTACATAGCAGGAAACAAGCACCCAAGCACAGACCCCAAACCTGCTGCCTAGCAGTAATTTTCTGAGGTTGATGCACTTAAACATAATAGCAGAATGTTACTAATAATTTGTATGGAGAACCAAATGATCTTTTGCAGCCTTGAAATACATTTTCACGTATGAAATTAAAATTATATTAACTGCTTGGATGACTGACAAATACTGTTTGCGAAAATATTTTGTGAATTTATGTATACTCAGAAACATTCACTGCCACCACTGCTGTGAGAGTGCGCGTCTTTGATCCCACAAATGATCATAGCACATATGAGGGCTTGTCTCCTGTTACCCCAAGGTTGACACTGCAGAGATCCATCACCCAGGATTTGATTTTGAGAGTCTACTAAGGACCTACTAAATCAACCACTGATGTTGACTCCAGTACTCCACCAGGTTGCAAGCCGTAAGCGAAGTCAATGGGATGTCAACTCCAGCTATGCTGTTCTCCTGGCTGGAGTTGATGTACCTTATATCGACTTTCTCCCCTATTATAGACCTGGCCTTAATCTGCTCTACCAACTAAGGGACTTAGTGCTATGGCTCAAGTAGAAATATAGGCCTTTAGGCTCTCTGGGTTTAAGGTTCAAAATCAACCAAGAGCACAAGTGGGGCTGGGTATACAAAGCAGCAGCAGAACCACTGTTTGATGGATGAGATTAAAAGGGACAAGAGAAGGCATTCTACCTGCTGACATAAGTATGTGTTCAAACATTGATTTCAGCAGAAAGACAAGGTGAGGGAGGTAATATCTTTTATTGGGCCAACTTCTGTTGGTGAGAGAGACAAGCTTTTGGCCTTATACAGAGAGTTTCAGCTGTATAAGCTCAAAAGTGTGTGTCTCACAAACAGAAGAGTCCAAGTCAAAAGTACAGGGTGTCAATAATTATGTCTTGTGTAAAACTTTAGGGGAGCAAGGGAAGGGCATTCTGAACCTTACGTTTTATTTCCCAATGCAACTACACTGACAATATTATCTCTCTCTGTTTCATCTGTAGCTGCTGCCAGACTTCAGGAACACCCCTCCCCACATTCTTGAAATACCTGTATCAGATAAGTAGGAGAAAACTGAGGATCTGAGATGACATTCAGTGGAATCCTACAAGCCAGTGCTGCATGACACCATGATCAAAGGAGCTTGAGCAGGGCGACTCAACATGCGGCCCGTGAGCCGCATGTAACCTGTGGCCCATTTGTTTGCAGCCCACTGTGCAGTTTGGGTTTACACAGGGCTCGATATGTGGCCCACAGGTGGGATCCTTTGAACATGGCCTCCGCTGGGAACATGCTCCACAATGGCGAGATGTCTCCCAGGTGGGGTGAGCATTGAAAGATGCAAGCGGATGGGCTGGCTGGAACAGGCAGGTACAGAGTGTCAGCATTTCTAGCCACCAGGGAGGAGGTGCTGGGAGCGCTGGGGCATTGTGTGAAAGGAGTTGTTTGCACATATTTGCATATATATTTGCATGTATATGCAACCACACTAAGTTGCAGCCCTCGGCATGTGCTAAGAGTATCATTGTGGCCCCCGGGGCTTCCAAAGTTGAGTAGCCCTGACCTAAACGGTAAATGCTGAAGTCTAGACGGAGAAAGAAAGAGCACGTATATTTTAATGGAACAGAATTTAAGAAGTAGAAGGAAAATTCATGTCCATTTTAGCTACATGTACAGCAATGGTGTATTTCATAGCTTCATCTGTGTGACGCTGTGGTTGCCTTTACCACTGTGGAGTGGTTGGGAAAGGAATGTGGCCTCTGAGGCCATAAAGAATGCTGAAAGGACAAGGCTGTATGAAGGTGCTGTAATGGAGTTGTCCATGGTCTGCAAATGGAGGCGAGTCCATGCTAATTGAACATGTAGGGCCATAAGAGTCTGCTGCATCTGTTTGCACTACTGGATAAGCCCCATTGTGTCCTGGGGCACCTCCCTCTCCTTTCTCTTACTGAGACTTCTGTTCCATTAAAATAGACAGTTTTGTATGTTCTTGCTCTTAAATTGCACAGATTTTTTGCACTGGCTTGGTTACTGAATAAAATTATATTTGGAAAATAATTCATCTTTATAATTCCCAACACATGCTGCAGAATACTTAGCGGTTCTGAAAGCACTCACTTACTTGTTACTTTACAGTGTGAGACTACTCAGGGGATCAGTGACAAACAGTGTAATAATAATAAAAGTACAGCAAGCACTGCAAAATTAATGGTGCATTAACTGTTTTATATTCATAGATGTCCACCAAGCACCACACAATTCCTAACAGAGCTCAAAACAGCAGGGCCAGATAGAGCACAATACACCACAATGCATTGCTGTGGCTCACTGTTAAAGTGCTCTACCATATTGAGCTCTTTTAATAGCCTGCTATTCAAACCTTTGATCAAACTCAGAGAGCCATTCCATCTCTGCCCTCCACCGTGTCAGCAACTTTTCCCTCTGCTTCATGACTGTTATGCAGGATGCAGCAAGCAGCTATAACCACGTGTAGCCGTGTAGCTAAAATGTAGCCTTATGCAATATAACATGCCTCGGTGTTCCCTGCCAGCCACTTTTTCTGACTAGCGGAAAGAAATGACCTGTATTTCTGTCTATCGCTAACAATAAGGCAGGAACAGACCAGAAGGGTCCTTGTGACTCACTATAATCACACTTTTACTCTTAAAACTGCTTTTTTTTAAATGTAAGAATGTTTGTATTATGAGAGAATTGATAATAGTAGTAGTTATTTTAATCTTAGAATATTTTGTAATCAATTTGATTTTACAAAAGCAACTATGTAATCCTTACTTGTATGAAGCACCTATGTAATTTTTGTTGTAAGTGATTGAAAAGAAAATTTGTTTGAAGGCCAACCCAGCATCCAGATGGTCAAAGAATGGGCCAGAGACTTGGGGCGCACAAAGGAACTATCAAATGTGCCCAAATATTTATGTGATAAAATAATGTAAAAGTTTTCTTTCCAGAAGTATTCTTTCAAACAAAATCTCACTCATAGAACTGATTATGTGAAGAGAATAGAAGATGTGATTATCACCAAACTTCCCCCCCACCACAACTTCTTTGAACAAATAGTCATAAATGCTTTTTTCTAGTTGTGACCCACTATTAATAATAGCTTCACTATGCACTATATAGACCTTTAAAATCTTCTTTATTCTAATATGCTTTTTCAAAGCACGGGATGAAACAAAACATGTTCCTTTATATTTACACTGTGTAGACAGTTTTATTCCCACCATAAAATAACATATATCCATGACCTGAGAGGATCCTAATGACAATTTGAAATAAATTTTAAATCAGCTGTTTAATACATGAAAACTCTTATAGTAGATTTGCCGCAAAGCCCTTTAAGAACACCTTCACTCCAATGACACATTACCTCTATGGCACCAGAAGTCAGGACTCCCTCACTGAAGCTGATGAATGACTACTGCTATGATCCTGAAAAATTGGTTTCCTTTGGAGATGCTACAGTTCAGGTACCCCTCAGTACTTTCTCCAAGGAAATGATCAGGAAGGCCAGGAAAATAAGAGATTCCCCTTCATGAGGGAAAAACTCCTAATTTTTTCTAAGAAAGAGTTTTATTTTCTATAATGTGAAAAACAAATAAACCCCCAAATCCCACAACCCACTAGTGAGGCAGTGAAAAAAATTGGAAAGAAGCAGCCAGGCATGTGGCAGAGAATTAAAAATTCATTCATTCAAATTTCTTAGTACCTACCAGGTATCCCTTATCCTGCCTTCTAAGTGCTAGAGCCAGCTCCAGCCCTGGGACAGCTTGTGTTGGTTATTCAGCTGTTCCTAGGGTGAGGAACAGGGGCAGTAACCTTGAACCCACCAACCCAGGGTCCCCAGGCAAATGTCCTATCCCCTAGGCCACTCCACAACCCACCCCATTTACCTACCTACCTATCTTCCTTCCTTCAGGGTGTCCCTTATCCTGCATGCTTGAACCACAACATTTTCACACCTCTTTGCCTGGCTATTACATTTATTAATTCCAAAATGTTATGTTTAATGCTGTCATTTGAGAGAGTTTTTTTTTTTGTTATTTCAAGGGATCCACTCAGACAGCTTCTCCATCTTTACTCTTTTATTTGTTATGGAATTAAGGACAATGATTTGTATTATGGCAACTATCCCATTATGTTAGGCACTGTAACAGGTAGTCACTCCTTTGAAAGGGTTAAACTCTAGAGAAATGGCAGGGGAAGGAGGGCTGACCAGAGGCATACAGTGCCAACCATGGAAGCATGCTGTCCCAAGCTCTAATCCAGGGATGCACATTTCCTTCCCTGGAGTATGGACTTTAGAATAAGAAAGTTGGAAAATGTTCAGCTTTTTATTGGCTAAAGAACAAAGCGCCTTCATATCAACCTTGTAAAGTTGTCATGAGAATTCAACATCTCCTTTACTCAGACTCATCTTGTCATATTGATGATGAAAACATTTATTAGCATTTCACTTGCTAATTTAAAAAATTACTCATCCAGGTGAATGATTAATTACAATTTTGCAAAGCAGATTTAAATATTTATCCCAAAACATTCAATCATTTGCAACCTGGTCCAAAAACAATAGAAAACTTCCACTGTACCTTTTAAAACAAACCCCCAACCCGTAAACAAGTACCCACTACACTGATCTACTTATACCTTATTGTAGGTCTCAGCACCTTCAAGTGACAAGGAACCTGCTCATTTTCCACCAAACATTGTGAGGTGGTGATGAAAATGTTAATTTTTAAGGCAGCTTTTCCAGAAGCTGCTAAGACAGGTATATTCACCCAGATGCTTAAGGCCAGATTCACAAGGATTGACATGTACCCTTTGGACTACACCTCTCAAAATGGCCTGCAGAAATTGCCCCATCCAAGGATAACTCCCTGCTGCTTCCCTTCTAAGCCCAACAGTGTGCCTTACGAGTCTTAAGCAGGAAAACTGCTCTGGGCAAAGCATTTCTGCCTGCAACTTCCCTCCACTGATAGAGATCACAACTCCAACGGTATTAAACTCTGGGTTGTGCATGCACTATACCAGCCTATTCTAAAAACACATGCAATACATGTAAGCATCAACATAAATCAAAATACTTAATGAGGGGGAATTCTCATGTTTCAACCATTTTTTCTGATATAGAGAAAAAATAACAAACCAAAGGAAGCCAAAATAATCCAGCAAACAGCAAAAGAAAATATTTACTAGGGAAAAGATTGCACAACATCTGATCTGACACATTTATCGCTTTTCCTGAACTGATGGGTAGGAATCAGATGACCTTCCCTTGACAGCATTTGCCAGGCAATAAAGAAAGGAGAAAGTGTCCGATTTTTTTCATGACTCTGCCAGACAGTTATGATAGCGAAATTGATCATGTCCCTTCCCCATTCTGTGTTTATAAAACTGAGTCAAGACTTAAGATAACACTGACATCTAGTCTTCTATTGTGTAACAGTGGCAGTCTGACTTTGAGCACTAGAAATTGGAACTAGGCTTCCAAGAGACAGATAATGACTGGCAAGGCAGATATGTGGGAAAGACACATATTTCAGTGTGATGCACATTCCAGACAAGCCTCACTTGCCCACCATACTCTATTGCCCTTTTGCTGTGCTTCAGTCTAATTGGAAAAAGCTAGTCCCTCGGAGCAGGGATCTTATCTCTGTACATGTTTCAAAAGCCTGATAAAACAAAAGGAAAAACTATGTACCACTTTAAAGAATAACTGGATGGTTTAATAGGTGATGAGCTTTCGTGGGCCAGACCCACTTCCTCAGATTATATTCTGGAAGAGAATTGGCATGATCATATATACCAAAGGAATACACTGAAAAAAGTGAACACATTATTAAACTGACAAATCAGATTTAGTACAGAAGGTAGGGTGAGGGCGAGGGAGGGAGGGAATAGCTATTTATGAGTCAATATATTCCCTCTTTCCCTCTCCCTCACCCCACCTTCTGTACTAAATCTGTACTTCCAGAATATGATCTGAGGGAGTGGGTCTGGCCCATGAAAGCTCATCACCTATTAAACCATCTTGTTAATCTTTAAAGTGCTGCATAGGTTTTTCCTTTTGTTTTAGCAAGATCAAACTAACATGGCTACCTCTCTATTACTATTCAAAAGCATGATGTGCACTTAAGTGGATAACGAAATCATAAGGTAGTGGTTTTGTCAGGTGATTGGGATATTGCTGCCTTCTATTCTAAGTTTGCCACAGCTCACTAATTTAATAGAAATGCATAAAAATTGAATTTCTCTATTTATACTGGCAATTGTTTTTCAATACAAAATTCAGTAGGTATACGCACAGTATTTAGTTCATAGGACCTATCTGAATATTGCTTTACATTACAGAACAGAACAGTAAAGTTTCAAACAGACATGAATGCATTTCACCTTTCTCCTACCTTTACAGCAAATCTAAAATAAGATCACAATTTAGTACACCTTTCACAAGCTGAGGCCTTCCTGATTCCATTGGGAGTAGCAAAAATTTCAGTTTATAACAGATGACTTTACTGAAGCCATACAGACTGTATTTCTTTTCATTCTACTTTCTAAAGTTAGTTCTTTGTAAGTAAAGTATCCCATGACTCATTACCCCTTCTTAAGTACTTTGAAGTTTAAGCCTTACCATTCTCACTTCTGACTTTCTGCCTTTGAAAGACTGTTCTGAGGACTCGGCCTTGAGGCTCTGGGGCCGGGGAGAAGGACTATGTTATACATGCTGGGAGAAGTGGTGGCCCTATGATCACTCTGTGGTTTCCCTGCCATGTTGTTCAACTAGCAGCAGAAAAGTAACAAGTAACCAACAGCTTGCTGTCCAACACACCACCACAGAAACCTCAGACATAATGAGTACACTGAATTACTTCCATATTGTCTCTGCTATCCATGCACATAGTAAAATGGAGAATAGTAGGGAAACAGTGCAGACATGGGGGAGCAAGGTGAGGAAAAAAACAAATACCTAGGAGCTAAGGCCATTCCTAGTGTTCCATTCATTGCTGGATTTTCTATTTATTTATTTTTACCCTGTCTCTATTTAAAATATTCGAGGCGGCTTACAAAAAATGTTTAAACACAATACAAATCTATATAAAAATTTAAAATACAAGACCCCGGAGGGTTATAAAACCTGCTAAAAACATGTAGGGTGCATCTAGACTGGCAAGATTTTGTGCAAAATCTTGCCAGCTGTCTACATTGGCTGCTTGAATTTGCGTAAGAGCACTGACTTTGTAATGTACAAAATCAGTGCTTCTTGCGCAAATACTTTCACGCTCCTGCTCGGGAAAAAGCCCTCTTGAGCAAGAATACTTGTCCCAGCGGCTTCATGTAGATATTAAAAAGCATAGGGGACAAGATGGAACCTCGCGGGACCTCATAGCACAATCGCCATGGGATCAAATAGCAGCCCCCTAGCTCTACCTTCAGAAAGCATCCTGACAGGTAGAACCAGAACCACTGCAAAACTGTGCCTCTAATACCGAACTCTGCCAGGCATCCCAGAAGGATATCATGGTCGATGGTATCAAAAGCCGCTGAGAAGTCTAAGAGAATCAACAGGAATGCACTCCCCCTGTCTATCTCCTGGCATAAGTTGTCTACCAGGCTGACCAAGGTGGTTTCAGTTCCAAAACCAGGCCTAAAGCTGGACTGAAATGGATCTAAGTAGTCTGTTTCTTCGAAGAAAGCTTGGAGTTGCAATGCCACAGCCTGCTCAAGTACCTTGCCAAAGAAGGGAATATTAGCAGTTGGGCAATAGTTATTTAAATCATGTGGATCCAGGGAAGTCTTCTTGAGTAATGGTTTTATCACTGCCTCTTTCAAGGTGTCTAGAACCATACCGGATCTAAAAGATGCATTAATAATCCCCTGGACCCAGACAGTCATCCCTTCCCGGCTAGATTGAATAAGCCATGAAGGGCAGGGGTCAAGTGAGCATGTGATCGGTCGTACTCCTCCAAGCACCTTGTCCACATCCTCAGTCTGCAATAGCTGAAATTGATCCAGAGACAAACGACTAGGTGTTGCACTCAACACATTCTGTGCCCCACTTACATAGCAACCAGAGTCCAAATCCGACCAGATGCGAATGATCTTATCTGCAAAGTGCTTTGCAAACAGATTACAGTGGGAGGCAAAGAGCTCCTCCATTTCGTCATGAGTGCTCGACTGCAACAGGCCCCGCACTCCTCGAAACAGTCCCGCTGGACGGCATTGTGGGGATGTGATACGGGTGGAGAAGTAGCTTTTCTTCGCTGTCAGCACCACCACAGAGTAAACTCGCAATTCAGCTCTAACCCGCAGTCAATTGGACTCAGCTTTAGTTCTCCTCCAGCGGCATTCTAGCCGTCGCACAGACTGTTTTGCTGCCATAAGCTCCCCAGAAAATCAGGGAGCAAACTTGGCTCGACTAGCCCGAAGAGGGTGCTTAGGAGCAATCATATCAACTGCCTGGGCTACCTCGATGTTCCATGTATCAGCTAGGGCAGACTTACCTTGTGTTGCCCAGGTCCCTCAGTATGGGGTCTTGGGGATCTAGGAGGTAGTGGTGCAGAAGGCTGGGGGCCAAGGACATGTTCTATCGTCCCTCATCCTCCCCCCCCCAGCCCACCAAGAGGCTATTCTCTCCTCCCTTAGACCTCCCCACCCACCAGGAGCATTTATTCTCCCCTCCCCCTGGCACTGCGGCCAAGGACCGGGAGGGGCAGGGGGCTACTTGCTGGTATATTGATAGGCAAGATGGTGGAGACGCAACCCTGTTAGACCCTCCATTTGTGAAACAGCTGCCCCCTAGTGGATACTCTGCAGGATAACTCTCCCCTATGGGCTCGCTGCCCCCAGTGGCCACTCTTATATTGCATTCCTCTAAATAGCAGCCCCTCCCTTTGCATGTTATAGAAAACAGTCCTTTTCCCAGAGCTTCCGGTTATCCTGGCACAAACATGAGAACATAAGAATGACCGTACTGGGTCAGACCAAAGGTCCATCTAGCCCAGTATCCTGTCTGCCAACAGTAGCCAGCACCAGCTGCCCCAGAGAGGGTGGACCGAAGACAATGATCAAGTAATTTGTCTCTTGCCATCCTTCTCCAGCCTCTGACAAACAGAGGCCAGGGACACCATTTCTATCCCCTGGCTAATAGCCTATTATGGACCTAACCTCCATGAAATTATCTAGCTTCTCTTTAAACTCTGTTATAGTATTAGCCTTCACAGCCTCCTCTGGCAAAGAGTACCACAGGTTGACTACACGCTGTGTGAAGAAGAACTTTCTTTTATTAGTTTTAAACCTGATACCCATTATTTCATTTGGTGTCCTCTAGTGGGACACCACTAGTTACCCCTCTCCATTCTGAAAATTTACCATTTATTCCTACCCTTTGTTTCCTATCTTTTAACCAGTTCTAAGTCCAAGAAAGGACCTTCCCTCTTATCCCACGGCAATGTAATTTACACAAGAGTCTTTGGTGAGGGACCTTGTCGAAGGCTTTCTGAAAATCTAAGTATACTATATCTACTAGAGCCCCCTTGTCTGCATGTTTGTTAACCCCTTCCAAGAACTCTAAGGGTATGTCTACACTACCACCCTAGTTCAGACTAGGGTGGTTAATGTAGTCATACAAACTTGCAAATGAAGCCCGGGATTTGAATTTCCCAGGCTTCATTTGCATGTTGCCAGACGCCACCATTTTTAAATGTCCGCTAGTGCGGTCTCCGTGCCTGCGGCTACACGCAGCACGAACTAGATGGTTCGGATTAGGCTTCCTATTCTGAACTATCTGTACGTCTCGTGGAACGAGGAAGCCTAATCCGAACCATCTAGTTCATGCCGCGTGTAGCCGCAGGCACGGAGACCACACTAGCGGACATTTAAAAATGGCGGCGTCTGGCAACATGCAAATGAAGCCCGGGAAATTCAAATCCCGGGCTTCATTTGCAAGTTCGTATGACTACATTAACCACCCTAGTTCGAACTAGGGTGGTAGTGTAGACATACCCTAATAGATTAGTAAGACATGATTTCCCTTTACAGAAACCATGTTGACTTCTGTCCAACAAATTATGTTCTTCTACATGCCACACAATTTTATTTTTTACTATTGTTTCGACTAATTTGCCGGGTACTGAAGTTAGACTTACTGGTCTGTAATTGCCAGGATTGCCTGTAGAACCCTTTTTAAATATTGGTGTCACGTTGGCTACCTTCCAGTCATTAGGTATGGAAGCCGATTTAAAGGATAGATTACAAACCACAGATAATAGTTCAGCAATTTCCCATATGAGTTCTTTTAGAACCCTTGGATGAATGCCATCCGGTCACGGAGATTTATTAACATTAAGTTTTTCTATTTATTCCAAAACCTCCTCTAATAACACTTCAATCTGGGACAGTTCCTCAGATTCATCACCCACAAAGGATGGTGCAGATTCGGGAATCTCCCTAACGTCCTCAGCCGTGAAGACTAAAGCAAAGAAATCATTTAGTTTATCCGCAATGGCTTTATCGTCCTTGATTGCTCCTTTATAGCTCGATCATCTAGGGGACCCACAGGTTTTTTAGCAGGCTTCCTGCTTCTAATGTACTTAAAAAACATTTTGTTATTTCTTTTTGAGTTTTTGGCTAGCTGTTCCTCAAAATCTTTTTTTGCTTTTCTTATTACATTTTTATAGTTGATTTGACAGTGTTTATGTTCCTTTCTATTTATCTCACTAGGACTGGACTTCCACTTCTTAAAAGATGCCTTCATAGAATCATAGAATAATAGGACTGGAAGGGACCTCAAGAGGTCATCGAGTCCAGCCCCCCGCCCTCAAGGCAGGACCAAGCTCCACCTACACCATCCCTGACAGATGTCTATCTAACCTGTTCTTAAATATCTCCAGAGAGGGAGATTCCACCACCTCCCTTGGCAATTTATTCCAATATTTAACCACCCTGACAGTTAGGAATTTTTTCCTAATGTCCAATCTAAACCTCCCCTGCTGCACTTTAAGCCCATTACTCCTTGTTCTGTCCTCAGAAACCAAGAGGAACAAATTTTCTCCTTCCTCCTTGTGACACCCTTTTAGATATTTGAAAACCGCTATCATGTCCCCCCTTAATCTTCTTTTTTCCAAACTAAACAAGCCCAGTTCATGAAGCCTGGCTTCATAGGTCATGTTCTCTAGACCTTTAATCATTCTTGTCGCTCTTCTCTGTACCCTTTCCAATTTCTCCACATCTTTCTTGAAATGTGGCGCCCAGAACTGGACACAGTACTCCAGCTGAGGCCTAACTAGTGCAGAGTAGAGCGGCAGAATGACTTCACGAGTTCTTTGTCCCTCACTGCTTCTTTTACATGGTGGTTAAGCCATGGTTACTCTTTTTAGGTCTCTTGCTATGTTTTTAAACTTGGGGTATACTTTTAAATTGGGCCTCTATTATGGTGTCTTTAAAAAGTTTCCATGCAGCTTGCAGGGATTTGGCTCTAGTTATTGTGCCTTTTAATTTCTGTTTAACTAACCCCCCCTTTTTTTGTAATTCCTCTTTTTGAAATTAAATGCCAGAGTGCTGGACTGCTGACATGTTCTTCCCACCACAGGAATTTTAAATGTTATTATATTATGGTCACTATTCCCAAGCGGTCCTGTAACAGTTATCTCCTGGACCTGATCCTGCACTCCACTCAGGACTAAATCGAGATTTGCCTCTCCCCTTGTGGGTTCCTGTACCAGCTGCTCCAAGAAGCAGTCATTTAAGCCATTGAGAAATTTTCTCTCTGCTTCTCTTCCTGAGGTGACATGTATCCAGTCAATATGGGGATAATTACAATCCCCCATTATTATAGGAGTTCTTTATTTTGGTAGCCTCTCTAATCTCCCTCAGCATTTCAATGTGAGTTTCGCTGTCCTGGTCAGGTGGTCAGTAATATATCCCTACTGCTAATTTCTTATTATTGGAGCATGGAATTGCTATCCATAGCGATTCTATTGAACACGTTGATTCATTTAATATTTTTATTTCATTTGATTCTACATTATCTTTCACATACAGTGCCACTCCGCCACTCACCTGGTCTGTTCTATCCTTTCGATATATTTTATATCCCGGTATGATTGTGTCCCACAGATTTTCCTCATTCCACCAGGTTTCAGTGGAATACATTGGATTCCTTTATATGCGGTTGTTTGTCTGCTCTGGCCCATGGTTTGTCCCCTCCCCTCCTCTCTTTCTGACTACAGCTTAGAGAATCTCTATCAACGGATTCTCTTCTAAGAGAAGTCTCCATCCTATTTACGTGCATCTCTGTACCAATCAGCTTTCCCCCATCTCTTAGTTTAAAAACTGCTCTACCACCTTTTTAACGTTTAGTGCCAGCAGTCTGGTTCCACCCTGGTTTAGGTGGAGCCCATCCTTCCTGTATAGGCTCCCCCTCTCCCAAAAAATTCCCCAGTTCCTAATAAATCCAAACCCCTCTTCCCTACATCATCATTTCATCCACGCATTGAGACTCTAAAGCTCTGCCTGCCTACCTGGCCCTGCAGAAGCATTTCCGAGAATGCCACCATAGAGGTCCTGGATTTCAGTCTCTTTCCTAGCAACCTAAATTTGGCCTCCAGGACATCTCTCCTACCATTCCCTACATCACTGATACCTACATGTACCACGACCACCGGCTCCTCTCCAGCACTACACCTAAGTCTATCTAAATGCCTCGAGAGATCCACAACCTTCGCACCAGGCAGGCAAGTGACCATACGGTTCTCCCGGTCATCACAAACCCAACTATCTATGTTTCTAACTATCGAATCACCCACTACTAACACCTGCCTCTTCCTAATAACTGGCATTCCCTCCCCCTCAGAGGTATCCTCAGTGCAAGAGGATACCACAACATCCTCTGGAAGGAGGGTCCCAACTACGGGATGGTTTCCCTCTGTTCCCATTGAATGCTCTGTCCCCTTGAGACTTTTATTCTCTTTAAGAGCACTGGGGCTCTCAGACTGGAGGTGGGACAGTACTACAGTCTCATCAACATCTCTCTACCTCCCTTAACTACTCCCGTTCAGCCACCCTGGCCTCTAAAGCCCGAACTCGGTCTCTGAGGGTCAGGAGCTTCTTGCAACAGGTGCACACATATGCCACCCGCCCACAGGGCAGGTAATCATACATGTTACACTCGACGCAATAAACAGGATAGCCCCCACTCTGCTTCTGGGCTTCTGTCTCCATTTTTCTTATGAATAAGTTTATATTTAAACTGGGTGTATTAAATGTCTGGAATATAGATTATTATAAAAGTTATATTTAAAGAAGGTCAGAAGTCACTAATGCCCTCTAACCTCCCCCCTCTAAACTCCCTCTCCAAACTCCCTGTTAGCTGCTCCTGTTCGCAAGCTCCCTGGTCGCTGACTGACAAACCCTGACCTTGTCTTAAGTTAGGAGAAGAGGAAGTTGCCTACCAAATTTGATGGCCCTAGCTCTTACCATTTAGGAGGAATTCTTGAACAAATGAACTTGCAAACTGACAGACAGACACACACACTCTAAAATGTTATATATAACATCAATATCCTGCCATCACTCACTATGCAGTAATGAAAGCATAGCATTTCATTTCCAGGATATACCCTTGTACTCATGAGCTCCTTTACTCTCCATACACCAGCTACACACCTTGAGATACAACTCTTCCTCACATTCCTCATTAGCCTATAAGTTTCTTTTTCTGGGTTTTATGGTTATGATCTGCCACGTCTTCATCCACATGACCCCCATCTCCATATAACAGATTTTTAACATGGGGGGAGGGAAGAAAATAAAAATCCACCCCTTCAGCATATAGTGAAATTTTGTGACTTTCGGCTCCAGTAAAGTTTCCTCTGCATCTTGGTTGAAAACTATAACCCTTTTCACTGGTGGTTTTCTTAAGAATTTATAAGAGCCATTCCAGAGAGGGCAATTTATATTTCTGAGTGCTAACACGCAGCAGACATATGCAACTGCATTTCAAATGTGGATTACAAATCTATGTCTGATGACCTATAAATGCCATTTGTTCTACAAATAAACACTCTGGGTACGTCTAGACTACAGGCTTCTGTCGACAAAGAGCATCTAGACTACATTCAGTTCTGTCGACAAAGCAAGCTGCTTTGTCGACAAAACCCTGTAGTCTAGACACAACCCTACACGCAATAACACCTTCTGTCGACAGAATTCTGTCGACAGAAGGAGTTATGCCTCGTAAAATGAGGTTTACCAGCGTCGACAAAACTGCTGAGTTCTGTCGACGTTATGTCGACAGAACTCAGTGGTAGTGTAGACGCAGGTATAGTTTTGTCGACAAAAGTCCACTTTTGTTGACAAAACTCTGTAGTCCAGACACACCCTCTGAGTGGTTGCATAAAGCAATAGAGTTGTTTCATGTCTACAAAGTTGCTTACACTATGAAGAAAAAAACAATGCATGCATTTCTAAAGTTATTTAATTTAAAAAATAATATATCTCACCAAGATTTCAGGATAGAATTTACTTGGAAAAATTTACATGGAAAAATGTACATGGAAAAATGTTAGCTATATTTGTAAAGTGTTTACAGTATATTAGGTGCCTTATAGACAACCTCTTTACCTCCACCTGGGATTTTTGTTCCAAAGAGTTTGCAATTTAAATGGACACATACAAAAATGTAAGACATTGTGTGGAAAAGCTTAAAACAACTGTGCTTTAGCAGCAAGGCTGAGCACACAACGTAGTAACTCCGGTGTCTCCATCTTCTCCTCTTTCCCACAGTTTATCATAAGGTTACTTAAAAGCTGCAGGACCAGATCCATGAAGTTCACTAATGTAACATCTTGGAGAATAATTCACCATGCATAGAATATCAATGTTCACAATATATATTGTTTTACAAGGACTTTGATGACTGAACCTTGATGACAAAGTTCTTGACCGAACGATTCTACAAAAACATTTTGCAGAGTTTAGATAATAGCATAAAATTGATACTCTCAATATTATGAATCCTAGTAATTTCAAGTGTTATTTGAATCTTTATGAAAAATAAGGTGGGTGTGTATTATCAGCATTTTATTTTTTAGAAATCAAAAAAGTCTTCTCTCGGGAACTGCAGCTACAAAATTTCTTTCATTTTAAAAATCTAATAATTTGCAATGAATATAAACTAGAAATAATTAGAGTGAAATTGGCAGTCAGCAGAATTCTAAACTTCACTCTGAAGAATTATTTTATAAATCAAGTAATAACTTTAGATTTTGCAGTGCAAAATTGTGCTATAGGTTAGGTACAGGTATCGACTGGGTATTATTTATCTATATATCTAAATGTGTATTTATGCACCAAGCTAAACTGGCATCTTGTTTAGTAACTGCAAATGAAATGGAACAAATAGTGGCTAGAGGCACACTGTGCTCTGCATAATGCTCTTTTGTCTATTGTTTTGTTTATATACATTTCCATCTTGAATCTAGTTAGCTAATAATTAAAGCTCTGCCACATTCACATTTTTGTTTCAGAGATGAGCTGCATTACCCACCAATGTGTCACATGCTTTCACTTTACCACAATTATGCTTTATTTCCCATTACTCCAAAATGGATAGTTTATAATGTACTTGTGCATTTTAAATGTTCAGACATGTTTTTACAATTTTCATATGTATTTGGTGCAAAAGACATTTATTCTTGAAACACGGGCTCATTTTTACCTCCAGAGTTAGCCAATTTACCAAATATTAGCATTATATAAAAATTCCGAGATTGAATAATTTGTGAATGAATGTGAAAACCTTTGAATTCTGAGTAGAATTTTGTTATGAATAGTTCACACCACTCCACCAAGCTTGCAATTAGACTGACATTTCTCTAGCTCCTTTATATATGCTCATTCGTCCTAAACATAAACCAAGAATGTTTTGTTGTTTTTCCTAAGGGTTAGCCAGTTAATGATACTGCTACATTGATTTTATAATTTTAATTCCAAACATGTGACTTCATTACATTTTAATGGTAAGAAAAGTCCCTGTGTCTTTTAAAAATCAACATTTAAATTCAATAAAAATCAACTGGAACTTATAGCTCCTAAGTACAAATAAATGTTGAATTGTACATAATGAGAACAAGAGAAAATTAAGATCCACACCTTTAAAGATAGAGGGGTAAAAAAAGAGGAGGGTGGTGGTTTTCCAAGATCAGTTGAAATACAACTGTGTAAAGTATTGATGGAAAATAAAATTGAAGAGCTACATTTCACAGAAAGGCAAAACCTGCCTGCGTTTTTCAGCCTTTAAGCAGCATGCATAGTTGCTTAATGCTGTGAGGATGGTATCTAAATGTCAAAGGACAAGTTCCGCTTGTGTGATGTACTTTTTGATTGCAGCCATGACTAGAAAGAGAAAGTGCCAAGAAGATACTAGGAGAAAAAGTTTTGTTGTTTTTTTTTTTAAAAGGACAGGAAGCACTGAAAATAACTCAGAAAGCCTACTCTGATGTGATTTTATATTGCAGTTTTACAGGCTTAAATATGTTGAATACTTAGATTAGGTATTGTATTGAACCCTATTGAGTGCTCAAACCAAACTTGTCTCCCAGCCTTTGGAAGTTCCCATCCTTAGTGATCAGCACAAGCTTGAAAAGGGTTTTAAGCTAAATTTGTTTCTGTCTCTCGTTTTCTTCCCAGACTTTGGTACAAGGTGAAGGTTCATTTCAAATTTTTATTTGGTGAAACATCAGGAACGTTTCCATTTCATGCATCGTTTTCACTAACAGAACAAAACGCAAAGATTTCACCCTGCCAGCTTATGAGCACCTTCCTCTTTCTACTCCAAATTTAAAATGTCAGCCAATCACAGGCTAAAGCATTATCACTGAAATCTGGGTTCAGAACCACAGCTGGGCTTCAGGGCCACCTGCCAAATTTTTAAGTGGCATTATGTAAGCAGAATTTTCACAGTGAATTAACACTTGCAAATACATTGTGTGTGAAGCTATGGAAAGTAAAACTGACATTATTCCATTTCGGGAAGGGCTACACAATTCAAATAAAGAGCCCCACACTTCCTCCCAATACCCAAACTGAGCATTATGAAAGGTGATATATTTAATTTTTTGCAGGTTTTTTTACTAGTTTTTGCACTTCTGTTTCCCATCAGTGTAAGTGCGAGAAAAGCTTCACATAGTAAGAGGACCAAAAAAGTTCTACCACAGCTAAACAAAGTACAAGAAATGGTTAGAAGGAGGGAAAAATCCATCCTTCAAATATTGGAAATGAAATCGTACTGAGGGAAATTAAAAAGAGCATAAACGCTGGCAAGTCAAGTGTAACAATATAATTAGGTAGGCAAAGAAAGAATTCGAAGAGCAACTTGCCAAAGATTCAAGAACTAACAGCAAAAATCAGCCCAGCCAGGGCTTTGTCAAGCTGGGACTTAAACACCTCTAGGGATGGAGATTCCACCACATCCCTAGGTAACCCATTCCAGTGCTTCACCACCCTCCTAGTGAAATAGTTTTTCTTAATATCCAACCGAGATCTCCCCCACTGCAATTTGAGATCATTGCTCCTCCCTCAGCCTTTCCTCGTAAGTCGTGCTTCAGCCCCCTAATAATTTTTGTTGTCCTCCACTAAACTCTCCTCAGTGCATCCACATCTTTTCTTTAACGGGGGTCCCAGAATTGGATGCAATACTCTGGATGTGGCCTCACCAGTGCCGAACAAAGGGGAATGATCACTTCCTTAGGTCTGCTGGCAATGCTCCTCCTAATGCCCCCCAATATACAACGGCACAATATTGACTCATATCCAGCTTCTCATCCACTGTAGTCCCCAGCTTCTTTTCGGCAGTTGGAGAACCCCAACTCAGCAAAGCCCTGCACTATGTCCCCCACGTTTCCAAGAGTCACTACTAAGTTTTCATAGAATCATAGGGCTGGAAGAGACCTTAGGAACTTATCAAGTCCAGCCCCCTGCTCAAAGCTGGACCAATCCCAATTAAATCAACCCAGCCAGGGCTTTGTCAAGCTGAGACTTAAACACCTCCAGGGATGGAGATTCCACCCCCTCTCTAGGTAACACATTCCACTGCTTCATCACCCTCCTAGTGAAATAGTTTTTCCTAATGTCCAACCTAGACCTCCCCCACTGTAACCTGGGGAAGGTCTTGTTTCCTTTTAGCTAGATGGCAGCACAGCCCCGCAGTTGTCTAATCAGCCCCACCCAGTCAGGAAGCTCTGTGCACGGAGCCCTGAGCTCCTGGCTGGACGGGGCTGGTTAAGCAGGTGTGGGGCTGTGCTGCTGTGTAGCTTAGAGGGAACCTGGGTCTCTACCCTCAATTGTCTTGGCCACTTGGATCGTGATAGCCCCACTGTAGATTTCCCCACTCCGAAATGATTCCCAACTGATGAGTAGCTGTCTGGATTTGCAAGTTTATAGAGGGTAATTGCCATGTGCTTCTGTACTGTTAGAGCAGGTCTCATTCTGGTTTTCTTGTGCTTCAGGGCAGGGAAATGCATTTCGCAAAGTTCTATTTGCATATATGCCACTGCTGATCATTCCATATCTACATTACCATGCAGTCTCATCAGTCTATGCTTGTTTGATGGCACCAGAACCGGCGTTTCCGTGTGTCCAGAGGATCGAATGCCAGTATCATTTGCAAGTCACTTAACTCAAGTGCTTCACATAGGAGCATATTCATGATCCCCTGTGATTCATCCTCATTCTGGCAGGCCCTTGATATGCTCTGGATATACTCCAGTATAAGGTACACAATGCTGCCCTCATTATCACAATGCCTTTCTCTTCAGGATGCTCCACTGTGGGATCAATTCTCATGCATGGCATCTGCATGGGTATGCAGGGAAAGAAATGATGTGATAAGAATGCTTGCCATTATAATAAAGCAGGGGTGGAGTGAGTAGACAAGGGCATTACGGATGCTGACGACATGAACCCAAAGACCGTAACAAGGGAGAGATACTAGGCGGAACCCTGCAAGGGGGAAAACCCAGACCAGGGGCCTTGGCCCCACCCCGCAGGGACGGGTAACTACTGTAGGGTTCGCTGACCCCCCCTTCCTCCCGGGAGGGGGTGATCGCACCCAAAATCGTGGGCCCCATAGTGGGGACTCGGGAGTCAACGAGGGACCAAGAGGGGGCAAGAGGGTCCGCAGATCCCCTCTCTCGGGCTGAGAGGGGGTGATCGCACCCTGAACCCCTCACAGGAGGGTAGATTAATGGTAGATTAAAATCAATATTGAAAGATGCATCAACATTGAAAAAAATCTTAAATAGACATGCAAAATCATGGGGTTTAATTTAGCTGTAACCACTCAAGAAATCTTGAAGTCATTCTGGATAATTCTCCAAAAACATCCACCCAATATACAATGGCAGTCAAAAAAGCTAACGATGTTAGGAGTCATTAGAAAAAGGGATAGATAGTAAAACATTATCATAATGTCACTGTATAAATCCACAGTATGCCTACACCTTGAATACTGCATGCATTTTTAGTCATCCCATCTCAAAAAGAGATAATAGCAATGGTAGAGAAAAAGGCAACAAAATGATTAATAATAATGCACGGCTTCTACGTGAGAACAGACTAAAAGATCAGGACTTTCCAGATTGGAAGAGAGAGGCTAGGAAGGGATATGATGAAATTCTATAAAATCAAGAATGGTGTGGTTAAAATAAATAAGAAAGGCCCTCACATAACTCAAGAATCAAGGGTCACCAATTGATTTAATATGCAGCAGGTTTTAAAAATAAAAGGAAATACTTATTCACACAACACACAGTCAACCTCTGGAACTCATTATCAGGGAATGTTGTAGAGGCCAAAACTATTATGAGGTTCAAAAAAGAATTAGATGCATTCATGGAGGATAGTCCATCAGCGGCTATTAGCCACGACAGTCAGGCATACAACCCTATCATGTGGATGTCCATAGTCTCTGATTGCAAGGAGCTGGGAATGGATGACAGGGGATGGATTACCTGTTCTGTTCATTCCCTTTGGGACACCTGCCATTGGCTGTTGTCAGAAGACAGAATACTGAGCTAGATGGACCTTTGGTCTGACTTTTATGGCTGCTCTTACGTTATCTGGAAAAACTTAAAAAACAACCCACTTCAGTTGTACCCATGAAAGCTCATGGTACCATCTACATGTTTTGTTAGTCTTTGAAGTGCTTCTAGACTACTCGTTGCTTTTTAAGTTTTTCCAGTTACAGACTAACTTGGTTACCCCCTGAAGCTTATGTTATCTGTAATTTCTGATTTAACCCCAAGGAGGATGTAGTAGAAATCATCTTCCCAACATTTCATCAAACATAATGGGAATAACTGCAAGTGGCTGTCAAAATGACTTTATTCTCACATGAGAGAGAGAGAGAGAGAGAGAGAATAAATATATGCTCACCCAGAGTGAATATATTTGGTGAGCCAGACAAGTATCTGATCTTACTCAAACCCCTTCTTTAGAGCACATGAAGAAAGACCCGAAAGAGAACTTGTAAGCCTAAAAACTTCTCTCCTTCATCAACAGAAATTGACACAATAAAATGTATTACCTCACCTGCTTTGTGTCTCTAATATAGTGGGATTGAAAGGCTAAAACAACATTACATATATTTGGTGCATCATACATGTTTTCTTGGTATTTGAGAACAAGGGAAAAATCATGAATTATGCATGACGTATATTTCCAGGAGTACTTTGGAGTATGCCACAGTATTTGGACTGATCTCTATCCTTCTGTATGGCATGGTCTGAAAAGTATTCCTTTGTGCCTAAGAAGATTTGCTGTAAATGTTTTCAGAGACTCTGCTACATCTTTCCCCACTGGGTTGCAAGTTAGGGCGCCTATCTCAAGATTCCCTTTAGCTGGTGCCCTCTACTCTTTATCATCCCCTTCTGCAGTTCTTTTCAGAACTTTCTGAATTTCATTTGGCTCATCCTGCCTTGCATTAAAAGGTGATAACTTTCATGAAATCACATAAAATAAATTGACTGTTGCAAATGTAGTCCCCTTGCTAAAGGTCCCTCTGCTTATTCTCTGGGAAGATCCTGTGTGCTGCAATCTAGCCCCAGAGACTACAATTCCCATGAGCCCTGGAGGAAACCAGGAAGGAAGCAACTTTGTTTTTTGGGGATCTGGGTCTCTCCATGTATGTGAGGAGTGGCCCATCAGTCTGGGGACTCTTCCCTCTGTTTTTGGAGCAGGCTTCTGTGGAGGAGTTTGATCCAGTCCAGGAGCTGTTACTGTGCAGCTACAGACTTGGACTTAGAGCCTTTGGGACTGGAATCTAGCAGGCTGCTTCTGATTGCCCTTTGGCTGTACCTGTGGCTAGAAGCTACTCTGCATCTAGTACACAGAAGGAGACTAGAACCATCCACTCCAGCTGCAAAATCTTCAAGTGCGCCCACGCGAGCAAGTGTATGGCACTGAGAGTTCTGAGGAGTGGGGTAAATGGTGGCAGTGCACATGCCAGATAGATAAGTTTCCTATTATTGCTGTGTACTTCGTTAATGTTATTCACTGTTGATCTGTTGAACCCTGTTTCTTTAAGTTGTTAAGTAAAGGTGGTTCATTCTAATGTAATCTATCAGTTATACATTATTTATGATTTGTAATTGTTGTTCTGGAGTTAAATCCATAATATTGCTGGAATAATTTTATTCCTTGAGGCTCCCAAGGCACACCATTAAGTGTGTACAGGGCCAGCCAGGTGGAGGCACCGCCATTGTATGTTCTTTATGAGCAACGGACAGCAGCAAGAGGGTGCATAGGGTTTTCCCCCAATTAAACATCATCACCACTGGGGTACTCAGGAACTCCTTTTATATTAAAACTATCAGGTGCCCAGGCACACCTGTGAGTAACCCAGGGTATGTCTACACTACCCTCCTAGTTCGAACTAGGAGGGTAATGTAGGCATACCGCACTAGAAAATGAAGCCCGGGATTTGAATTTCCCGGGCTTCATTTGCGTAAGCGGGGAGCCGCCATTTTTAAAACCCCTCTGGTTTGAACCCCGTGCAGCACGGCTACACGGGGCACGAACTAGGTAGTTTGAACTAGGCTTCCTAGTTCGAACTACCATTACTCCTCATTTCACGAGGAGTAACGGTAGTTCGAACGAGGAAGCCTAGTTCGAACTACCTAGTTCGTGCCCCGTGTAGCCGCGCTGCACGGGGTTCGAACCAGCGGGGTTTTAAAAATAGCGGTTCGAACTAGCGGGGTAGTGTAGACATACCCTCAGGGAGGAAAAAGGAGGTTACACAAAAAACTGACACTGCAGGATAATGCCAACTTTTAGAATATTGCCACAGAGCAAAAAGGTGGTAGGCTACCTGGGACAGTCTCACCTCATGTCCAAGCTTCATATTCCATTAAAATGACTATGATACTGAGGGGGGAAATGTGCATTGTTTGTTGGACAAAAATCAATTATTGGTCAGCATAAGCAACACAAAAAGAGTTAAAAAGGAAGAGTTGTTTATTATTGGCCCTACTATACTACAAACATTTGTGATGTAGGGACATGGATAACTGCCATAAAATAAATAAATGTGGTATACATTAAATCTGAAATATATTTGTCCAGTGTAGCCCATTAATGAAAACCTGATAGCATCACACCCACTGTTACAGCTCTGCAAAAGTAGGTGGTGTTGGTGATAATGGGTGGCAATATAACACTAAATATTATAATAATGCTCCCAAAATTGTAGTACCTGAGAAGTGTAGTTCACACTTAGAATATCTTGTTAAGTTTTCAGGTGTCGGTATGACAAATATTGAAATTCAAAACTTTACTTTGCAAAAGAAAAGTACTGAATAGAAGCAGAATCCCTGTAAGAATAGTTTTTAAATAATTGTGTGAATGTTACATAAACAAGACGATATACCACAGTGATAAACATAAACAAGTCAACATTTCCTGGCCATTATAGTACAGTTATATGTCTGATATTATGGTATGTCCCAATATTAATAATAGAGAATACTCTAGTATTTAGTGGACAATTGGTGGCTAAGGCTGACTTGTTGTGGGAAACAATGTCATGTAGTATTAGGAACTCAATGGATAGATTTTCAAAGGAGCTGAGCTCCCACTTAAACAATTAAAAGCATTCCATTAAGCAATTAAATCAAGCCAGATTTACAGAAGTGCTCAGTAGCTCTCACTGGGAACAACAGAAGCTGTTGGGTGCTGAGAGCTTCTGAAAATCTGGCCCTTTCTTTTACAGTCTACAACAGTTTAACCTTACCACTTGCTATTTGAAGAATGGACTGAAAGTTTGGGGATGCAGATGCAAAGGTTGTAGTATCTTCCATTTACAATCTCTGCTGCTGATGCTCAGAGTTGCTGTTACTCAAATAGCTCAAGCAAAGCAGATGTTTATGCAGTTGATTATCTTGAGAACTAGTTATACCGAGAAGATTCTGGAAAACTGTGTACATAGTCAAATAGTGCAGAACTGAGGTTCCAGAAATTCTGTAAATATTCCACAGAACACCTTTCCTATCTAAATCACTCAAAATCCACTATACCAACTAATTTCCACACACAGTTTTTTGTGTGAAATCCATTCTTGTATTGCTCATGGACAGATTTATCAACCGCTGACTTCCAAATCAATCTCAGATTTTTTAGTATGCATTAAAACCACTCAACAAAGCCAACACATATAACCACATTCCAAAACTTCTATGCTGACACCACGAGACAGCATGGAAAATTTAAAGATAGAATGATTAACATTAAAAACACCTGAAAAGGGAGACAGATAATGAAAAAAAAATTAGGCAACCCTAACAAGAGACAATGCTACCAACTTAAACCATAATAAACAGATAACTGGGAATGGTGTAGTAGGAAAATAAAGCAGTTAAACAATGACATTCAGCAACATTTTCTCCTCAGACATTCTAGTTCAATAGGAAGGTAAATTAAGTTAACAATTGGAAATTAAACAAGAAAAACTGTCCAACTTTGAGTTCAGACCCTACTTTGGACCTCTGAGTGCGGACCCCTCCTTTCAACACACTTTCTTTATGTCTCCCAAACAGCTACTCTTACTATATTTCACCTAAGTACTTGCAAAGGAGAATGAAGAAACAGAGTTCAAATTAAGCCCTAGAGGTTCCTAGAGAAATGTGTTGCTGTAACTTCACTCCAGAGGCATAAGGCATACCTGCAGGTGAAATTATCACTATCATATTTTTTGTCAAAACCGTATCACCAACTTAGAGAGAGTCAAGAGAAACTTGGGAGGATAAGAAGAACAAAGGGATAGTCAGAACAACGTTAAATTCAAACTCTTAGGGTTCTTCTAGATTACATGTCTCTGCTGACAGAGGCATGTAAACTAGGCTACCCAACATAGTCAATGAAGCGGGGATTTAAATATCCCCGGCTTCATTAAAATAAAAATGGCCGCCGCACTGTGCCAGCTCAGCTGATCGTCGAGACAGCATGCGAGTTAAGATGTGGATCGGTCGACAGGGAACACCTTTGTCAACCGCTCCTGTAAACCTCGTTTCATGAGGCATAAGGGAGCAGTCGACAAAGGCATTCCCTGTCGACTGATCCACGTCTTGACTCGCGCGCTGTGCCGACGATCAGCTGAGCCGGCACTGCATGGTGGCCATTTTTATTTCAATGAAGCTGGGGATATTTAAATCCCCGCTTCACTGAGTATGTTGGGTAGCCTATTTTACATGCCTCTGCTGGCAGAGGCATGTAGTCTAGACATACCCTTACATTCTATTACTGTATTTCAAAAGAAGTCATGTAAATAACTGGTGCTGTCTGAGTCCTGCAGAACAGGAATTCTTACAGTACATTTAGTAATTTGTAAAGCAACAAACAATTGCTACAGTAACAGTTCTCCCAGCAGTGATAATAGGACAAAGCAAAAGTTACTTATAGGCTCTAAGTAGAGCTCTTGAAAGGTTCTGTTGCCTATTATCATGACACCCAGGGGAGCAAGTTTATAGCAGTAAAAGGTCAATCTCAAATGTAGAGATGGATCTGGTTTTCCAGTTCAGATGCAAGTCCCTAAGATCTAAGGAAGGTTAGGTCTGAATTCAAATCATTTGGCTCAAGCCCATCTCTGTGAGGGAAAGCCTAACAAGAATTTACAACTCCACTGAACTTTGCATACATTGAGATTTGCATCCCAACTCTAATTTGGGATGGTTTCATGAGATGACCTTAGCAATTTTGGGTGAACTACGTAATTTTTTTCTCCAGGCAGCACTTTTCCTCTCCCCGGACCCTAAAAGCGCCTAGAATACCAACATGTAACATGATCAGCACACAGCCAATAATAATGTAGCTGCTTTTCTGAAACCCCCTGGTTCTTGTTTCACCAAAAATGACCTAAACATCTAATCAGTGGGTCAACAAACAAACCAACATTTCCCAATGAAATTCTTTGTAATTTCCCCGGTACCTGCAGCTTCTTTCTTGATATTCTGACATTTTGAAGTGCCCAAAAACAAATAATCTCCCTCGCCCAGAAAATCCACAGAACAAACACAATTTTCAACCCTAAAAACTATGGTTGGGATTTCAAGAGGTTTTTCTTACTCCTAATTCAGATCTAAAAGTATTTGGCTTTAGAAATATCTGTGTATAACAGGGTCCACCTGCTTGTGAGCACTCCTCCGTGGCAAAGGGGTGCCATGTAAGATCTTTGCCTGGCCATCTGGTACTTTCCTTGCTCCCTAGATCACTTCCCCCAGATGCTGTCTGGTTTGATCATCTTCAAGGTTCTGAGGCTAGGATCTGACTAGCCCTGTCCACAGAGCTATCGGTACTTGTATTAGGTTTGTGGCCAGTCTGGCCCTTACCCAGGTCTAAGTTCAGCTTGCACTTGTAGCTGTCCATAGTGCTGCTGGTCTCCCAGTCCTTATATAGATCTGCCTGGGTCAAGCTCCTGTGAGGAACTGCCAGGTCTGCTGGGTCCTGATTGGCTGCCTCAGAGACAGCCACTCTCTCCTTCCTGGAGAACTGCTTTTCTGCTCCTCTCACTGGGATGGGGTTTGGCAAGGCCTCTGGCATCCTGAAGGGGGCATTGGGGCCTAGTCCTTCCCATCACACCGTGTTCATGTATTTATTATCTACCTGGGTTCTTAGGCCACCTGTCACCATGGAAATCCAAACAGACTCTTATATACATAATTTAGTTAGGGTTGGCCCTGCTTTGTGCAGAGGATTAGACTTGATGACCTCCTGAGGTTTCTTCCAGCCCTCTGATTCTATGATACATACACACCCCCCCATTCAGAATGACATACACATTCACACTGATCATCTCCAGTTCTTTCATCAGAATTTTGATGTAAGCTCTAAGCTAAGGAGCAAAATGAACAAGCTGCCGAAGAGAAACCTGGGTTGCAAATGAAAGCGTGAGGGTATGTCTACACTACCCTTACAGACACCGTCGTAGGGATGAGGAGGAAGATTGGATGCCACAAAAGGAAAGACAGAGTAATGAAACGAAAGAAATGTGGATAACTGGAATAGTTTCACTTGCTAACATTGCATAAAGTGCCATTAGTTCAGTAACAGAGAAGTGGGCTTCACAAGTAATTACAAAGCTAAATGTCAGTTGCATAGTCTCTCACATTACTTACAGCCATTTAATGGTCAGTTTGGAAGAGTGCTAGCTCAGTACAAAGCCCTCATTTTCCTGTTTTTCCCCCTTTCCCTTTCTATACCAGTGAAGCTTGTCCCCTTCTCTAGTTTTTGGATGTGTCAGGTTAAAAAACATGTAATATGTCCAAATTCAACAGTGAAATCATCGGGATAGACAGACATCTAAATATCTTCCTAAAGCTCCCTTTCTGTAGCCAAAATTTCTGCCTTGTCCACGCTGTCAGTGCCATCTGCCAGCAGCCTCCTCGGCTCCCAATACCATCTGCCAACGACTGACCTATAGTTTTGTCTGCTCTTAATGTCATGCCCGCCTAAGCTTTTGCATTCCCAGATCTCTCTCAATACGCCTGTCCCACTTACATACACCAACCCCCAGAGTTTCAGACAAGTAGCACTAAGCCAACAAGAATGGAAAGCATTCACTACTCCCCTCTGTTAAAAAATAAAATTAAAAATCACCCCTTTTTTCTAGTCATTTCCTAGGAAGAATAGATTCATGTTTATGGATTATGAACTTTTGGTTGCTCTGCAATAGTAAATGACAACATTATTAGAATAATTGACTATTCCAAATAATCAGAATCAGAGATGATTTAAATACGCTATTTCTCCTTATTGACAAACATAAAATAAAATAAGAAAATGGAAAGTTTCGTATAGAATTACACTACATTGTATTTCTTGTAAAGTTATCCACACATATGATAAATCCTAACCTGATAGAATTTTAATTTCTTTCAAGTAAGAGTTAGTGAAAATAAATGTGATTTTCATCTTACCGTATTACCTTACATTCTGAATGATCACAAAGCACTAGAGAAAATACTATCTGTATCCATACAGAAGTATTAAAATAGAGCCATCTCGGGGTTGGAATTCAACTCAAATGGACTGAAGTGAAATTTTGTCCCATGAAAAGTGGTCAAATCTAGATGAACATTAAAATCTTCCCTATCTATGCATAGCAGACAGGATTTCAGGATTTAAACTCTCAACTATGAGGGCAGGGGACTGGACTCGATGACCTCTCGAGGTCCCTTCCAGTCCTAGTATTCTATGAGTCTAACACTATGTGACTTCCCACTCATAAGACAGAAATCCCTGGGATTCAATACATTTTCTATGATATGAAATCTCTGCTCTTTGCCCTTTCAAGACAAAAAACATCTAATGTTAAGACCCTTTCTTTATGTCCCTCCCCATTACATGCCAATGTCTGGTGTCCTGGGCATCACCACTGCATACCCTCCCCATACCAACACAGCCACCTCTCAGGTGTGTCTGACCTGGCCCTTACTTTGGCTGCTATTCTTTTCCCCTACAGGAAAGTAGCTCAAGCAGAGCTTCCCGAACCTCTACCTCTAGGATCAGAGCAGCTCTTCTTGAATGTTCCACAAAACATGCTTGTCCCAAGCTTTGTACCCCTCATGTCATTAGTATCACAGGATCTTTACAGCAGCCTTTGACACTTAACTATGTTAGGTACACATTTCCCAGAATTTGTTTCTTTAAAAAACATTGGTGCAAGTTCCTCCTGCTCCCCCAAATGTAAAATGATTTATGTTAATTGTTTCCCGGTGTTTCTTTGTAGGAAGTATCGGCACGTCATTCTGGTAAGCTTTTTGCCTCTATTTGAAATGCTGCTGTTTTTTTCTGTAGAGACCTCTTGTACCCTCTCCCCATCCCCTCCCCCCCGCCCCAGATTTAAGGCAGACACGGATCTATAAACAGCAACTGCAAAACCCAAAAAAGAGAATGGCCTGAGCGAATGATGTATGTGAGTCATCAGGACAAAATCTCATTCACAATGCAGAAAACAAGATCTCTGGTACAGCTGGTTTGCATATAGTTACTACCAAGCATAGGGAGGAATAGAGTTGAGACTCTCTGTTCAACAAGTTTATAACCACCACCCACTCCAAACACATGTTGAACAACAAAAATCTGGGCAGCTTTCATTTAAACATGGCATCCGCCTGTGCAGAGTTTGTCACTTTTATTTTTCGATGAATCAGAACTACAGTCTTGTTGTTGCTTTTGGCCATAGTACAGGAAGTGTCTCGGGTACCTGATCCACAGTCAACTCAGGCTATGTCTACACTGCAAGGTTTTTCTGGGATACCAGAAACATCCTGGAAGAACTCCACTATGTCCAGGAAAAGCATCTGCTCTTCCACTTTTTTTTTGTGGAAGAACAGATGCGCTCTTTCAGAAGCCCTGTCTTCCTCCTCCCACAAGGAAGAAGGGATCTTCTGGAAGAGGAGGTTTCCAAAATTTGACCCAGTGTAGGCGATGTCCTCTTTCATAAGAGGATTGTAAACGAGGAAAACCAAAAGTGCAAATGAAGCATGGATTTAAATATCCCACACTTCATTTGCATATTTGTGTCCAAGAGCTTTTATGAAAAAGGGTTTTTCTAAAGTGAAAGCACAGTTTAGACGCCGTTCTTTCAAAACCCCTCCCTCCCCCTTTTTCAAAGAACCCATACTTCTGAAAAAATGAGTACGGGTTCTTTCGAAAAAGGTGTTTTTTAAAGAACCACAACTAGACTGCGCTTTCACTTTAGAAAAACCCTTTTTCAAAAAAGTGCTCGGATGCAAATATGCAAATGAAGCACAGGATATTTAAATCCATGCTTCATTTGCACTTTTGATTCGTCTCATTTACATTCCTCTTTTGAAAGAGGAATGTAGTTTAGATGTGTCCATACATGGGCCAAATTTTGGAAAAACCTCTCCTGGAAAAGCTATGAAAATTGATCAGTATAGAGCAGACATAGCCTCAGATAATGAAGCTCGGATGCTGAAAAGGCCCGAAAACTACAATTATACAAAAGCATTGCAATGAACAAATCACAATTTCATTGAGCACAGTTCCATTGACAGTTACTGTTTTTATTTGTGTGTGGGGATTTCCTGAAGAGCTTCCCATACTAAATATTTTTCTATAAAAATAGAGGAATAGTTAGAGCAATTAAGTGGTGTTTAAGAGACTTTAGAGATGAGAATACAGGCAGTCCCCGGGTTACGTACAAGATAGGGACTGTAGGTTTGTTCTTAAGTTGAATTTGTATGTAAGTCGGAACTGGTACATATTGTAGGGGAAACTCTAGCCAAACATTTCTTCAGAGCTCAGTTTTATTCTCCCACACCTCACTTCCCTCAGTCCTTTATTCTCAAGCTGAGGTGTCTGCTGAGAAAAGCCGCTCCGCGTCTCCCTGGTCTGCTGGGGAGGTGGGGGGCACTAGCTTTGTGTCTCCCTGGTCTGCTGGGGGGAAGCAGCTAGTGCGGGGTTGCCTCACCCCGTTTGTAAGTAGGGATCCGATGTAAGTCGGATCCATGTAACCCGGGGACTGCCTGTAGACTCACTTATCTGCTGAGTGATCCTGGGAAAATCACTGTGTTTCTCTGTGTCTTGGTTTCCCCATCAGTGAAATAAGGGAAAGGTATTAATCTGCTTGGGAATGTGCTTTGATAAAAAATGCTATGTGAGAGTTAGGTATGATACATGAGACACTTTTCATGAGGTGATTTAAAGTCCCTGGATAATAAATAGTTCCATAGACAATTAATGCTTTCCTTTCTCTGCTTGTTTTAAATCACTAATAGCAGGTGTGAATGGTAATGGTGTTTCATACTCTTTTTTGGATTTTATTTTTAAGATATTTTACTTTTGGCTATATGAAGTTTTTTCCCCCCAAAGAGCACTAGAAAGGCTCTTAAAAAATATATCCACAAAAGTTTGCCTACAGAACGTCCCATAGGTTTTGGTTTTTAATTTTTAAAAAATCATAAATCCTAAAGGAGAAAATTGCTAAAGCAACCCTGGGTATCCTTGTCTAATCACTTAATGCAGGAACTCTCCCCTGTCCTGCTCCTGAAAACCACTTAGCACAGAGATTCTCATGGAACCCATCTCTCCCCGGTCCACTGCTGTTAATTTAGTTCACGAAATGTAGCATTGTGTGGATTATTATACATCTGGCTCCACAGTGCTGTAAGGGTATATCTACACTGCAATTCAAAACCTGCTGATTCAGGCTCGAGGGGCATGTGCTAATAAGCTGCTTAATTGCAGCATAGACATTCAGGCTTAGGCTGTAGCCTGGACAGTAGGGGTACGTCTAGACTACATGTCTCTGCCGACAGGCATGTAAACTAGGCTACCCGACATAGTCAAAGAAGCCAGGATTTAAATATCCCCAGCTTCTTTAAAATAAACATGGCCGCCGCACTGTGCCGGCTCAGCTGATTGTCGGCACAGCGCGCGAGTCAAGACTTGGATCGGTCGACAAGCGAAGCCTTTGTTGACTGCTCCCTTATGCCTCGTGAAATGAGGTTTACAGGAGCGGTCGACAAAGGCTTTCCCTGTTGACTGATCCGTGTGTTGACTTGCACGGCGTGCCAACACAGCGCAGCGGCCATGTTTATTTTAAGGAAGCTGGGGAAATCCCGGCTTCTTTGGCTATGTCAGGTAGCCTAGTTTACATGCCTCTGTTGGCAGAGACATGTAGTCTAGACATACCCTAGGACTCTGCAAAGTGGGAGGGCCCCAGAACCCTTCAGCCCAACATCTATATCACAATGAAACAGGTCTCTGAGGATAGGGCAAGAGGCAATGGGCTTAAAATACAGCAAGGGAGATTTAGGGTGGACATTAGGAAAACTTCCCAACGGTCAGGGTGGTTAAACACTGGAATAAATTCCCTAGGGAGGCTGTGGAATCTCCATGTCTAGAGATATTTAAGTGCAGGTTGGATAGACATCTGTCAGGGGTGATCTAGACCAGAGGTTCCGAACCTGTGGTCCAAGACCTCTGGGGGTCCGTGATAGTACTGTAGGGGGTCCACGGAAAGTTTAGGAAAAGAAAGGAAAAGAAAAGTAAGGATCGGGCCCATTGAGGGACTGGGACTTTTTGCCAGGCAATTCTTACCTGGGGCTCGTTGGTCACAACCTGCTGCATGCACGCTGCCTCCCACCCTCAGGATGGGATCTTTATATCCCAAGGGGCACCATCCGTCCTCCCTTTGACAGCTGCACAGCCAATTACACTCCAGCCCTCTCCTCCCACCACTCTCACCTTTTCTTTTCCTTTTCCATTTTTTATTCCCCCAGGGCTCTGTGCCCAGCCAAGGGCAGAGTGCCAGGGCAGGAGCTGCCTTGGGCCATGAGAGCCAAAGTCCATGGATGGGCAGGGGATGGAGGGGGTGGGAGCTGAGGAAGCAGCATGGGCCAAGGGGCCTGCTGACCACCATTTCCCACCATTCCCCTTGGGGGGGGGGTCCATAACAGATTAAAAAGGTGTCCGTATACTCAAGAAGGTGGGGAACCACAGATCTAGACAGTGCTTGGTCTTGCCGGGAGGTCAGGGGACTGGAATCAGCCTCTTGAGGTCTCTTCCAGTTCTAGTGTTCTATGATTCTATGACTCTAAGTCCCTTGAGCTTCAGGCCCTCCACGGGTGTCCAGTAGCAGTGTATTCATACTCTCCAACGACGATTCTTAGACTCTCTGGTTCCCTTTGTCCATTGCCATTTGGAATTTGTTGCTCAGCACACTCTTCAGGGTTCACTGTGTACGTCTAGACTACCGGGTTTTGTCGACAGAAGTTTTGTCGACAGTATCTGTCGACATAACTTCTGTCGACAAAGAGCATCCAGACACATTGAGTTCTGTCAACAAAGCAAGCTGCTTTGTCTACAGAACCCTGTAGTCTAGACGCAACCCTACAGGCAATAACACCTTCTGTCGACAGAACTCTGTCGACAGAACGTGTTATGCCTCGTAAAATGAGGTATACCAGCGTCGACAGAACTCAGCGGTAGTGTAGACGCTGGTATAGTTTTGTCGACAAAAGTCCACTGTTGTCGACAAAACTCAGTAGTCTAGACACACCCACTGTGTACTTACAGAGCAGCATTTTTGTGTCGGAATTTTCAAAAATAACTGTTCAACGAATTCTGTTTCGTGTTTTCTTTTGGTTTGTCCTTCATGGCCCACATGACCTTTCTTGCCCCATCTCCCTGGGTGTGACACTGAGCTCCAGTAACTGGCATCACTGTGTAGCAAGTTAAATTCCATCGTTAACCTGTGCCTCTTTCACTGTTGCGTTTTCTACTATTTTAAATGAAAGAAATAAACCATCATCACTACCATAAAGAATGAAAGTATTTGCCTAAGGCAAAGTTGCCCCAAGTGAAAGGTGGAAAAACTGCTTGGAAATGAAAATGACAGAAAAGCAAATTGCACCTATTTTGCTGTATATATTTAACTATTCCTTTCTTGAAATATTTGTCTAGTATATATGGCACAAACCTTTATATAACAACATAAGAATGGCCATACTGGGTCAGATCAAAGGTCCATCTAGCTCAGTATCTTGTCTTCTGAGGCTATGTCTACACTGCATCCCTCTTGCGCAAAAGGCTACACAAATGAAGCACGGCTTAGCATATTGCTACACTTCATTTGCGTAATTAATTAGGGGCCGTTTTTGCGCAAGAGGCTATTGCGCAAAAAGGAGCCGTCTACACAGCTCCTTTTTGTGCAAAGACACCCTCTTGCACAAGAGCCGTTCTGAAAAAATGAGGAAGAACAGCTCTTGCGCAAGAGGGTGCTTTGGTACAAAAAGGAGCTGTGTAGATGGCTCCTTTATGCACAAAAGCTTCTTGCGTAAAAACAGCCCCTAATTAAATATGTAAATGAAGCATGGCAATATGCTAATCTGCACTTCATTTGCATAGGCTTTTGCGCAAGAGGGATGCAGTGTATACGTAGTCTGACAGTGGTCAATACCAGATGCTCCAGGGGGAGTGAACAGAACAGGTAATCATCAAAGGATCCCTCTCCTGTCACCCATTTCCAGCCTTTCACAAACAGACTAGTGACTCCATTCCAATCCATCCTGACTAATAAGTATTGATGGCCCTAACCTTCATGGATTTGTCTAGTTCTTTTTCGAACCCTGTTACAGTCCTGGTCTTCAGAACATCCTCTAGCAAGGAGTTCTACAAGTTGACTATGTACTGTAGGAAGAAAAACTTCCTTTTGTTTGTTTTAAATTTGCTACCTATTAATTTTGTTTGGTGACTCCAAGTTTGTATGTTATGGAAACAAAGTAAATAACTTTCACATAATAGGTATAGAGTAAAATTAAATAGACCTGAGGGAATAATATGATAAATTTGGTCTCTTTGCAAAAACAACCACAAGCAAATCATGATTTCCTTCATGTTTTTAATTATTGAAATTGTTTCAATGATTTTTTGGTTTATTTTTCCAAATCTGGATTATATAGGTGTTAGTATTACATACTTACTAAGCAAGCAGTGTTGATTAGTTACTATTTAGGAGTGGAATCTCAGGAATTATGATTTGCGACCTGAGTCAATGAATGTAAGCACTTCTAGTGCCAACCCTTGCATGTGTGGATGTAATAGTCAGTTACCCTCATACTTGTCAACATGAATTTAAAATTCTCCCCAGCCACAGGAGCATGAACAAAATGGTATCTTGTGCTCTCAAGAACTCTATATTTTAAAACAACATGACTCCCAAGGTATGTCTACACTAGCCCCCTAGTTCAAACTAGGGAGGCTAATGTAGGCATTCGAAGTTGCAAATCAAGCCCAGGATTTAAATATCCCGCGCTTGATTTTCATCTTCCCGGCCGGTCGCCATTTTTGAAATTTACAAGTCCGGACTAACTGCCTGCATTGACACGCGGCAGGGACCCGGTAGTTCGAAATAAAGCCCTATTTCAAACTACCTGTTATTCCTCCTGGAATGAGGATTAACAGGTCGTTTGATTTAGGGCTTTATTTTGAACTACCGGGTTGCTGCTGCGTGTAGACACGGGCAGTTAGTCCAGACTTGTAAATTTCAAAAATGGCGACCAGCTGGGAAAATGCAAATGAAGCGCAGGATATTTAAATCCCAAACTTGATTTGCAACTTCTAATGACTACATTAGCCTCCCTAGTTCGAGCTAGGGGGCTAGTGTAGACATAGTCTCTGGGGGTATCATAAAAGCCATATGAAATAGCTCATCTACAAGTCACAATGTATGAAGGCTTTGTATGAGCAACACACAAAGAATAATGTTCTCTTAAATATGAGAATAGTGATGTTGGAAAGAACATTTTTGGTGAATCTTCTGCCTGTTTCTACTCCCGTTATATGATCCCAGAGCTATAAAAGAATTAAAATGCCCCAGTATCTCAAAGAGCTGACTAGTATAGTTGGCAAAAGGGGAAAATCAATATGAGCAGATGGTGAAAACTGTAGGTGCCTTAGGAAAGACAGATTACCAGGATTTTATGATATGGTAATTCAGTTTCTGAGTCATAGCAATGATTCTCCATTTTAAGACTGAACGCTCATTCTGTGTCTTATGCTCAAAATACATCAGGTTGAAACACTCAGTACCTTTACATTGAAAGCCATTGCCCAACAAAACTGATTTAAGAACTACACACAAAAAGTTGTCAAATTGTGTTGTCAAAAAAAAATTCCCTCTCTTCTTCAGACATGACATTTTAATCTATATTTAAATATTGTCATTTAGCACCAACCTTGCCTGAAAACATTTTTAACAACAATGGATATTTATCTGGATTTAAAAGAAAAAAACAGAACATTAAAGAAGTGACGTGAAAATTTGTGTAAAATAATGACTTCAGAGATTTGTCTACCAAGATGCATGCATGAGTCTATGACATAGAGGAGTGTGGCCTAGTGGATAGAGTACTGGCTTGGGTCTCTCAAGACATGGGTTTTATTTCATGCTCTGCTGCTGGCTGGGACACTTTAAGCAAGACATTTCTATACCCTGTGTCTCAGTTTCCAATGTGTAGGAGCATTGAGAGACTTGCCCGTGAAAATGATATAGAAGAGCCTGGTATTTTTATGTCTTTAAAAACAAAAAAAGAACACAAAGATGCAGAATGCACAGCATGTGAAAGTGAAGAGATCGATAGTTAAAACAGAAACTTTCTTTCTGGTCCATCTGCTCTACTATTCTGTTTTGGTAGTGGCCACCGGCTAGAGCAAACTTTTCTACAATCACCAGCCAGTTATGAAGTGCTCTACAGAAGGAGCAGGTTTCTTACATAAACTATGAAAGTCATCATCTGATGCCCTTAAGCATTATAGCTCTTAAAATACTACCTTCTTTCTCATCTTAGCTTGCATAGCAACAAAACTTTCCTATCACGATGCTCCTGTATCTGAATTCTGCAACTGAAAAAACAAGTTTACTTCAGTAGCTAAGAGGAATTTAGTAATTATATTATGTCAGTCTTTCTGGCAGTGGGTCTCTGGCTTATATCATGCAGTCGGTGGTATCACCTAGAACCTAGATGTATGGGAGTTGATCTGAAGGAATCTGCCTTTTTGTCTTCCAGTAAAACAATTGGAAAGAATGTTACCCACACCATCCAGCTGCTGCAATGTAATTAAAGCAGAAATTTGTTCCTATTAAGTCAATGGCAATGGGATCAGGGTTTCCCCTTAGAGAATTTTTTTTTCTCCTCATTAGTGCAATACTGGAAAAAAATATTTGGTCAAAGAATGTAATACAGATATATTCAAACCAGATGCTTTCAAAATTCCACTCATCCAAGAATTTAGTGCTGCTTTTTAAAGACTCAACATTGTTTTCTGGGCTGAGCTAGTAATTCACAGCAAGTAACTTGCTCATTAAATTCAGTCTCTTGTACATCATAGACTACCAATCGAAAGATCATTATTTCCTCAAATATACTCCCTATCCGAATGATGAACATCTTATCACATATTTTTGTGGATCCTGAATAATCTAACTCTTAGGTGTTACTTGGCTGTGATTTGTCAGATATGTCAAATGGTATTTACTGTTTGATCAGGTGAGTGTGCATACACTTTCAAACACAATAGAAAGCTTTAAAAGGTGCCACAATAATTTGTGACATTCAATCCGATAACTCAGATGAACGAGGAAAATGACAATCAAAAGGGTGCCAGTTCCAAAATGAATCAATTTCAAAATTGAAATATTGAATCATGATTTTGCCCACTACTTATAGCTGTAAAAGTTAATATTTGACCACTGTTTCTGATATCTTGTTTGTTTTTCAACATCTATTGAGACAAAATGTTCCAATATAACAGTGTTTATCAAAGTGGTCCGTGAATCCACTCTGAGAATCTTGCTAACTAGCCACTGAGCTTTGTGGATTCCTTTGGTTCCCGTTCGCCTTTTGCAGCCAAGGGGAGCCATGGAAAGTGGTGTGGGAAGAATTGTTTTGCGCAAAAAAGCCCCGATGGCTAAAATGGCGATCGGGGCTTTCTTGCACAAAATTGCCTCTAGACTGGCCATGGATGCTTTTCTGCAAAAGCATCCGTGCCAATCTAGATGCGCTTTTGCAGAAATACTTTTAACGGAAAAACTTTTCTGTTAAAAGTATTTCCACAAAATCATGCTGGTCTAAAGTGAAAGAACACTCCAATGTGGAGCGAGGAGGATTTTTCTCCTAGGTCTGGTCTGCAGTGAAGGGGAAAGTCGCGTAATGATAATTACGTAGCTGGAGTCGAAGTATCTTAAATAGCAGCACACGCTCCCATCGACTTCCCTTAGTCCATGTGAGCAACAGGGCTATCGGCGCTGATGGGAGCACCCTCTCAGTTTAAATTAGTGTGTGTTCACTAGACCCACTAATTCAAACCCCGGAAAATCGACTGTGCCAGATTCGATCGTCTCTGTAGTGTAGACAAGCCCCTACTGATTCATTGAAAGATATCTCCCATAATAGTGATGTTCAAACTATGTTGCCTCCATCTGGTCAGTTACTTGGGCAGCATAATTAATGATAGGCTGTAAATCAGATTTGTTGCCAACAATGCAATCAAAGGAATTATGAAATACATAGGATATTATAGCTTATAGAAAGCATAAATTTATGTTATAATATGTAACGAAGTTGAGCAGTCGGGGTTGCCAGTGTAAGAAGATGAATTGTTTGGTTTAAGAATTCGCTGATGTTTTCTGCTGTTGCTATTGATCTTACACTGCACAATCACAACCCTTGTGTTTCCTGAGTTAGCTCCCAAAACACCCAAATGAGGTACAGTGAGGATGCAGTCAGAGTCCTGCTCTTTATCCTCGCTGTCCTTGACCATTAGAACTGAGCTCAGAGCAGGAGGGAGCATGGTTTCACTGGGGGCTTCTTTAGAAACTCAAGAGGGATTCTGGTGGACTTATTCAGGCTCTGGAAACAAGTTTCGAGGAACTTTGCTGCTCCTCACTTGTTGAAGCACACTCCCAAGCTTAGGACATGAACATAATATTATTGGTCCTCTGCAATTAAAATGTTGGCTTTGTGCAGTACAAAATTAGTGATGGTGAAAGATCCTTTTGCTTTCTCCTCTCACGCTACAGCACAGGGACAAGTCACTGATTAGCGAGTCATAGTAAATCTCAGGGTGTGTCTAGACTACCTAGTTTTGTCGACAAAAGTGGACTTTTGTCGACAAACTATACCAGCGTCTACACTACCGCTGAGTTCTGTCGACATAACTCAGCAGTTTTGTGGACGCTGATATACCTCATTTTACGAGGCATAACACCTTCTGTCGACAGAAGGTGTTATTGCCTGTAACGTTGCGTCCAGACTATGGAGTTCTGTCCACAAAGCAGCTTGCTTTGTCGACAGAACTCAATGTGGTCTGGACGCTCTTTGTCGACGGAAGTTTTGTTGACAGTATCTGTCGACAAAACTTCCGTCGACAAAACGCGGTAGTCTAGACGTACCCTCACAGATTCACTAAATCTCAAATTCTGCACTAGCAACTGCTAGTGTCCCAGCTATAGACACCTTCAGTCATTTACTGGGTGTGAAAAACTCAAGCTCAAGTAACACTTCATACTGAGAGACACCTGTGCAACTCCTTTGTCACTGGCTGGCTGCGATATGAAAAGAACAATAGGTATTATTTTAAAAAACTGAGTTTCATGAAAACAACAGCAACAAAAAACCTGCTGCAAAATGTATTTCTACAAGCACAAAATCAAACTCTGCACTAGGTTTTTCTGTTCCTGGATCTGAAAGTGAACAATACAAGTGACACAGCTTATGCAAGTGGAATCATCATAGTTCTTTAAAGGACAAAGCATTGCCAGATTTAGTCACTGGGTCTCCATGAGAGCTGTTCAGAAAATAGAAATCCCTTGTCATGAAAAGTTTCACATTTTTGAAAAAACATTGTCCTAAACCAGGTTAAAAAAAAGTTGAAATTGCAAAAATGTTTTGCAGGAAGGGATTTCAAGAAAATTCCATCTTGGTAGTCCCCAAAATAGAACACTTTGGTTTCCCAGGTACCAGCTGCTGGATAAACAGAGCTGGGATGCTCAACCTCTTCCATCTCAGAGCTGGAGGCAGGGAAGGAGGGAGGAGGAGCTAACTTGTTTCTCTCTCTAGTCCCTGAGAACCCTGGCGGCAAAGAGTCAGTGGACCTAGCCCTTAGAAGCCCACCCTGAAGACTTCTATCCACCTCCCTTTCTGGCTGTAAGCAGGAAGTGAAATTGACAATACCTTTCTCTAGCTGAGCAACTGAGGAACCCCTCATTTGATTTTCCCAGAAACTGAAATATTCTGACATGGAAATTTCTCCTTTTGCCAAAAGAACATTTTCTCTCAGAAAAAATCATTATGATTAAAATTTCCTGACCAGTGTTAGGCCTCTATGACCCTGGAGTTAAGTTTAGATAGCCATGGTGCACCTTAGTAATTACTATGGGACTAACTGGTAATTACTACCAATAAACGTGGGACTACCTGATAATTAAATCAAGACAAGATGAAAAGAGGCAATAATTATTATTTGTCAGCACCAAGGAGGAAGAAATATTGTTCAAGAAAGTGACTTGCCCAAGATCAGTGGTAGAGACAGAACCTAGGATTTCAGACTTCCAATCCAGCACCAGAAAATGCTCACAAGGCAAAGCTCCCATTGACCTTAATATGAATAAAGTAAACCCTGCATCTTCTATACTGCCTTTTCTAACTCACTGAAGTCAAAGAGGCTGTTTCAAGTATTTCCTTTTGAACTCCTATCCCCTTAAAGCTAAGACTCATGCTTTAACTGTGCTTTGGATTTTGTTACTTTAAAAAAGCGTTTAGGTAGCTATTTTCTTTACCCTTCAAATCATGCATCTGCAAAAGTGTTAAAATGTAGGTGAGATACACAGTGATATACTAGATCACCAGCAGGCAAAGCCTAAAGTGATCTGGTTTAGATAAGCATCCAATAGGTCAGATACTTATTCCAACTACTCACATCTTTAGAGATTACCAAATTGGGCTGTAAATCATAGGAGAGCAGGCTCCTTTTCTTTACATCCAGAAACTGGAAGCAAAAATATTCCCTTCAAACTTGACTAAATCTTTAAAACAGTTGAAGTTTGGTGTTAGAAATGGGTGAAGGTTCAGCATCTGATCAGTGTACAGAGAGATGGGGATGGTTTATGGTAGAGAGTTAGTGTAGGTGAAAACGTACTTGCTTTTGAAGAACTATTCTGGTATGAGCAATGTGGTTGGTGGAAAATTTTATATCAGATTTTCTGAACTAAATTGCATGTTTCACAAAAATAATCCCTTTTCTGGAAGAAAAAAAAAAAGCTAACAATTCCCAAATTGAAAATTGTTTGTTTCTTATCAAATGCAATAACCTTTTGCTCAAAACCAAAAACTTCCCTTATAAAATGCCACAGGCATTGGCAGAAATTCCTAATAGAGTTTCCTTGAAATATCATTGTGGTGGCTCTTGGAGTTGATGTTTGGGCAATACATGCCACCGTTCTCCTCTAGGAGTTGGCTTCCTATCCAAACTACACCTCTTATGATGAGTCACCATGGCAGGTCATCAGCAGAAGAGACAAAAGTACATCATGGGAGACACAGTCCACCAGGCAGTGATGCTGTGATGGTTCTCTTGTCCCCTAATGCTTTATGACAATTGATTTATGAATATAAATATGCATAACTTGAAGATGTTTTAGACAAAATACCTCATGTAACCTATCCATTTTAATGTTACAGTTGGCTGGATCTGTATATCCTATTTTGGTTCATGTATCATGCTTGTATGTGTAGTTAGAACTATGAAGTGTGAGTCTGTTTATATTTTTAAATGTGCTAACAAGCCTAATGACTGGAAGATCAACTCAGCGACTTGTAAACAGCCTTGTTTCTCTTGCAAGTCTAGAAGGTGGTTGGTGCTATAAAGACATGTGAGCACACTACCTGGTGCTGGAAATTCATTTTGAACCTGGGGATTTTCCATGGGAAGGGGTGATACCAAACAAACGATCTCCCCCGGGGGTGAGTCTACTTAAACAATAAGAAGTAATCAGGTCTTTTTCTTCTCCTGGCTTTTGAAACTGCCTTGCACCCTGTAAGAGGCGGGGAAAAAGAACTTTTGAGGGCCGGAGACTCAAGTCAGAGTAAAAGATCATCTTTGGCTTGAAGATTATTTTTAAAATAAGAACAGCTTTTTCGGGAAAGCATCTGCATGCAATAAGATTCTTAATGAATTAGAAATAGCTGTGCATTTTCTTTTCATTTTAATTTAGTGACTTTGATATGTCTGTTTTCACTAATAGACATTTAAAACCTACTTGGTGGGGAGCCCCAGAGAGTAAGAAGGCAGGAATCAGTGGCATGATCACACTGGGGAACAATCTTAAGAGGACTTCTGTGACCGCACCCTGTCACAACCACATACTATGATGCTGACAACAACAACACGGTCATATATTTTTGTATTATTAGGCTCATAAACCTTCTTCTACCTCACTCAGCTTCCTTATTAGCGCATGAGTGAACTGAGCATTGTCTGGAATTATATTGTAAGGGTTCTGCAGCTGGGACCATGCCTTCCAGCATATGAACACAGTGGGGCCTTTAGCCACTAATATCATCGAAGCAAAAACCAACATCAGTCCAACCATCCTTACAAGCAGCCTTTGCATTTCAAAGACTCTAACCCTGGATAACTTAACTGGATCACTTACACAAACCCACACGATAACCCTAGTTTTATCTACATTCCTTACATCCCAATCTGCTCAGATCCACAGAGCTTTACGCTCTTTTTTCCATGAATATATGCATTTCAGGCGAGCCGTTACACCAACTGTTTGGATAGGTTTGGCAAATTCAACCTTATGGCATGCCAAATTCTGTGCACAGATGTATGTGCCTGGCTGTCACTGAAACAGAAATCAGTGTCTTTGACTTCTCCCTTTTTCATTTCTCCCCGGTATGGAGGACAGTCCATCAATCATAACCAAACTGAAAATGATTTATACATATTCCCCACACCCCATGGCTTTATACACAAAAAGAAAACTGGGCCATTTGCATTTAGAAGTGCTTTTATGAAGTGGGCATTTAGGAACTGCATTTACAGCTGGTGCTTGGGAGATGTTTTCAGGAATGGCATCCATAGGACTGAATACAACACTGGCAACTAAACAAAGGCTTGCAGCAGCAGGCATCTCATTCTGCATATGGGTGGTATTAGCTTTTGGGCCAATTCGCCACACCATGGGGACTGGACACTGCTATCCCTCCCCCATTATTGCTTCAAATTTGGCTTCTTTAACATGCTCAAGGGGTTCTGTACAGCATGGCACAGAAAAGGAGAAAGAAAAGCAGCACTAGACAAGGAGCACAATAAAAAAATTAATGCTCTTCTATTCTCCCCTCCCCCACAGCAGAGCAAAGAGAGGGGCTTTTAAGCATTCAGTTGTGGGCTTCAGCCAAGCATTCATTCTTGGCTGCCTTCTCTGCCTTTTTTACCCCCCTGACAGCCACGATTTGGCCAACCTCAATATACCTCACAACATCTGCAATCAGATGGAACACCCCCATTATTTCACAAACTCAGTGCCTCTCAAAGGATCAGAAGAAAAGCAGTACCAACAGCATACTACGTGCCAGGATGGGTTATCTATACCATACACCTAGTATCCACTACAAGAATGAGCGTCTTATGGTTGTTCCTGGCCACACGGCAACGTAGAGAACAGCTATTGTGACAGAACTTCTTCTCAGGCACAACCTTCTCTCTCCTGGGAAAGCCAGAAAAATGCAGGAATGAGCACGCACAACACTGACTCACTATTACTGGTTCTTTATACATTTTAGTGTAGAATTGTGGTTTTATTGTGTGCAGTTGAGGAAGGAACAGGTATGCTTTGTTGCATAAGTTATTTAAGTACAATTTTAAAGTTGGCTATTTTATATCTGATAATCTAAAATTAGCCTTGGAACTATAGCCAAAATGCCCAGGATATATCTTTAAATCATCATGATGTTGTGAGGATGGTGCAAAATTATCTAAATATGGTCATCATATATACTTTCATGTGTATTTAAAAAAAGATTAAAATGTTATGGTCTGCACTTTCATCCAAAATAATTTTGTATATAACATTTCAGCATTTCCTTAGCTTATTTACATCTAACTAGTTTATATCTACTTTTTAAACAAAGAAATAATATTGTTTTAAAATATATTACACAATAGCGCAATAATATGAACATACTTCTGAGATCTCCTATATTCATTTCAAGGACATGACGCTCAATTTTCTCTCTCTTTTCACTGTGCTGGTCTTTAATAAAGCACACACATTTTCTTGCTCCAGAAATGCCAAATACAGTTGAAAGTACTCCTTGATATCATGTTTTTGCTAAAAACTATTTATATTAATAGATTCCTGACAGTTTTCTTCATTTTGATACAGTCTCTCTATTTAGTGTGCTATTTCTAATTTATTTTTAAAGCCTTATTTTTGGTTTCTGATTTAGAAAACAACAGCTCTAATCAGAAAATGATCTATAACTACATAAAATACTTATTTTGTGTACACAATTGCATTTAAATGGCCATGTATCTTTTAAAAAGAACAAAATATATAATAGAATAAGCTGCAAATGTTGACCTATTTCAGTTTTATACTTTGCTGCTTCAAGTGGTGTGAATCAGCTTATTATCTTCGAGTATGAAATGGGAAGGAAGATTTGCTGTTTGTGTACAGCCAATGCTTAACATTGAAGAATGTTTCCTGAAGACTAGAAGTATATAATGATAGAAAAAATAATCCTGAGCTTCAGAAAGACCAAGAACTATATTTACTATTCCTTTCATGATCATCATTGCTGGAGATTAAGAACGTGACAAACAGCTAGTGAAAAAAGTTATATAAATTAAGCCATTGAAGCTGGTGGTGAAAACAAAGCCAATTATGACATAGCCCAAAAGTTGAAGACATAAAATCTGCAGTTTACGCTCCATTTGCTCGCATCTGTTTTAGTGATATGTAAAATAATGCATAAACATTCAGGATCAAGCATGTTTAAATGCCATGTGAATTGGAATTAGAATAATTGTTACTGTTATGATAATACATCTGTATTCAGTAACACATCCCATAGTCTGTTAAAATTGAGTTTTCATAAGAATATTAAATGCTGCACATTTTAGGGCCTCTGTGAAAAATATTAACGTAGCAGCCAATGGTCTTTTCCAGGAATATTAAATACACAAAAATACTAATGCTTGTTTTGTCTGATAAATGTACTTTGGGCTAATTTTCTGCTTTGTGGTATATAGGGAAGGAGTCCATCAGGGCTGCTGTTGGCTGGAGTGCCAAGCCCTTTAAATTGTCGCCAGACTGCTGCTCCTCATGCTCTGTGTGACTCAAGGGTGGGGTGTGTGTGGCTGTGCTCCAGGTGGCACGAAGGGCTAGCTGCCCCAGCCCCACCCATTCTGTCCAAGGCCCCATCCCCACCCTCTCCCCCTCACCTTGCCCGGGGACCTACCGCAGCTGTCGGCTTGCCTGGAGTACATTGATGCTTATCTTTCCTAATCGTTTACACAGCTAAAATGTAATATTTAGCCCATTCCCTTGCTTCATCTTGTATGTGCGGGTCTCATCTAATACTGGGCTGTAAGGATTCTCATTTTCATGCTGATGTAAATATTATCTAAATTGTATGTTTGTGTGTAACTATAATAATTGCTAGTCCATTAGCTACTAGAGTTACTAATTCATTTCCAGTGAAAGGCCCTGGATTCTATGCCTGTTAAAGTATGTACACAATGCATCGTTTCCTCGCCCATTCATCTAACGATAGTGATGGCCCAAAAGGTAGCAATGTAAAACTGACACCATCTCATTCAGCCTTCACTTTACCGAGTCAATAATTCTTTGCATTATAAATGGTACTTACCCTCTTTGCAAAGCACTGTGACATGTAGTCATGAAAACAGCTATAAAAGAGCCAGGCATCATAATTATTGCAGAACCACGCCAGCTCGATAAGAGCCTGTTGGATTCTGTTTGGCAACTGTAACATAACTGTCCACTGAAATCTGAAGGAAAGATCAGTAATACTAAGGACGCAGATGTGTCATGGATTGATGATCAGTCCCGGGTCCAGTTTGCTAAGCTTCTGTATGAGCCCCCAATTGTTTGCACATATGCCTTTACCTCATTTAAATATTTTACTTGAGTTCTGTGATTATTATTTTTTTAATTGCAGTAGTACATAGGGCCAAGGCAGTCCAGGTCCCATTGGGCTACTAATATAATGAGAAAATGTGTCTGTGACAAAGATTTGAGAATCTAGAAAGCTAAGATTTACACTAGCAGATTCAATGACTTGCCCAAGGTTTTGCCCAAGGAGCTGGTTCAAGTCAGAAACTGAACTCAGATCTCATGACTCCAAGTGCAGTCTTGTAACCACAAGACTGTGCTTCCCAGCGTTTTCTTTCTTCCCCTTTCTCATTAAAGCTATAAGCCTGGCTTTTCTACATTCACTGATGAATGCAGTCTGTATCGAAGTAAGAATCTTAGCCAATGTATCTTGCACATGATGCTGAATCTCATTTGAAATTAGTAAGTGAAACAAAGAGCTTCCCAAGTACACACAGCTAATTTTGTCACATATCCTCGACACACACACAGACACATACACCAGAGTAACCAGTGAGGATCAAACACAGGAACTTCTGCAGCAAGAACATAGGCTTCTAATATGGGAGTTAGTTAACTCCTTTGTCTACGAGCTACAGTAGCACTAAATTATGCACTCACTGGAGTCAGCCAGCAGGAGGAAAAAGTTATTATATGATTTGTAAAGTGAACAAAAATGACAAAGTTATTAAGGGAAAATAAGTATGAAACCTCACAATGCTTTATTTTAAGTCACTTTTCAGAGGATAACTGTACTTCAATTGGCTTTCCAGCCTTTGTAATACTCTTTGCTGCTGCCGCCATGCTTAGCAGCCTGATTTAGTTGAAATATTAGCTGGACCAGGTGGGACACTCATATTGTAGAACATGACTGTGAAGGGACTCCAGCAGAGAGTCAAATCAAAATCTCAAGAAAAAAAACCCAAGCTATATGCAGGAGTTCACAAAGGGAAGTTCCTGAACCAATAAACTAAGTCCAATGAAGAAGAAAAGTACAGAAAACTTTAGCTTTTGAAATAAAATGAAAATGAAAAAGAAGGAGAACTGAAGTGGTGAAAGAGTTTAATTGTTTAGTGAGAGAACAGATGGAAATAATACACAGAGAATGAAGAAATAAGGCTAGTATGAGATTAGGATGTTATATAGAGACATCAAGAACAAACATGGCTCATGAGTTACCTGGACCATCTCCACTCACTCAAGTCCCAGTTCTTTCTAAGTCAGAGACTGACAGGCAAGGGAAGCATTAGCTCTTAGTCCTGAGTTCTATTATTTAACCATTATATAAGTTTCAGGGGGTAGCTGAGTTAGTCTGTTACAGAAAAAAAAACAACAAATGGTCTTCCCTTCCCCTCTATTTATTTCGGGTGTACACATCCCAAACTTATAACTCCAGTCATCTGAAGAAGTGGGCTGTGCCCACGAAAGCTCATGATACCATCTACATGTTTTGTTAGTCTATAAAGTGCTACCAGACCATTTGTTGTTTTTTACATTACGTGTGTGTGCGCGCGCACACACACACACACACACACACACACACACACACACACACACACACACACACAAAATAATGGTGCCCTATCATAACTCAGGTGATTAACCTACTTTTTACTTCTGGATAGATTTCCATGGCTACTTTTTACTTCTGGATACTTAAGTACAATTAAAATGCGATTCTTTTGTACTTTTACTCGAGTCGTTTTCCAGAAGGATACTTGAACTTTTACTTAAATTTTTTTCAAAGTAGCAGTACATTTACTCAAGTAATTTTGGGGGGTACTTTTTCCACCACTCCCCACTGCAACTTGAGACCATTGGTCCTTGTTCTGTCATCTGTCACCACTGAGAATAGCCTAGCTTTCATCTTCTTTGGAAGCTCTTCCAAGTAGTTGAAGGCTACTATCAAATCCCCCTTCACCCTTCTCTTCAGCAGACTAAGCCCAGTTCCTTCAGCCTCGCCTCATAAGTCACATGTCCCAGCCCCCTAATTATTTTCATTGTCTTCTGCTGGACTTGCTCCAGTTTGTTCACATCCTTTCTGTAGTGGGAGTCCCAAAATTAGAAGTAACACTCCAGATGTAGTCTCACCAGTGCCAAATAGAGGGAAAAAATCATTTCCTTTGATCTCCAGCATGTTCTTACTCTTCCTCCAGCTTAATGTTGTCCATAACCTTGCTCAGGGTGTGATCCATCTCCTCCTCCAGGTCATTAAAACAAAACCGGCCCCAGGAACAACCCCTGGGATATTCCGCTTAATACTGGCTGCCAACTGGACATTGAATTGTGGATCACTGCCCATTTAGCCTGACAATCTAGCCAGGTTTCTACCCACCTTATAGGCCGTTCATCCAAGCCATACTTTTCTAACTTGCTGTCAAGAATACTATGGGAGACCTGTCAAAAGCTTTGCTAAAGTACAGATCTAGTGCCCCATCCACTACTTTCCCCATATCCAAGTTATCTAATCATAGAAGGCAAGCATGTTAGTCAGGCAAGACATGACCTTGGTGAATCCATGTTTACTGTTCCTTCCTCTTCTCCAAGTGCTTCGAAATGGATTCCTTCTGGACCTCCTCCATAATTTTTCCATGGACTGAAGTGAAACTGACTGGTCTGTACTTCCACAGATCTTCTCTCTCCCATTTTTAAAAGATGGACACTATATTTGTCTTTTCCCCAATCATCAGGCATCTCTCTCGATTGCCAAAAGTTTTCACTGATAATGACCAATGGCAACCACATCAGCCAACTCCCTCAGCACCCTTGGATGCATCGGATCCAGCCATGTGGACTTGTGCATGTCCAGCTTTTCTAAATTGCCCTTACCCTGTTTTTCCACCAGTGAGGGCTGCTCACCTCCTCCTCATACTGTGCTGCCTATTACAGTAGTTTGAGCTGACCTTGCCAGTGAAGAAAATAATCTATAGAGCAGGCTATAACATTAAATACAAATAGCCCTGTTATATGCAGTATTACCGTAAATTGTGCTCTTTTAGACAATTACAGCAAAACACAGTGATTATTTGGATTCTTCCTCAAGGGTTCTGAAGTCTGGAGATGAGCTGCGCAGACTACATCAAATTAGAGTTCAGAATGTTAATCCTTTTAAGTGAGATTTCAAATGATAATGGATGCAGTGAATCAAATAAGTAAGGTAGAATAGGACACTTACAGGTATTAACAAATGTGCAGACATGGAACTAAATCACAGTATAGATTGCAGAGTAACTCATCTATAACCCCATTATTAGAGAGAATACTTTTATTTGAAGCTCTGTACTTCTCACTCCATACTTGTCATCTGAAGTGGGTTGTGCCCACGAAAGCTCATGATACTATCTATCTATATTTTTGTTAGTCTACAAGGTGCTACAGGAGCATTGCTGTTTAAAAATACTTAGGGTTCTGCTACTGAAAACATGCTTACATCTGTATCCTTGCCACATTCATATCTGCAAACATGAGGACATATTTTTGTTAATAAATATATAAAGTCTATTGCAAAGACTTTTTGGCAAAATCAAATTGTTACAGAAGCAAAATGCAAGACAATGTAGCACTTTAAAGACTAACAAGATGGTTTATTAGATGATGAGCTTTCGTGGGCCAGACCCACTTCCTCAGATCAAATAGTGGCAGAAAATAGTCACAACCATATATACCAAAGGATACAATTAAAAAAATGAACACATATGAAAAGGACAAATCACATTTCAGAACAGGAGGGGGATGCGGGGGGGGGGGGGGGGAGAGGAAGGAAGGTAAGTGTCTGTGAATTGATGATATTAGAGGTGGGGAGAGTGGGACATCTGTGAGCTAATGGTATTAGAGGTGATAATTGGGGAAGCTATCTTGGTAATGGGTAAGATAGTTTGCGCATTTGTTCATTCCTTCCCGGAGAGTGTCGAATTTTAACATGAATGACAGTTCAGAGGATTCTCTTTCAGAATTGTTACAGGTTTGCACAATGAAGTTATGTGTAATGAAGTTATGCTCCCATATAGAAATACGTGCTCATTTCTGGGTAATGCCAGTATTTACTCAATAGTATGCTGAGAGAAGCCATATAAGAACCTATCTCAGAGCTGAATGCTATTTACTTCTCCATGACATAAAATCATTCCAAGAGACACCACATTCTAGAAAAACAGATGATTTAGAATGCTTCCGCTCAGAAGTCAGCAGACAAATGTGTGAAAGAAATAGGAACTGCACTGTGAATCAAGGATTGGCCCACATAATCAGACTTTCTGCAGATAAAAGACTACTACTAGCAGACAAAAGAAATTTGTTCCCCATGTTATCTGTAGAAATATCTGTGTAAGACAGACAGACATTAAAATATTTGCTTTATTTCTTATTTGTGGTTATTCTTATACACTGCAGTCATAATTTTTAGGGAATGTAAAATTCATCCTGTTTGGATACTTTGGTTATCAGATAACAATTTCAATTACAGAACTTTTTCAGAATAGTCTGAAAATATGTTCTTTCTGCTCTTTGTAAATAGTGGCCAAACTCTACCTGAGCCCATGTAGTCCCAATGAGGTCAACTGTTTTCTTAATGTAATAAAGTCCTGATCCTCTTAGTGCTGTGTATCTATAATTAAAGCCCTGCATGGATATCCTTTTTTTATCTGCATCTGTATATGCAAAAATGAATTACAGCTATCCTGTGGATGAGCTGTGGATATAAAATGAATGTCCTCAAATTTGCACCTGCATACACATGTGTGTCCACAAAAATGAGCCATGGATACCTGCAGATATAAAGAGGATATGCGGATTCGCAAGGCTCTACCAATAATTCTCATTTCTCTTTCAGAGCTGGAAGTAATCATCAACCTCTCAATCAGGTCTTTGGTCCTCTACCACCTGCTATTTCTCAGGAAATTCACTAGGGGTCTCTGGGGTTTTTACAGCGGTCCTGTATGTGATATATTACTGTATTATACAAGAAGCAAGAAAGTTTCAGAAGCAGCTATTTCACTGGTCAGTTAGGGTGATGTGTATGATGATAAGAACGAAAACAAAATACTCATCCATAAAGCAATAAAATGTCAAAAGGTAAGGCAGAGAACAAATTGTCTAAAATGTGCTGCTACTCTGACCAATCCAATTCCAGAAAATCCAATCATTCCTCCCTAAACAAATCTTTGTGACCTTTTCATGGATCATGTGCTTTTTGTACTTGCCAATACAAATGTATATTTAGGAACTCACTGAAAGATTTACATCTATCACATTGACACACAATACAAATGAAATATTTTAAGTCGCATTTTCTGATTATGTTATAAAATAAATGTCCAGATCTGTTTGAATTCCTGTTTTTCCATATTCTTCCTTCAATCCCTCCCCTCTTTTCCTTTTTGAGACACTTCCCCTCCCTACCCATACACAATTACTAGCTGGAAGCTTGTGTATGTTTTTCCAACTGAATTCAGAAGGATATAAACCTGGTAGTTTTGCAACTTGCCATTTATTCCATTAAATTGAGATATTGTTCCCATAACATGGCAGGATGGTACAGTGGCAATCTTCTCAGATAATGTCAGCTGAATCAATCATTTTTAAATATCGGCCAGCGTGAAGCGTAAAAGTGCTCAGATATGGAGTATCTAAGATGCTTGAAATGTATGAGGTATAATTCATCACACACCTTACCCATGGTGCCAGCAGTATTAATTTTGCCCTTGTACTTATAGTAACATTAGTATATCACATTCTATGCATACATTGACAATACTGTATTTAACATGCAGGTTTCTGAACACTTTCTCCCTGCATTAAAAAATAAAATAAAAAAAGGCAAAAAACCAGGCAGTCTCATTTCTTTACAGTCAAACAGCAAAGGTCAAGAAGCTTTACATTCTTCATTTAATATTTCATTCAAAAGAAATTAATCAAGGACTTAATAGTCATCAGTTACTCCAAAAGCATGGTACTAGAGGTACCGCACCTATATACCCTGTTCTTTCAAAGTTATACCCAGGTCTGTAGACAAGTATCGGTCATATAATGATGTGATACATCCTTTAATATATGGTCAGCTGTCTTTTTGTTAAGATCAATTGGAAAAGAACATTCAGCTTTTCAATATATCGTGTTGGATATTCTATTCTAAAATAGTGCACAATAAAAAGAATACACTGTACAAGTCACACAGAAGTCCTATAATTCTATTAACAGTCAGTTGTCAACCTATTGCTGTGCATCAGAGGCTAAAAATGGCATAGCTTTGTTACAAAAGGCTGACCTTTGGAACCTGACCACCTGATGTAAGGAACAACCCTCCACTGGAGAGATGTTATGAGCATCAGGTTGTTAACAGTTCCTATTTTCTTTAACCAGCATTCACATCAGCACTCACAGTGCAACTGAATGGAAAAACAGACAACTTGAATGTCAGAGCAGCAAGCACAAGAGACAGACAACTGTCAGACTACAGTTTCTTTTGGCCATGATGAACTGAGGCCTAGGAAAGTAAAATCCTGTGCATTCAGAAAGCCCATACATGAAGAAGTGGGTTTTGCCCATGAAAACTCATTATACCATCTATATGTTTTGTTAGTCTTTAAGGTGCTACTAGACTATTTATTGAAGTTTTCCTATTACAGACTAACTCAACTACCCCTCTGAAGCTTATAAATTAAATGTTATCCTGAAGACCTACCTCCAGAGCGAGAAACAATCTCAACTTGCACTAAAATAAGTTTTACAGCCACTCTCATTGAGAAGATGGAAAACATTTATGTTTGCATCAACAGTAGAACAGTCTTTACATAGAGTAGCGCATTGGCCTTCCATTTTCCCCTTTAGCATGTCAGCTTTGAGGCCTACATATAAACTACATCAAAGCCAAATTATTAACCACTTCACTGCTAGCCACCATCATCAATCTAATCTTCTTGCCCAGGAGAGTGGTTTTCAATCTTTCCAGACTACTTTACCCTTTTCAGGAGTTTGGTTTGTCATTTGTATCCCCAGGTTTCACCTCAGTTAAAAACTACTTGCCTGTTGTGCCAAAATCAGACCTAAAAACTGAAAAATTGCTTACTTTCTCATTTTTACCATATATTATAAACTAAATCAATTGGAATATAAATGTTGTACTTACATTTTGCAGTATAGTAATCAATTAGAGCAGTAGATAAAAAGTCATTGTATGAAATTTTAGTTTGTATTCATGTCACTAGTGTTTTCATCTAGGCAAATATCTAGATGCATTCATGTACTCTCTAGAGCTCTGGGTACCCCTAGGGACATGCGTCCCTCTGATTGAGAACCATTGGCCCATAGCAGCTGAGTAACCCTGTTATTTCATTTATTTGAAAGGACACTCTGTCGGAAATATATCTTTGACTTTGCCTTGGAATTGCAATGTAATGTCTGCTTGTTTCTTTGCTTTAGGCCATTTCCAGTGGCATGATAATTCTTCTTCCTAATCATTACAATATATTTCCATAAAGACTATTAACTTTAATTACCATGGGGAGGAAAAATTACATTTGTAAGCAAGTAAAAAAAAAAAAAAAAAAAAAACACCCCCGAAGTTCTTAGTCTCCAAATTTGGATCCGTTTGCTTTTGTTGCATCCAATGCAATATCCCATTATCAGACATTTGATAATGGCAAAACTGTTTTGGTCAATAAATGTTTAATTTGTTCACCAAAAGTGTAGAAACTTTCCATGGAAAGTTTCAATTTGTCATGGAAAACTGAATGCCCAACAGCTAATATTCTGATTTGTAACTTCCACACAATGCCTCATAGGAGTTGTGGTTTGGTTACCTCATGTCCCTCATGTCTCTTTTGTAGGTCAAATTCCCAGTTGGGCTGCTTATCCCATGATACACTGCTTCCTCTAACCAATATGAGAGACCATCATGTGTCTTGAAAGTGGCAGAGGTGACTTCTTTGTTTCAATTTTCACTGAGAAGTTTGATGGTGACAAGATGCCTAACATAGTGAATGCTAGTGGAAATGGGGTAGGTTTAGAAGTTAAAATTAAAAAAAAAAAAAAGAACAAGCTAAAAATTAATTACTTAGAAAAGGTAGATGTCTTCAACTCACCAGGGCCTGACGAAATGCATCCTAGAATACTCAAGGGGCTGATAGAGGAGGTATTTGAGCCTTTAGCTATCTTCTTAGAAAAATCATGGAAGTTGGGAGAGATTCCAGAAGACTGGAAAAGGGCAAATCTAGTGCCCATCTATAAAAAGGGAAATAAGAACAACCCAGGAAACTGCAGACCAGTCAATTTAATTTCTGTGCCAGGTAATGGAGCAGGTAATTAAGGAATTCATCTGCAAACATCTGGAAGATAATAAGGTAATAGGTAATAGCCAGCATGGATTTGTAAAGAAGCAGTGGATATGGTATACCCATACTTCAGTAAGGCATTTGATGATATCTCACATGGCCTTCTTATCAATAAAACTAGGGAAATACAACCTAGATGGGGCTACTATAAAGCGGGTGCGTAACTGGATGGATAACCACTCTCAGAGTAGTTCACAGTCATGCTGGAAAGGCATATCAAGTGGGGTTCCACAGGTGTCTGTTTGGGGACCAGTTCTGTTCAATAGCTTCATCAACGATTTAGATGATGGAATAGACAATACAATTATTAAGTTTGCAGATTATACGAAGCTGGGAGGGGTTGCAAGTGCTTCGGAGGACAGGGTCAAAATTCAAAATGATCTGGACAAACTAGAGAAATGGACTAAGGTAAGTAGGATGAAGATTAATGAGGACAAATGCAAAGTACTCTGTTTAGGAAGGAACAATCAGTTTCACATATACAAAATGGGAAGTGATGGTCTAGGAAGGAGTATGGCAAAAAGGGATTTAGGGGTTTTAGTGGACCACAAGCTCAAAAGAGGAGTCAACAGTGTGACAATGTTGCAAAAAAAAAGCAAACATGATTCTGGGATGCATTAACAGGAGTATTGTGAGCAAGACACAAGAAATCATTCTTCTGCTCTACTCTGCACTTATTAAGCGTCAATTAGAGTATTGTGTCCAGTTCTGAGCACCACATTTCAAGAAAAATGTGGAGAAATTGGAGAGGATCCAAACAACAAAATGATTAAAGGTCTAGAAAACATGACCTATAAGGGAATACAGAAAGAACTGGGCTTGTTTAGTTTAGAAAAGAGAAGTCGGAGAGGGGACATGATTGTGTTTTTCAAGTATTTAAAAGGGGTGTTACAAGAGGAGGGAGAAAAATTGTTCTCCTGGGCTTCTAATGACAGGGCAAGAAGCAATAGGCTTAAACTACAGAAAATGAGGTTTATGTTGGACGTTAGGAAAAACTTCCTAACGGTCAGTATGGTTAAACACTAGAATAAATTGCCTAGGGAAGTTGTGGAATCTCCATCACTGGAGATATTTAAGAGCAGGTTAGATACACATCTATCAGGGATGATCAAAACAGTGCTTGGTCCTGCCATGAGCGTAGGGGACTGGATTCAGCCACTTGAGGTCCCTTCCAGTTCTAGTGTTCTATGATTCTATGATCTTGGGAGATGCAGACTGATCAAAAAGCCCAGCATGTACAAGAAAAGGGGAATATGAAGTGCTTCAAGTACAGTTCCCATGAGACACTGCAACAAGCTTTTTCAAATTGCACTATTTTGGCTCTTGGCTGAAATATTACACTTTACAGCTAAAGCACTTCTATTTTTGCCAAACACATTTTTGCCACTTCTACATTTTCCCGAGAAAAAAGATCTAATCAGTTCTCATCCCATGTTCATGGTCAGTTTAGCTTATAAACTCCTTACAACAGTGACCTTGCCTCTATTTGCTTTTAGGATGCTCTTGGCACACCGGGCAATAAATACATAAGAAAACAAAGCTGCAGCTTTAGACTATTCAAACATGCAACAAGTTTTTCAGTGTTTCTACTGAGCCTTTCCTGCTAATTACCATCTTATTAGAAATCTTAATTTTCTTCTTATCCATCTTTTTAATGCAACTTTAAAAAACCCATTAAACCCTATTTTGAATATATACATGGAATTTAATAAAGACACAGGGCCTTGAGTGTGCACCTTCCACTCACAGGTGAATTTTACCCTACAAGTGTAGTTAGTGTCACTATTTATAATGACCTTCAGGGTTTTGGTGGTTTTGTTCAGTTAGAGATGCCAACATTGCAATTAGACACCCATGAGTGGCCTGTGTCAGCTGACTTGGGCTTGTAGGATTTGGGCTACAGAGATGTTTAATTTCAGTGTGGACACTTGGACTGGACTGGAGCCCACAGTCTAGAACCCCACGCTGGGGGAAGTCTCAGAGCCTGAACAGCCACACAATGTTTAGACGCATGGTCTGAGCCCCCCGAGTCCAAGTCAGCTGGCCCAGGCCAAGGAAGCTGTGTTGTGGGTCGCTCATTGCCATGTAGCTGTTTCATCTGTCTGCTTTCTTCTTATCCACGCACACTCCAACCAGCAGTGCTTTTCTTTTATATTGATCAACTAAAACTAATGATATGTATACTGGGATTGTGTGATGTCACTATTTCAGGGCTGGTGGATCTATTATGAAGATCTATATTGGAATGTTCAGAAAAGTAGGTTTACGTTTATGTTAGAATAAAAACTTTACTTAGTAACTGTGGTAGGGTGCTGCAACCCCGCACTCAGGAGGTTCCGGGGGGGGGGGGCAGGAGAAGGGGCTATGGGGCAAGGCGGCCTGCAGAGAAGCTGCAGGGGCTGTGGGAAGGGGATACCCAAGCCCAGCCAGACCCTGGTGCCGAGAACGCCGGTCAGACAAGCCAGCCGGTGCGGGAGGATGATGTCACAGCCACGCGACCCAATCTCAGGGCGCCGGTTAAATATATCAGGGCCGGGTGCGACGGCCCCAAGGCACTGGGCGAAGACATCACCCACCGGGATGGCGGGGGCATTGAAAAAAGAGGCCTGAAGAAGGACCTGGAGAGGGGAAGACATGGACTAGAAGGAGAGGAGGCCTAACCTCGAGTGAGGTAACTTGGACCCCAAGGCTGTCAGGAAGCAGGGAACGAAGGTGGTGGGGTAGGAAGTGGCTCAAGGCGGAGCTGTGGAACCCAAGAGGGGATGAGTTTAGGGGTTACTACCCCACCCACTGGACAGGGAGCGGTTTCCCTGCCTTAGGGCGCTAAGGCAGGACTCAGGAGAGGAGGCAGGCCCGAGTTCCCCTACCCCATGTCCCTAGTGCTCGAGGCATGACCAGCCAGTACGAGAAGGACCGGAACAGATTTTAGGATGGGTCACGTCATGGGGACTCAATGGAATCTGGATGAGGGTGGCGGTACAGAATAAAAAAGCCTCTAAAGGGACGATTGTGGAGCGTTGACTTTGTACAGTAACTTTACGAGCAGTTTATTTTAATATTACATATATATATATATATATAGTGCCCTCAAAAGTATTATTGGAATTTGTTAACCAAGGGTACGTCTATAGAGCAATGTTATTTCAAAATAATTAGCATTATTTCAAAATAATTTAGTCCATATCTACACAGCAGGCAGTTATTTTGAAATAATGGTGAAATACTGTCACGCTGGAGGACTTCTTATTCTGACTCCTGTAACCCTCTTTGTACAAAGAGTAGAGGAAGTTGGAGGAAGAGTGCTCTATTTCGAAATAAGTACAACCAGATACATATACAGTATTATTAAAGTATGTGCTCCATAGAATCATAGAACCATAGAGCTGGAAGAGACCTCAGAAAGTCATCAAGTCCAGCCCCCTGCTCTAGGCAGGACCAATCCCAACTAAATCAATCAAGCCAGGGCTTTGTCAAGCCGAGACTTCAACACTTCTAGGGATGGAGACTCCACTACTTCTCTAGGTAACCCATTCCAGTGCTTCACCACTCTCCTAGTGAAATAGTTTTTCCTAATATCCAACCTGGACCTCTCCCACCACAACTTGAGACCATTGCTCCTTGTTCTGCCATCCGTCACTACTGAGAACAGCCTCTCTCCATCCTCTTTGGAACCTCCCTTCAGGAAGTTGAAGGTTGCTGTCAAATCCCCCCTCATTCTTTGCTTCTATGGACTAAACAGACCCAAGTCCTTCAGCCTCTCCTCATAGGTCATATGCTCCAGCCCCCTAATCATTTTGGTTGCCGTCTGCTGGACCCCATCCTTTTTGTAGTGGGGGGCCCAGAACTGGACACAATACTCCATGCGTGGCCTCACCAGAGCCGAATAAAGGGGAATAATCACATCTCTGGATTTGCTGGCAATGCTCCTCTTGATGCAACCTAATATGCCATTAGCCTTCTTGGCTTCAAGGGCACACTGTTGACTCATATCCAGCTTCTCATCCACTGAAACCCCCAGGTCCTTTTCTGCAGAACTACTACTTAGCTGGTTGGTCCCCAGCCTGTAACAATGCCTGGGATTCTTCCATCTCAAGTGCAGGACTCTGCTCTTGTCCTTGTTCAACCTCATCAGATTTCTTGTGGCCCAATCCTCCAATTTGTCTAAGTCACTGTGGACCCTATCTCTGCCCTTAAGCATATCTACCCGGCAATATGCAAATGAAGCCTGGGAAATTCAAATCCTGGGCTTCATTTGCAACTCCGGTTGTCTACATTACCACCCTAGTTCAAACTAGGGTGGTAGTGTAGACATACCCTAGGAGAGATGGGGGGATGAGGCAGGGAAAATTGAGGAGGGGGGGGGGGGACAAGCAAAGGCAGTGGGTAAAAAATATATCAAGGGAAAGCCGAGTCTATAAGCACCTAAAGACTAGATAGTCAAAGGGGGCAGATAAGAACCATTAATTAGAAAACAACAAAGAGTCAGGAAACACTTAAAGACTGATGAAACATCTAGATGGTATCATGAGATTCTTCAAAGACAAAGAACCATTGTTGCCCTCATTGTTTGATAGGTAAGTAATGACCTAACCATCCAGTATCTTGGTTTAATCCAAAGGTGTGAGAACTGAACTTGCCAATGAGGTGAAGCTCCAGTCCTTCCCTGTGTATTTGGCTCCTGTAATTGGTTTGTAACAAAACAGCCACTTGAAGGTCTGTTAATGCATTCCCAGAGAGATTCAAGTGTGCTCCGACAGGCTTTTGTATGTTCCCATTAGAGATATCTGATTTGTGTCCATTAATTCTTCCAGGTAGGTCTGTGGTTCTCAACTGGTGGTCCATGGACTATTGGTGGTCCGTGGTGACTTTTTCGGTGGTCCACAGGAACATTGTCTTAAGTCACACAGCGTGAGCAGGCACCGCCGTTAGGCTATTTCACGCCATGTTTACAAGCATGCAGCGCATCATCCATAGCGTCACCTAGGACGCAACCACGGTTGTTGCCAGTAACATCCCTCTGAGGCTCTGAGAATCAGTGTAGCTGTCACCATCGTGCTGAGCGGTTGCTGTGTCATTCGTCCTGTGCTACATGTGATGGAGGTGGACTATGACAATTTTTTGATTGGCCTGGTGGTCCGTGGACTGAAACGAGTTGAGAACCATGGACATAGGGACTGTCCAGTCTGTCCAATATATATTGCAGTGGGACATTGCTGGCATTTGATGGAATAGATTAAATTACTAGATGTGCAGTTGAATGAGCCTCTGAGTTGATGGCTTATGTGGTTGGCTCCAGAAAGGAATTTGCTTGTATAGACCTGTGCTGGCTATTACCCTAGCTCAGAGGAGGGAAGGGCATGTGACTGGAGTTGTCCTGGACTGCTGGATTAGCCACTGGGGACTGTTGTAGTTTGGGGCCAAGGTGTACAGCTGTATAACAATTGCGACTTGAGAACTTGGGAGGTGCGGAGCTCAGATTAAGCCATTTTGGCCCTGCCTTCCTGAGCTATACAATTGAGTAGGGATCATCAAATACTAGCACTTTTCCCCCATAAAACCATAGTTTAGTACCGACTGAGCCAAAACCTGTTCAATTTGGCTGAGTAAAATTAAGCCTGCTGTTTTTAGAGGGGGGAAAACCCAGCTGCCCTGTTTGGATTGCTTTATGAAAGCTTAAACATGAATATTTAATTCAGAAGGTGGTCTAAATTCACTTTCAAAAACAGCATTGAGCAGTTTTATCTCAAAGGGAATAAGACTACAAATGCTAAACCTCTTTCTATTCATTCTAATCAACTGCACCAAAATCAACTATATTTTTTTAAATGTAAAAAACATAATGCGTAGAAGGATTTTTCAGTTGTAAAGATGTAAATGAAAAGTAAAAGAGAACCTGCATAAATGATACTTTCTGGTGGATTAAATAAATTGATGTATTCTGTGCCCAATACTTTTGGAATATCCAATACTATCTACCCACTTCTAACTATATTTTGGTATAGTAACAAAATAGCCAACAAGGGGTAGAAGCTATTCACCCTAAAACTTCACTGTAGATCATTTTACTAAGGTAGCATTGAGATACACATAGTAAGTGGTATCACAGCTATATGAAACTGAACAGCACGATAGAGGAGAAAAAACATGCCAAAGTTTCAAGCAACTTTCCTTCCCGTTACTGGCATTCAAAACAGTCCCCAAGTGCCAACTTTACCACACTGTACAGCTACAAAACAAGGACAATTCCTATGAGACTGAGTAATGCTATCAGTAACTTATTTTCTGGAGTGACACTACAAATATGTAGGTGAATTACTAGGCTAAGAGTCTATTGAGTGACATGGGTGTCACAGTCTTCTCCCTTTTGTCACATCCAATCCTTTTTCCCATGCCTCGAAACACAGTCTGGGTGATTTAACAGGATATGTTGGCCGGTGGCACCCTTATACCAATGCAGCTGTATAGGCCACTTGTCTATGCTGGGTGCCAATCACTCCCACCTTCAGCTGATATATCCAGCTAACCTTCTGAAGTTTGAAAGCACCATCGCTTGGCTTCCCCTTCACCACAGACCCAAAAGCTACAGATAGCTGGGTTGTGGCAAATTCCCCCATGCATTAGAGTAGTTCCAAGCAGGGAACAGAAGGCTAGAGGGATTTAAGGTTTGTAGAGATAGGGGAAAACTAGTGACATGCAACAAAAGCATTATATTGAGCATATATGCTTATGTTTTTTGTAGGATCAAAAAGCCTACAGCCATTCCCAATACTAACCTGACCTGCTTTCTAGCACTTTTCTCTGGGCATGACAGAGCTATCCGAAATCCCTTAAAAACCTGACAAAATCCTACTAGCAACTTCTGCCTATCAATTCATGATGCTTTATAACCATGTGCACAGAGGTAAGCCCTAAAATTCTTTGCCTGAAGCTAGATTTGCATATTGGGCAAGATAAGTGTAAGTCGCACCAGTGCCATCTGTTGGCAGCTCAGAATGCTTGTACTGAATATATTTATTGAAAATACATTACAACTATATTAACTGAAAAGTTTCACACTGTGTCAGTATGATGCATACTCTAGTCAAATATTTCTTCACTGGGTAAAAATCATCCATAGACATAATTCAACAATTTTTAACTACTTCAGTTTGGATTAAATGACAGAATTAAAGATATATCATCGTTTTATACTTGTTAAAGGCCCCCTACAAGAAAGCCGGGTCACTTCAGAAGCTTTCAGACACCATGGTGATGAGCCAAGTGTAGCTAGAAGACTGCAGGTGCTCGCAAAAAATTGCTCTTAGTTTGTGATAAACCATTTAGAAGGAGTCCAGTCCCCTACCCCCATGGCAGGACCAAATACTATCTAGACCATCTCTGATAGACATTTATCTAACCTACTCTTAAATATCTCCACAGATGGAGATTCCACAACTTCCCTGGGCAATTTATTCCAGTGTCTGACTACTCTGACAGTTAGGAACTTTTTCCTAATGTCCAACCTAAACCTCCCTTGCTGCAGTTTAAGCCCATTGCTTCTTGTTCTATCCTCAGAGGCCAAGATGAACAACTTTTCTCCCTCCTCCTTATGACACCCTTTTAGATACCTGAAAACTGCTATCATGTCCCCCCTCAATCTTCTCTTTTCTAAACTAAACAAACCCAGTTCCTTCAGCCTTCCCTCATAGGTCATATTCTCTAGACCTTTAATCAAAATGACACTTCAGAATTGCTAACTCTAAACCACCTAAACATTCCAATTAACTATGCTAATAAACCAAGTTTTTTTCACTACAATCCTCAAATTTTCTTCAAATTGCGGGTCAGAAGCTTTCCTGCTCTCTTATGAGTCTGAATGTAGCTGATCACATCAGTTAGAGCCAGCATTATACTTCTGCTGCTCCTCACTACTCCACTCTTACTTTGAAGTCCTTTTGTTATGCAGGTGCATTTCCATTACTGTGAAACTTGAAACCTCTCTGTATTTTTTACAAAAGTCATTGTGAAAGGTCTGTTTCTTCTACTTAGTACATGTGAGCTCAAATTTAAAAAGCCCAGCTTCCCTTCTGGTACTTGCATTTGCCTAAGTAAATATTGATATCTGAGCCTGTATTTCATAGCGCAAACTCGAGAAATGCTCATTTGTGCCTGTAAAATGGCAGTCACCAAGAGTGAGGCTAGGATTCCAACCAGGATGGAAATCGAGTACAAAACGTTTTGTGGCTCTAAGGATATTTTGTGCTGTCGTAACATTAAGGCGAGCACGAGTTCAAATAGCATAGGAAGATTTTTTTAAAGGTAATTAAATATATGGACAAGCTTTATGTGCTCCTTCATTACAAACATTAGGGGTCAAAGTGCAATCCACACCTAAGTGATTTCAGACTCTCTCCCCTCCCATTCTCTGCTGCATTTCTTGGACATCACTGGTGGACATCACGAAGGACCATCTTTAAGTCATTAACTTGTACACTATACAATACAAAGTGTGTTATGTAAGTGTGTTCATTGTGTCCCAAAATTCTGCTCTGAGGGGTATGTAGCCTTACTACAGCATGATGCTTATCTACAGTGGAAAGGGACAGATCAAGACATTTTCTTTCATTTTGTCTTTCAAATATGCATATGCATTCTATCATTTCATACCCCACACCACTCAGCAGTTTTGTCGACAGCTGTAAACCTCATTCTATGAGGAATAACGCCTTTTGTCGACAGTTCTGTTGACAGAAGGCGTTATTTCATCTACACTGTCGTGTCAACAAAGTGGCTTGCTTTGTCGACAGAACTGGATGTAATCTAGACGCTCTTTGTCTACAGAAGCTTTGTCGACAGTATCTGTTGATAAAGTTTCTGTCGACAAAAGCCTGTAGTCTAGACGTACTCTAAAGCTCCCATCCCAGCCTTGGAAGGCCCCAGTCCATTCTTTTCTCTTCCTTCAAAGAAATCCTTCAAGAACTACTTCTCCTACCAGGAGTAAAATACGTCAGTCATCAGATGGTGATTAAAGTAAGAAACACAGGGCTTCCTGATTTATTATTGAAGAAGAAACAGAAACTGGGCACATTTGTATAAATACTAAGTTTGGCTGCACCCACCCACATCCTTTGTATGCCACTTGTTTATTTAGGGCCCAATCTTGCCACGAGCTTTTCTTCTGGTCCATTTATACAACCACAAAGGACCACCTTTAAGTCATTAACAATACAAAGTGTGTTATGAAAGCCTTGCTGTACTTATATGTAGCATCCTTGATTAGACATGGTATTTTACTAGTAATATCAGCACGTTATTGTGGCACATATCATAGAATTCAAAACATCAACAAATGGACTGAATTTGACAATTGTAGGCAGTTTTTCCAGAGTCCCTTGCAACTTTGTTTTCCTAGATTACTTCTCTGCAAGTCAAACTGATAGGTCATGCCCCTTGTAGTAACTTGACTTGAATTGTCCTGATGTGTAGCAGAGGGCAGGATACCAGAGGCTTAAAACGTGATTTAGTGAGGGCTGCTAAAACAAGGTTTTATCCCTGGCTGGTAGAGACTTTGCCACCAGGAAGAACTTTCCTCATACCTTCAGGAAGTGGGCATGGACAGAGTAGGAACATACAGAGTAGATGTAACATATAGGCCAGGTGTAGCCTAAGAGAATTACAAGACAGCCCCCAGGATTTTAAGAGAAAGAGTAGTTAAGTATATCTGGAATTTTTGCACATAAAAAGGAGAAAGCCCTCATTGATCACATTGAAATGAGTCTTTTCCACATTTTTTCTCAGGATAACCTGGCCAGCAGCTGAGCAGAACTTCTCTCTCTCTCTGACATCCATCCAAATACCATATCCTCAGGTGACATGTGACTGGATTGGGGTGGCAAGTCCATCCTTCATCCTGGGTTAATCCTTGAGTTATCGAGGGAAGGCAGAGAGGAGGTTGGTTGCAGATGCAAGCATGCCAGAACTGTTGGGCCCAACCTAGTGCTGGAAGGATAATTTGCTCTTTGTGTTCTTATTTTCCTCAATGGTTGATGTGATGATAGAATTTGGTGAAATGGGTGTCACCAAGATCCTGACCATTGTGTGACAAACACATCACTCAGAGAGTCTGAGTTGCAACTCCCCCCAGAGTAAAACTCCTTGCGCTTGTTCACACGGGCTGTGGAGAGTTGGATTGCAGAGCGCGCGCACACACACACACACACACACACACACACACACACACACGGTTTTTTGAGAAATGTCCGTTAGGAATTTTCCTCCAGGGTAGATTGGCCGAGGCCCTGGAGGTTTTTCGCCTTCCTCTGTAGCATGGGGTACAGGTCACAGCTGGAGGATTCTCTACATCTTGGGGTCTTCAAACTATTTGAAGGCTTCAATATCTAAGATATAGGTGAGAGGATTATTCTAGGAGGGGGTGGGTGAAATGCTGTGGCCTGCATTATGCAGAGGGTCAGACTAGATGATCAAAATGGTCCCTTCTGACCTTAAAGTCTATGAGATAATCTGCCAGGCTGTTGTGGACCCCTGACAAAAGTCAGAGTAATCTACATGGGAATGTATTGGTTTCAAAGTACTACAGCCTCTGCATAGAGTTCGGAAGAGTGTGTTCTATACTTGTAGGTATAATAGATCCCACACAATGGCATCTGGTATCATCTGGATTGACTGATTGCAAATACAAGAGAGTCTGACTACTTTTAGCTCCAGCACATTGATGTGAAGCATAAACTTGGGGGGGGGGGGCACTTTCTTTGGTCAACCCATCCCTCCCTGTGGCTTCTTACCTTAGGAGGGGTGCATCTGTGGTTATAGTCTTTGTTGGAACTGGGAAGTTGAACGCTACCCCCATACATAGCCTCCTTTACTTGAGGGGAGAACAGAGGACAATTAAGATCTTTTGGGAACTCTGACAAGGTGTGCATACTCCCACACTAGGCTGGAAGAGGTAAACACCACACTGTAGAGGGCATGGATGGGGAGCCTTATTTCTTGTCCTTATGAGAATACTATGTTTTCTCTGTTCTCTAAACCAGTGACAGCGGTGGAAGTAAAGATACTGAGTCATCCAGGACCAAACAAGGGCTACTCCCACTTTCTTCGTACAGGGGTGAATTCCCAGCCTTCGTGACTTTCTCCAGGAGAAAATTTTACATCCCAAATTTTCCTGCACTGCTTAGCCCTAACTCAGGAAAACATGAAGATACCTGACCTAGAAGGGAGGAGGGTTTCCTCCAGGGAGTGCAAGTAGGTTCCATGGAAGTCTATGAGCAGGAAAGGTTTGGGTGTCTTCATATAATTTTTGAAACTGAAGATGGTTGGCATAACTCCCTTCATCTGATTGCAGGAAAGTAACAGCAAAACTCCCTGGCCTGGAGAGAGAGTGTGTCCAGAAATAGGGAATCAAATCCCTACAACTATCTCTTAATTCGCTCTACCGTAAAACTAGCTGACTATGATTTTTTTTTTTTAAAGTATTTACAGAGAAAGGCTGGAGAAGTCAGCACCAACACCCCATCCTACAGCTGTAAAAAAGAACTGAGCTGACAGGGTCTCCTTTATTCTCTACATGCAGAGCATGATGTGAAGGTGTGCATGTGCAGATCAAACAGACACTGTTGCAAGGGGTAAATCTCTGGTCCTGAGTACAGGGAACACGTATACAAACTAAAGCTCACTACATGTTGTGACCGACTCCCAGCAGAACTAAAAGTTGTTCTATTTTGTTTATTTCAAGTACATTCACAGTCCTTCTGGAACAAGACTGGATCCAAATACTTCATCAGCTGACCTCACAACTGCCGTTTGAGCTGGGTTTTATATTCTTCCTTTTCAAGAGGAGTGAAGTCCAGAAGTGGTTTTTTTAGCAAATGAAAGATTTGTCTTATTTGAAAGACAACAAGTACGTCCAACTGTTCAAACCAGAACTGCAGAAATCTGGTGGTAAGTATTACTGCGCTGATCTATGACAATATCATTTCCCCACATTGTGCTAGTGGAGAAATATTAAAGTTTGATCCCCCTAGAACAGTCAGCTGCTACTGGGATACACAGAGTACAGTTTTCAGTATTTTATTTAAGATCTAATTGTTCCCTACTGAATTGACTGAAAATTTCCATCATCTTCAATAACAGCAGGGCTCCTTTGGCTTTTTATCAATTCCCTTAAGAAATAACATTTCTCATCTTTCCCAGAAAGCACAACTTTTCTACCTTAATTCTGCAGCAAACTATACTTCTGAAAACATTTATTTGTTGTAGGCATTCATAGTTGATATGCTGAGTTGTGCATGCTCTGAGTAAAACAAAGAGCTTTAAGTTTTCAGGTGAACAGGATTCAAAACTCCAAGCGGGTGAGTTCCATTTGGACATTAAGTGCACAAAGTATATCACACAAGCACACTGTTTTGTGTGTTGATGAACTCTCATAGCCTAAATTTTCAAAGTGACTAGTGATGTTAGGTGTTCAAGGTCTTAAAAGGGTTTGATGTCTAGAGGTCAAATGGTTCAGCATTTCTGGAAAAGCAAGCCCCTTGAAGTCTCAACAAGTGTCCCAAAATCACTAATCACTTTGGCTGTGTCTACACTGGCACCATTTTCCGGAAATGCTTAAAACGGAACAGTTTTCTGTTATAAGTATTTCCGGAAAAAGAGCATCTGCATTGGCAGGATGCTTTTCCGGAAAAGCCCTTTTTCTGGAAAAGCATCCATGGCCAATGTAGATGCGCTTTTCCGGAAAAAAGCCCCGATCGTTATTTTCGCGATCGGGGCTTTTTTCCAGAAAAGACTACGGTGCTGTCTACACTGGCCCTTTTCCGGAACAGTTTTCTGGAAAAAGGACTTTTGCCCGAGCGGGAACAGCATAGTTTTTCCGGAAAAGCAGCTGATTTCTTACAGTAAATCGTCAGTGCTGTTCCAGAAATTCAAGGGGCCAGTGTAGACAGCTCGCAGCTTATTCCGGAAAAGCGGCTGCTTTTCCGGAATAAGTGGCCCAGTGTAGACACAGCCTTTGGGTACCATCTACACAGTGTACCACCTACGGGCAAATCTCAAATTAAGTCAATTGAGTAGCTGAAGTCAAAATAGCATCAAAAGCTGAATTAAGCCATCTACAAAGCAGGAAGTTGAAGGAAGAACGCTCTTCCTTCGCCTTCCCTTACTCCTAGTAAAATGAGGGTTACAGGAGTCAGAGTAAGAAGTCCTTGAACTTGCCATTATTTTGAAATAATAGCTTGGGATGTGGATGCACACTATGTTATTTTGGAATAACGCTGCTGTGTCCACATAGGCTTTGAGAGTCCATATGATCTGAAATGTGTATTTGGCCCTATGCTACTACAAGTGCTTCCTATTAAAAAAGTAGGCAAATACCACACGGTAGCCAGACTGTGGTTGGCAACTGGGTGGATGTAAAAGGTAAGCAGAAAATGCAAGACGTGTCCTCCAACGATAAATCACAGACCATGCACAGGAAGCTCTCATTGTGAGTGGCTTGGGTCATGAAGAAGGTAAAATCCCTTTGTAGTACTCTTGCTGATATGGCACAGGTCCACTCTTAGCTAAAGCCATGGCTAAGAGTCACAATACTGTCCTATATTTAAAATTCCTACACCAATAAGATACTTAAACCAGCCACTGTTGATCAAGAGTCTGATGGAGAAGATGGGTTTATTACACACACACTAGCTGAACCAGTTTGTTATATTACGTGTACATTTACAACATGACACATTTATTAACAACTAGCAGATTTACCTGGCACAGTCCAGCTCCTTCAGGGTAGGGAGCTGGCATTGTGTGTGTTGGGGGGATGCACGTGTGCAGGATTCAGGACAGGGACTTAGGAATGTGGGGGAGGTGCAGGAGGCTAGGGGTGGGATGATAAGGAGGGTCTCAGTGGGGAGGGTCCCATTCAGCATGGGCCTTTTCTCTCCCCCTCCCAGCTCCCAGGGATGCGTTTTTTCCCCCTAGCCCCCATTGGTCACCAGGGCTTTTTTCCTCTCCCCCCAGTCCACTCCAGCCACCACGGGCATTTCTCCCCTCCCCCCACATGTCCCCTGGCCATGAAGGGTTTCTCTCTCCCAGCACCTGCTGGATGCAAGGGGTTCTCTCCCCCCCAAGCCCTCCCCCCTGGCTGCCAGGGTGTTTTCTCTTCCCCCCATTCTCTTCCCGGGCACCAGGGTCATTTCATCTTCCACTAGCCCCACTGGCCACCAGGGGCATTTACTCCCCCTCTTCTGGTGCTGTGGCCAAGGGCTGGGGGGGGAAGGGGGGGGAGTGTTTGAGGCCCAGGGGCTACTTACCTGTGTGCTGGCAGGCAAGATGGTGGAGCCCCAGCCCTACGGGCCACCCCCTTGGTTGTGTGGCTGCCCCCAGTGAACACGCTGCAGGATAGCATTCCCCTGCAGGCTCGCTGCCCTCAGTAACCACTCGAATATTACATCCCTCCAAACAGCAGCCGCTCCCTTTGCATGCTATAGAAAAAAGTGTCCTTTCCCCAAGCTGCTGGTGATCCAGGCACACGGGCTCCCTGAGCTTGCTTTAAGTTAGGAGAAGAAGCAGCTGCATACCAAATTTGATGGCCCTAGCTCTTACTGTGGAGGAGGAGTTTTTGAACAAATGGACTTGCAGACAGACACACTCATATAAATACCTTGAATAATATTTAATTAGACTACATGTTTGTCTACATGGACACGTTTCACCAATTGTAATACTGGTAAGAGTACTGGTGTGGATGTTCTTATTCTAGAGAAAAAGTGGCTTTTGGCAGCTTAATTTAAATTGCTTCTAAAAAGTGACAAACTGCATTAATTCTGTGTGTTGAACTGACACAAATGACTTTTTTTCTTTCTTCCAGTTTAGGTTAGCCATGGTGATTTTAAGTTAACACTTTACCTTTTGAGATAACATTTTCATGTGGAAAAGCCCTGATTCACAATGTTAAAAAACCACAAACACACCACTAACAACCTGCATGACTTCTATCATGGCATTCATTACTTTCATGCCAGGAAAATTTGGGTTACTACATACAACAAGCGCTATTGTTTCTCCAAAAATTGGGATCACATCTGTGCTGAATGGCAGCTAGGCACAGCCATCTGTCACTTTGGGGTTTGGCACAGAAAGATGAGGTTCTGTAACCAGGTAGGGATCAAGGGATGCTGATAACAGCCTCAAGGCTTCAGTTCCCTACAACCTCACATTGTGCTGCTTTTGTAAATCTGTTTCTGGAAACCACATTCAGTGCAATTCTCTGATGCTCATGTTTCATAGTTGCAGTTTTTAAAACGGGAAAATGGGAAGCTTTTGTTCTATCAGTGAGAAGAAGCAAAAAAATGGAATTGTATTGTTCAATATTTGTGAATTTGGCCCAAATATCATCATAATTTAATAACCTTTGATAATTCCTTTATTCCCAGGCAGGGATCTAGGGCTATAGCTTTTATGTTGTTCATTTTGTCCTCTGTGTGCATGTCTTTGCCTTTTGTGGCTTTCCTTGCCATCCCAATGAATTATTCCAATATAGTGAACATGGCATTGTGGACCCTGCTTCAGCACACTGCAAGTTCAGCTGTGTGCTTGGCTGCTCTTCTATTGGAATGATTAGTGCACTGTTGTAGGTTCTACACGTCCAATTAGGGTGGAGCAAGCTGTAGAGTCACACCCTGGTTTACCATGCACTAATTTGCAGTGTAGACAAGCCTCTACACTGTAAGGCTGTGTCTAAATCAGCCGCTTTTCCGGAATAAGCTGCGAGCTGTCTACATTGGTCCCTTGAATTTCCGGAAAAGCAACGACACTCTACCGTACAAAATCAGCCACTATTCCGGAAAAGCTATGCTGCTCCCGCTCAGGCATAAGTCCTTATTCCAGAACACTGTTCCGGAAAAGGGCCAGTGTAGACAGCCCAGTAGTCTTTTCCGGAAAAAAGCCCCGATTGTGAAAATGACAATCGGGGCTCTTTTCCGGAAAAGCGTGTCTACATTGGCCAAAGATGCTTTTCCGGAAAAAGGGCTTTTCCGGAAAAGCATCTGTGACCAATGTAGATGCTCTTTTCCGGAAATACTTGTAACAAAAACTATTCTGTTTCCAGCATTTCCGGAAATTCATGCCAGTGTAGACGTAGCCTAAGAGGCTCAGCCTCTAACTGACAAGTCTCTCATTGTAAATTGTTTTCCCCAGATGCAGTTTGTGCATCTTCTGCACCTGCTCCAATTTTTCGATATAAAACTTTAAAAAAGTGTTGCCATCACAACTGGGTGCAGCGTTCTAGAACTCCCTTAATGCCAACCATGGAGGTAATAGTCAGCTCTCTACATCCAAGAGTTGCATTAGTCTGTGCGCCACAGCATCACATTAGAGTGCACATTCAATTATTTCTGTGATACAACCCCTAAAGCCATTTTAGAGCTGCAGCTATCCAGGATATAATCCTCCTTTCTATAGGTTTGCCCTGCATTCCTTGTTCCTCGATGTTTCAGCTTCAAACCAAATGTGTTTTAATACATACAATTGAAAATAGACCGAACTTACTGAGTGAGCCAGATCCTCTTTACTCTTCATTATTTACCACTCATTTAATTTGTGTGAGTATGTCTACATAGCAGTTATTTCAAAATAACTTTGCCAGCATCTACACAGCCAAACTGCTATTTCAAAATTAAATCAAAATAGCAGAGGGCTTATTTCAAATTGGTAAACCTCATTCCACCAGGAAAAGTGCCAATTTTGAAATTGCTATTTCAAAATAAGCTCTGTGTAGACATTTATTTCAAAATAGGGGGCCTCCAGCCTTCCCAGGGTGCCCTTGTGGCCACAACCAAGAAAACTCTTGTCCCTTCCCCCCCTCCCTGGAGCCCTTAAAGGGATAGACTCTGGCCACAGTACCTGTGCCAGCTCCAAGCCTGCCAGCCCACAGCCAGCTGTTGCTGCACCTGACCCAGTGGCCCCAGCATGAGCCAGGCAGCCAGTGCCAGCCCTTCACCCCTCCCCAGGATCAGTCTGCCAGCTCCCAAGAGCCTGCCAGGGACCAGAAAAGGCAGGCGCCTGCCTGGTCCAGTGCGGAGATTAGGGACCTAATTCAGGTTTGGGGGGGGATGCCTCCAATGTCCATGACCTCCACATTAAATGGAGGAACGCTACTATCTATGGGTGGATGGCTGCCAGCCTGGCCACCAAAGGCCACATGCGAACCCAGGAGTAGGTTCGCATGAAAATAAAGGAGCTGCAGCAGGTGTATGCCAGGGCCACAAGGGGCAGCTCTCAACAAGGAGCAGTTCCACATCCTGCCCCTATTTTGATGCCCTGGACCCTAACCCTAACCCTTAACCTTTAAGCACAGATCTCAGATAGCCTCAAGCAGCAGCCACACAAGGTAACTCCTGACCTGATGCCCTGCCAGAACCAGTTCTGGACAGCCTTAAATGTGATTCAGCGTCCTATCAGTATGGACACGCTATTTCAAAATAGCAAAACGCTATTTTGAAATGCATTTTGTGTCTAGATGCGTTATTTCAAAATAGCTTATTTTGAAATAAGATATTTCAAAATAACACTGTAGTGTAGACTTAAACCTGCTGATGCCACACAGGGTATCAGCACTGATTTTATACTTCCTTCCAGATCATTGATAAAAATGCTCGGTAGCATCAGGCCTCTTAGGCTACATCTACACTGAAGTATTATTTCGGGATAGAGGTATCCCGAAGTAACTATCCCGTGTCTTAACAGCAAGCCTGTTATTTCAAAATATAATGGGCTTGCTATTCCAACATCCCCGTAAACCTCAAGGAGTAAGGGATGTTTCGGAATAGCAGGTTGTTTTGAAGTAAGTGCTGTCCAGACAGTGCCAAATTACGAAATAAGCTATTTTGTGTAGCTCAAATTGCGTATCTTATTTCAACCTATGGTGCAGTGTAGATGCACCCTTATTGATCCTAGCAGAACCCCACTAGAAATATCACCAATGATGATTCCCCACTGACATCTACCTTTAAAGATTTATCAACCCAGTTTTAATGTGCGCTGAAAATTGGCACTAAGCAATATTAATAATCAGAATGTCATGCAGTATTAACACCTCACATACATCTCCACCTTTATCATCAATAAAACACAAACTTGTCAAAGAATGAAAGCAGGTCAGACAAGATCTGTTTTCTATAAGCCACGATGGCTGGCTTCAGTTTCAATCCATATCAGGTTTTCCATTATTTTGCCCAGGATTGATGTCAGGTTAACCAGTATAGGACGACTCTGGTCACCCTCCTTGTCCTTTCAGAATATTGGCACAATATTAGCACTCTTCCAGTTCTCTGAAATTTCCCAGATATTCCAAGATTTATTGCAAATTAACATCAGCAGGCCAGTGTGATGGGTTGGATCCCAGAGATCCTCCTGAGACAGTCATCTGATGTACTCATCATATCACTGATCCTGCCTACCAGCCTTCTGGGGCACGCCACCTTGTTTTGCTAGGCCAGATGTTCTGATCCCCCCCAGAAAAAGGTAGCGAGTTGGTGTAACAGCCCCCAGCAGAGTAACACAGATGCTGATAACAGCTCAGCTCTGAGGCTACAACTACGCTACAAGCTTTTTGCGCAAAAACCGGCAGAGCGTCTACACCTCAAGCGCACTTTTGCGCAAGTAAATTGGCAGAAGAGAAGGCTTTTGGTGATACAGTTATTCCTCTCCTCATGAGGAATAACTCCTTTTTGCGCAAGAGTTCTTGTGCAAAAAGGCAAGTGTGGACGCTCCATGGAGGTCTCTCGTCAAGAAACCCCTATCTGAAAAAGCACAGGTGCTCTGATGGCTCTTCTGTGAATGGCAGAGTTTTCTTGCACAAGAACATCCATACAGTGTGGATGCGCTCTTGCCCAAGAGTATATCACTTTTGCAATGCAGTTTGAAGTCTCGATGCGCTTTTGCGCAAGAAGTTTTTGCAGAAGAACTCTTCCACAAAAGGTTCTTGCATACAAACCCTGTAGTGTAGACAAAGCCTGAGAGGGCTCATTTTTTAACATCTGACAGAACCCAGGACAGTCTCCCAAAGAGACCAAACCCCCAAATGAAGCCATCTTACTCTGTATAAAAGTTTTACATACAGAGAAAGAGATAAATGTACAGCTGTTGTTCCTCTGCCCCCCGGGTAACAATTATTTACATTGGATTTTATAATAAACAGAAGAAGAATTTAAGTGGCTATATGTGATGACAGATTAAAGTAAGTTACTAACCTGAAACAAAACACGCCAGATAAGCCTAAATACACTAAGTGACGTTGTTACAAATACTATTTTCTCATCCTAGTCCTTATTTCTGGTAAAGTTCTTTAGCCCAGAGCTGATTTTTTTCAGAAGTGGGCCCAGCTTTTTCTCCACTCCTCCACCCCCTTAGAGTTCTGATTCTAGCTCTCTTTTGTGATGGGAGGCCTGATGACCCTCGTTGTTTACTCTCCATCCCTTAAATAGAATTTCCCCAGGACAGGAATCCTTAGTTCAATTCTTCCCTCCCAGAAGAGTACAAAATTCAAGATGGATTCCAGCTCCAGGTGCCATAGTCACCTGACTTTGTAGGACCAACCCCAACCCACCTTTCCTGGGGAAACAAGACTATTCACAGATCATTGTCTTGAGCACCAGGCCAATAAGTTCCTGAACTATCATTAATGGCTTTCACTAGAAGAAAGTGGATTAATAAACAGGTTTGCGCTTCATATTTCTAATTTCATATACAAGAAAGATACAATATACACATTCAACGGATGGCAAGGTTTTCCATGAATGATTACATCCTGCATTTTGCATAAAGCATATTCAAGTTATGCACATTCACATTCAAACACATTTCCATAAAAATATGGGGCATAGCGTTACATTGAGATCTTCTCAGACAACTCTTGCTGCAAGCTTTCTGGGCGTGCAGATTTTAAAATGTTTAGTCCTAATATGTGGTCTATCATCCTTTTTGGTTACTAATAGGCTGTGAAGTACTTAATCTACCTCAATTTTAGTACATCATCTGGTTTCCTTCCAAATACTGATAATCATTAGTATGATTATCATCTCCATCTAGGAATGGGTCTATACCATTGCTAGGATTTCTTCCTAATATAATTTAAAAATTTCTTATTGTCCCTTGTCCTGCTGGCCAGGGAACTTCCCTTATAAATTGGAAGTTATGAAGTGCATAAAATTGATATCAATTGCTCTTTCCCATACCTCCCTTTTGTTCCTCTATTATATTGATGTTTGTTAGAATCATCACTTTCTTTCTTTGGTCAAAAACAGCACCATTATGTATTGGTGGCTTAGGGATTGGAACTTTGTAGAAAATCATAACTATAAAACAGGACCCAAACCATAGCAAATTCAGAATCCAAATATGAATCCAGATACAAATGTCATAACTGGTTGTGTATTTCTATAGGATCTAATCTTACAAGGTGTTGAATGTCTTTGTCTCTCATCAACTTCCATGGTAATCAACTATGTTCAGAATTTGACAGGATTAGGCCTATAATGAACCAACCAAAATATCTTACCTGAAGATCTTCAACTCTGCTGGGCTGTAGGGCTTATTTAAAATCTGTATCTTTCATTAGTGTATTAACCAATCACACCCGCAAGTGTTCTCTGTTCTATTCAAGTTGATTTCTACCCAAGGCAGAACAGTTTTCAATATTAGCAATATAGGATCTTGTATAAACCTGGCTAGTAAATAAGAAAAAAAAAAAAAACTTTCTTATTCAAGAATCCACATTCCTAAGATTAAAGATAACCACGTGAAAAACAACTAAGAAAAAAATGTAAGAGCAAATATTACCATTGATATTAAGTCTTCATGCCTGCAACATTTCAAATCTATTTGAAAATAATACCCTGTCTTTTCGTTAAAAATATCAACATTGGTGGGAGATGTGCTGCTGCTTCATTTCAACTCTCATGGTTGGGTTCTACAAATACAGAATCATTTCCTTCAATTCACATTGATAAAGCACTGGCAGCTAGTTCATCAATCCCTTCCCACAGCCCCCAGTCTGGAACACTTTGAGAACATTGTGCCTTTCTTGGAAAATAGAGAAGCAGCTTCAAGAATTGTGAAGTTTGTATTGCAAACTTCTTTCAGTAATGAAAGAACTATAAAGGCAGGTCTGATCTGTCAAAGCCAACTAATTCTTACACAGCTATTCACATTGGCTTAACCTGTATATCTTACTCATGTAAGTCATCCCCTGTGAAGCCACACTGCCCTCATCTTCCGCTGGACTAGTGTAATTCCATCAGCTTCAGTGCAGGGTTGATGTACCCCACCATAGGACGACTTTTTTAATAAGTCTCAGAAATTACAAGGTGTGAAAGCCCTTAGCACAATTTCATTAATAGTTTAAAAAAAAACCACCAGAGGAAATAAGTCCACTAGTTCTCAACTCAGATCCTAGAAGCAGTCCAGTTCAGGGGTATGAGTAGTAACCAAGTCCCATTGTTACTTCTCCACACTATCTGCTTTCCTGTTGACATCAGAATGATCATACTGGGCCAGACCAAAGAGCCCATATATCTTGTCCAGTATCTTGTCTTCTGTCAACGGCCAATGCCAGGTGCCTTGTGTACTCTGAACGCATTTACTGCAGGCCCTTATCAGCTCCAGGGTATGTTTCAGAGCAGTTGTCAGGTTCTTCTGTTCCATTTCCTGGGCTCCATGATCTGCTGGCTGGAAGTTGACTATTGGTGGGGAGGGGAGGAAGGTTGCTGCAGCGAGCCCCTGTCTGCAGCCAGCCCAGGCTGCCGCAAACAGTGGCTCAGTCTGGCTGTGGACAGGGGCTGTTCCAGCAGCAGCCCCTCTTTGCAGCCATCCCCGGCTCCTGTGAACAAAGGTTGCTCTGGCCTCTTGCTTCTATGTGCAAGAAGCACAGTCCTTGCACATCAAAGCACAAGGCATTTCTGTTGCTTCTAAGCCCCCTTTGAGAGCTGTGGTATCTGACACTCTGCTCTCTAAGCCTGGTCTATACTGGATCTAGAAGGTCAGCTTAAGACACAACTCCAGCTACACAAAATGAGGGAGCAAACACTCCCATCAGCTTCCTTTACTCCTCACAAAACAGAGTATCAGACACCAACAGGAGCTGCCCTTAGCATTTCATTTACATTACAGGTCTATACTAACCCCTCTAAATTGAACTCTAGAGGATCAACCTCTGGAGTGTCGATCTTGCAGTAAGTACATATGCATGCCTTCACAGCACAGCATGTCTTCTGGCCTTTGACATTATGAATAGAAGGCAACAAAGACAGATAGCCAAACTAAAAAAAAAAAAAAAAAAATTAAGGGAGAATGTTTAAGAGTAGATGACATGAATCAGTTTAGCTTATCTGTAACCCAACCTGCACTGTCAGTAACCCAACCTGCACTGTCAGTCTATTGAAGTTACCCAAAGAAGATGCACAGTATCAGAAAATAAAGTTTTTCTTCCTTTGACCCTGGTAGAACAGGAGCACACATCACCAGCTGAGCTTTTCTTTGAGATTTAAATATTTTTTCCAATCAAAAAGCTGCATTGTTCATAAAATTTAATGCTTTAACTTTGTCCAGTTTCTGGAAATAAATCCTAAAAGGCTCACTGTGGCATGTTAAAAAAACTGCCACCACAAATCTTGGGAATTTTGTATCTAACCTTGCTTTTAAGTGCTTGCATGACTAATAAAGTGTGACATGGCTGAGATTTGCTAGCCTTCTTTTCTGTAACATAAGTTCCAGCTGACAAAATATGGCTAAATTTAGATACCTGCAGCAAACAGGAACCTTCAAAACAAAAAGTGGCTTACGGATAAAAATGAGCTGTGACATGTTTGTGCTCCAACATACTAAAGTTCATATAACCCCTTGTCTGCTGCCCCATTCGCAATTATGGGTTGGCTATGAAAAAGAGTTTGTTGAAATCTACCTATTCTGATTTGCTGTTCCATTGGTGGCAGATGGGTCTCAGAGGGGCTTTTGTTTCGTTAAAATAATGAACAAAAATATTCACTCTGTAGATACAATAATTGATAGAAGAGACAGTCTCAGAAATACAGGGGAAATACCATACAGCAGAATCTCCATTTTATAAATACATGCTATTAACATACTGTACTTTTCTTCTCCTCAATTCACTGCATGTCTTTAAAATAAGAGAATGTGGTCTTAAAAGGCCAACTCACCACCACAATATTAGTCATCTTTATGTAGGAAACATCAGATGATTTACAAGGAGAGTGAAGCATGGTAAAATGACATCAAATAGGAATGTGGACATTTAAATTTTCTGGCTTAGTCTTAAGTTTCCAGATCTCAGATTTGTTTTGTTTTTGCATTGCACCAAATGGATGTCATAAAAACTGCATAAAGATAATTTAGAAACCCGCAAGTATGCTGGCCTTACAATGCTCACTGACAGATTTAGTCCCCGTATTTAAAAGAAAGTTCATCTTTAAGTACTTCCAAAAAAATTTAAGAAAAACTGAAGTACCGTTGAAAATTCAATTTTCAAGCTATTAACTTTACCTGACTAATCCAGTTAGAGAGCTGAACGGCTGCTAAATGTTCTTATAACTATCACTTCTTCTAGTTCAGACATTTTATTGCACTTTCAACAGACAAAACTTAAATATACTCCCCAAATAATACATTTTCAGTAAAAGAAATTTAATTTTTTTCTTCAATATTCTTAACAAGGAGTGGTGAATTTATGCCATCCAGGAGATAATATGGAATGATCACTCTCCGAACCGCAAAGAGCATTAGGATTGAGGATATATATGTTTTTTCTGCAAATTTGTTAAGTCAATATAGAGAATGTTGAATGGCTCAAATACATTTCTGAATCCTCTTACCAATGCAGAAAGATGACAAGACTTTTATCAGAGAATCTAGCAACAATTTTAGCCCCTGGTTCTGCTATGAACAGCTTCCCTTGTCAACCCCGGCACCTCTAGACTGCCCCGCTATGCTGGACCAGCTGATCATCGACACAGCACAGTGGCCATTTTTATTTTAATGAAGTGGGGATTATTTAAATCCCCACTTCTTTCCTATGCCGAATAAACTATTTTACATGGCTCTGTTGTCGGATCCATGTAGTCAAGACATAGCCAAAGTTGCTGGAGCAAAATCATACTGGGGTAAATTCACTGAAGTCAGGGGAGTTACTCTAGGGATTAAATTGGTTTTCAAATTTCAAAGTTAACAATAATCAATTTCCAACAGTATTTTATAATAGAAAAATTATCTTTCAATATGCAGAAGATTCAAATAATTTCCACAACAAGCCTCATTAAAACCCCACATACCTATTGTATCATCTTTGTACAATTTTGTTGCTCTAACTGGTTTTCATATTTAATTCACTATGAATTATTTGTCTTTAAGTGATGATTCAGCATCTTGTTAACTTGTGCTATATCTTAAAATAAGCTTCTCTTTTATTTATGCTAAGCAACAGCCAGTTTCCCTATGAAACATGCACTAGAAACAAGAACAAAATAGCTTTTACGGTTAATGGATCAGAACAATACAAGATAACATTGGAATGACCACAAGACTTTAGACACTCCAGCATGAGAAAAAGCTCACCATATTGGTACTGGAAAATATCTTATAACAGGACATAAGCCTCGTCACATTTTTCTTTTTGAAGATTTATTATTCGGTTACTAAATCTCTCAATATTGTCTATGTGCCTATTCTGTAGTGGTTTCAGATGAACTAAGTGACATTAACCCTGCTGATTAAGATCAATGTACGTGATTCTGGTATTAATCTGGCACTCCTTTGAGAGTTCCACACCACCCAATTATCTGGAGTATCTCAGATATGACTTCTGACCCCTTTATCAGGATGACTACAGTATTTACAGTGCTGCCACATGAACTGCTTTAGCTCACAACCTTTAACAGCAGTGGAACATCACTCCACTACTGTCACCTTTACTGTGCACCGGGGCTACATTTAGGCAACCAAAAAGGGATTAGCAGAGGCAACAGCAGGTCAGAGTCTGAGATGCCGAGTGGGAATGTGGCCCTGGGCATTATAGGCTGCTATGAGCTGACATTAACTCTCCCCCATTCACCTCTCCTTTTGTAGCACGAAAACCCACAAAGAATGACACCTACTGCGTAATCAGGCCTCTCAAAACAACTCAGAATTCTCTGCAGCTCCTATGATACCAGACTTCTGGCTGTATGGTATCTGGAGCTTGAATACCAGTAAAACGCATCTTGGTGCCTCAAGGACCAATAAAGGGCAGTGGAACACAGGAGTGTCAGACAGAAACTGTGTCCTATGATGCAACCCCACCTGGGAGGAACAGAAAGACTAAAGAGGAGAAGTAACGCTAAAAATATCAGAGGAGGGTAAAGGTGCCACACACAGCTCAGAGATACGGATACCACAATATTATACTTTCAGCTAATTTCAACACGAGTTCGTTGAAACATGTTAAATCTGTTGTGCTAACACCTTACCTCTCTACCCAGAGTTTTCCATTAATATTTTCTGGTTTGGAAGATTTCTCTGTCCTTCTCTTCAGTCTCTACACCTGTTTTCATGTTCTGCTTTGCCCCTTGAAAAAGGAGTGTGGGGGGGGGCATGAAAAGACGGGCAGGGGAGATCCCTTTTACACTCATTTTTCCTCATAACACAAACATTTGAAATAAACATTTTCATTTATTTAAAAAAATTGATATATGGCAGGGGGAGGGAGAGAAAGCCGTTTTTTGTCAAATCCTGGTGATGAAAAGTTTCATTTAGCTGTAACTAATAAACAGCAACAAAATACTGTGAAGCCATCAATCTGATCTATTATTCTGTTTTATGTTCTAAATGTATCAGTACCATGACAGACTACAAGTAGTGAAAAGAACTTCTTTGTGCCACAAAACGTCATCCGGTACAACCACAAGGAACAAGGCCCGCACAACAGAGCAGGAAACCTAACTCAGCCCCTTGATGAAATAGGGGAACAACAAAGCTAATTGGGATTTAATTGGAATTGGTCCTGCCTTGGGCAGGGGGCTGGACTTGATGGCCTTCGAAGGCCTCTTCCAGCTCTATGATTCTATGAAAGCTATTTAAAGTTCAGTCTTCGGCTGCAGGAATTGGGAAGAGATCATAAACCTTCAGACTGATTCAGACACTGAATGTCTACACTGCAGCATTATTTCAAAATATCTAATTTCAAAATAGTTATTTCGAAATAGCTTATTTTGAAATAACGCGTCTACACACAAAATGCATTTCAAAATAGCTTTTTGCTATTTCGAAATAGCGCATCCACACCAAATGGACACTGAATTGCATTTAAGGCCGGCCGGAGCCAGGTCCAGCAGGGCATCAAGTCAGGAGTTACTTTGTGTGGCTGCTGCCTGAGACTGAGGCCTGTGCTTAAAGGGACTCCCCCTGAACAGCCAGTTCTCAGTTTTCCCTGCTTGCTTGCCTCTCAATGAGGAACAGCAAAGCATTTTGTCTGTGTGATCTGGTTGCCCTCACTAGGGATATCAGAGCACTCTGCAACATGGAGCCAGAGCTTCCCCTGGGCACTCTGATGCTACTCTTGGATGTGTTGCTGTGAGCCTGGCTGCACTTTCTGCAGGAGGCCATCTGGGAGGTCCCTGAGGGCTGTCAGTACCCAGGAGCCCCTGCAGGAGAGCTTCTACCCTGAGGAGCACTAAGAGCCTCCCTGATCTGCCCCACTGGGGGCTTGTGCCTCATTCCTCCCTCACATCCTTCCACTTAACCCTCCTTCCTGATGTCAAATAAAATACACGCATTTTCATGAGCACAAACTCTTTATTTAACAAAACTGGGGTGGGGGTGGGAATGAAACTCTGGTGAGACTAGGGAAAGGAGGTGGGAGAAGGGAAGAGAGAGGGGAGGGGAAACCTGGGCGGAGGGATCTGGAAGGGGGAAGCAAGGGGAAGAAGGGGGAGGGGAAGCTCAGGGCTCAGGGTTGGGGGGGTCTCACTGGACCAACTTGATTTTCATGCAAACCTGCTTCTGGGTTCTTGGCCAAGTTCTTGGAAGCCCCCAGGGCATGGATGGGCTGATCACTGAGTTCTACCGTGTGTTCTGGGACATCCTCGGCCTGGACCTTGGAGAGTGGGGTCCTCCTTTTATCATGCAGGTGAGCTGCGCTGCCCAAGAAGGGGTACTTCTGTGATCTGAGGAATTGGCGTCCCATCTCACTCCTTAGCACAGACTATAAAATCATCGCCAAAGCCATCTCCCTGAGACTAAAGTCCATTCTGGCAGACGTGGTCTATCCAGACCAGACCTACACAGTCGTAGGCCACACCATCTTTGATAATTTATTTCGTCCGGGATCTCCTAGAGCTCAGGTGTAGTAATGGTCGGTCGTTCTCCCTCCTGCTCTTGTATCAGGAGAAGGCGTTCGACCAGATGAACCACGGGTACCTCCTGGGCACCCTGCAGGTCTTCAGCTTCGGGCCTGCTTTGTGGGATTTCTCCAGGCACTGTACAATTCTGCAGAGTCTTTGGTCAAGCTCAACTGGACCCTAATCACACTGGTAAACTTCGGGTGCTGAGTACCTCAAGGCTGCCCACTGTTGGGCCAGCTGCATACTCTGGCCATTGAGCCCTTCTTCCACATCCTTTGCAAGAGGTTGATGGAATTGGTGCTCCATGAGCCGGAGATGCGGTTAGTCCTGTTGGCATATCCCGATGACCTAGTTCTCATGGTTCAGGATCTGGGCAACCTGGCGTGGGTGGAGGCCTGCCAAGCTGTCTACTCGGAGGCCTCCTCCGCCCGGGTCACTTGGGTCAAGAGCTCTGGCCTGGTGGTAGGGGTTGGGTGGCAGGCAAGCTACCTCCCACCCATGCTTCAGGCCATCAGGTAGAGCAACAGGTCCACTGCTCTGTCTTAGCGTTTTTCTCTCTGCCATGCATCCCTCTCCACCAGAAGACTGGCATGGTTTAGAGTCCAGGGTGACTGAGCGGTTGTGGAGATGGATGGGACTGCTCTGGTGCCTCTCCCTGTGTGGGAGGGCACTGGTCCTTAACCAACTGGTCCTGTCCTTGTTCTAGTACCGTCTCAGTACCCTGGCCCTGACCCCAGGTTTCCTGGATCATTTCCAGCAGCTGATTCTGTGGTTCTTCTGGCCAGGACTGCATTGGGTCTCTGCCGGGGTTCTCCATCTTCCCCTGGAGGAGGGAGGGAAGGATCTGATGTGCTTGCTCATGCGGGTCCGTGTCCTCCACCTCCAGGCCCTGCAGAGGCTCCTACATGATGCAGTTAGTCTGGTGTGGAGCATGCTGGTGCATGCTTTCCTTCGCCACTTCCGAGGGCTCCGATACGACCAGCAGCTCCTTTGAGAGGTCTTCTGTGAGACCTCTCCAAGCTGCTGGCCTTCTAACAGGACCTCCTCCAGGCCTGGAAGCTGCTTGCGGAAACCAGGTCCTTGGGAGCCACCATGGTGGCAGACTTCCTCATGAAGCCTCTGCTACACAATCCCCATCTACGTGTGCAGGTGGCGGAGTCCTCCTCGGTGTGCCAGAGGCTGATCCTGGCTGAAGTCACCAGAGTCGGAGACCTCCTGGACTATCACCAGGGAGACTGGATGGCTCCTTGGGCACTCGCTCAGTGCATGGGGCCTTCTACCCTATGTACTCCCCAGCATGTACGTCAGGAAGTGGATGCCCTGCCACACACTGCTCAAGTTTATCTCAACAAGGTCCTCCAAGAGGGTGCACCCCGCCCGACCCTCACCCCTGGCCCACCTGATCTATACATCGGCCCCTAGCCCTGTGTACCTTCCCGACCGCCTCCCCCTCATCACCCAAGCTGGCTGCATGCATTGCAGCCGGTCCCCTTCCAAATGGGCCAAAGAGCCATCTGTACGTACTCGTGCTTCACACTCTCCACTTCCCCACCCTTGTGTCCCGCCCAGACACCAAGTGGCAGGATCTCCTACCATCAATCGAGGGTGGGGAACCCTGGTGGGACAGTCTCTATTCCACCTTGAGTCCATGGCCCACTGGGGACATCAGCTGGAGAATCCTACATAGAGCTGTGAGCACAGGAGTGTATTTGGAGCAGTTCACCCCCATTCCCAATACTTGCCCCTTCTGTGGTGAGAGGGAGACCCTGGTGCACCTCTACCTCGAGTGCACCAGGTTGCAGCCCCTCTTTCGGCTCCTCCAGAACCTCTTGTTGAGATTCTGGCTGCACTTCTCTCACCTACAAATCTATGCACACCCCATCCATGGCCCCACAAAGTCGCGGGGACTCCTGGTCAGCCTCCACCTGGCTATCAGCAAGATGGTGATTTATAAGACCAGGGAGCAAAGGTTGGCTGAGGGAGGGGCCTGCGACTTTGGGGCCTATTTCCGTTCCTGCATCCACTCTCACATCCAGGCAGAGTTCCACTGAGCAGCATCCACTGGCTCTCGAAACCTTAGAAGGGCAGTGGGCGCTGTCTAGGATTCTCTGCTCAGTGTCCCCATCCGGGTCCCTTGTTTTAGCCCTTTGAGCCTCATACCCATCCCTGCTTCATCTTTGTCCCAAGTAATTACTTGGTTTTCTGGGCTCAGTGGACCCTCCCCATAGGCTGGCGGGAGGTTCTTTAGATGTGCCTGGGCTAATGCCCACCCATCTCTTGGACTCCAATAGGCACAGCCTTTTTCCATTCCTCACTGTCTCCACTAAGGAGGGGTGTATGTGGGAGGTTTGCTGTCACTGAGGGCTCTCACAAACACTAGAGGAGTGCTCAGACTGATCCCTTCTGATGGTGATCTTGGCTGACCCCTCCACCTCCCAGTGCTCAGTCTCAGTGCTGATTGGCCAAGCAGGTGGCTATTATCCGGGAATACTTAGGTTCAGCACGGGGCAGAAGGCAGTTTAGGGAGCTCATGCCTCTTCTCAGGCTGAAAAACAGTTGCGTCTGGCAGAGAGCTGACAAGTGCAGGCGTTTTGCCCAAAACAGGGAATCTGCCACACAGGGAGTGGGTTGTAGGGGGATGCAGGCCCACCCACTCCACTGTGGCCTAGTCCAGGGCCCTAACAATGGCAGCTCTGGCTGTCCCTGGATCAGCAGGGATCGTGGCTGCAGCATGCTGGCCAGTTCACTTCCATCTCCTCAGCCAGACATGGTAGGCCCCCAGTTCCCCCTGTGGGCCTATCTGGCTTGATCCCTGCTCCTTTAGGTCTGCAGAGAACAAAGATTCTGGCAAGGTTTCCATTAGCTCAGGGTCTGGGATTATCAGTGGTCCTAGCTAGTCTTCCGTGCTCGCCAGTTGTCCTGGCTGTCCTAGACAGTCTTCCCCTTCCCAGCAGTGTGGCTGAGCCTCTCACCTCAAAACCTTGGTCAAGGCATGGGGCTTCCTCAGGGGGTAGGTTCTCACTGAGCTCGTAGCTCCAGCCTTTATACTTCCATCCCTGCTCCTCTGTTTCCTGGAGGCAAGACTGTTGCTCTGGCTCTACCCACCAGGGTGTCTTGGGAAGTTCTTCTCCTTCAAGTCAGAGGGAGGCAAAGCTACCTTACTATGGTCCTTTTGTTCTCTTTGATTGTGCTGCTCCTCCGCAATTGTCTCTGCGCTGTTCCTGATTCTCTAATGTGCTTGTTCTTCTCAAATACCTGCTGAATAATGACCATCAACAATTGTTGCTCTGTAGCTCATTTCAGAGCACTTTATTCTGATTGGTCAATGAGTCCCAAGGGGCTGGTTAGGGGCAGGACATCAGCTTTGCATGGGAGGGGGTGAATGTGGAAGTGACATCACAAAGGCCTGTTGTAGGACTTCAGTCTATTGGGTAAAGGTAGTGGGGTGGTGGTGACCTCACAAAGAGACTCTAACATCAGCCAGGCTGGACAGAGGTGAAAGGCAGAGGCTACTTCAGAGACTCCCCTTTATGGCTTTGTGGAAGGCCATCCCAAAGAGGTGGGGCTGAAATTGCTCTGTTACTGATCCGTTCTGGTGGTGACTGGGGCTATTCTTTGGGACATCTGCTGAGACTTCTCAGCCTCCCACTTCTCAGTCTCAATGATGATTGGCTGAGCAGGAAGTTATTGACAGAGACAAAAAGTTGACCCAATTTCCCCAACTGTCATCTATGGCTGTCCTTTCTTTGCAGGCTGTACTGAGGACCTTGTCTGACCACAGGCAGACCATGCTGGGGAACCTGTTGAAAGTCCCAAAACTCAGACAGGCTCTAATACATTTTGTAGGTGAGTATGGTCAGGAGGGGGAAGCGCCATTTTACCTCAGTGTGGGGGAGAACTGTAAAGGGGATACTTGAAACCCACTTTTCCTTCTATTCTCCTAGCTTTCACCCCAGTGGGCCATTCTTATCAGGATAGCCAGGACAGTGCTATGTTGGACCCTTCCTCCCTCAGGGGCAGAAGAAAGAGTTGGAACTTCAAGTGAGGAGCCTGGCTGGCTTTAGGAGTGAGAGCCTCAACCCCCCTGCCCCCCCAAAAAAACCCTCCTGCCCAACTTCCCCCACACCCACAATGCAGGGTCTAGACGGCATCCCTTTTCCGTAAAAGGGATGCAAATTAGACACATTTGCAAAATCCCCCCCGCTTCATTTGCATAAACATGGCTGCCGCTTTTTTCCAGCTTGGCGCTTTGCCGGAAAAAAGCGCCAGTCTAAACACAGATCTTTCAGAAAATAAAGCCTTTTCCTAAAGATCCCTTATTCCTCTTAAAATAAGGAATAAGGGATCTTTCGGAAAAGGCTTTATTTTCCGAAAGATCCGCGTCTAGACTGGAGCTTTTTTCCGGCAAAGCGCCAACCTGGAAAAAACCAGCAGCCATGTTTATGCAAATGAAGCGGGGGGGGGGGGAGATCTAAATCCCCGCTTCATTTGCAATTGCGATGTGTCTAATTTGCATCCCTTTTATTGAAAAGGGATGCAGTCTAGACACAGCCCATGAGAGCCAGAAAAGTCAGACTCCTTCCTAGAAAACAAAAGAGGCATGAAGGGAGTTATCTCTTCTCTCTGACTGGCACAGATATGGAGGGGATTATCTCAGTCACCTCATTCCTCTGACCAAAGGTTTTTGGGCGACAGGGGGGTCTGTTTCCATCCTGATGAGCTGTTATGAATCAGGAGTTCAGAAAGGACAGAACCAGCCCAGACACTGAATATTGTCCCAGTCTAGAGAGACCAAGACAAATTTTGACAATCCTCTTCTCGAGCTCCATGATCAATGAATCAGATATTCCACCCTTGAGCAGTGTCTCAGCCCCCGGGATGAGGATGGGCTCATTTGGTCTATTGAGCCTGACCTTCCTCCTTCCCCCACAGGAGCCCTGACCTTCCTCCTTCCCCCACAGGAGCCCTGACCTTCCTCCTTCCCCCACAGGAGCCCTGACCTTCCTCCTTCCCCCACTTCTGCATCAGGTCCAGAGTGTCCCAGCAGAGAGCCAAGGCTATAAGGAGCAGCAAAGCCCTATTCTGATTTGCCCTTCCTCTCCCTGAATGTGATGTAAGTGCTGCTTCTGAGTCACCATCCCCACCCTAAATTTGACATAAGAGACCTCTGAGCTAGGCTTTCTGATGCCAGATGTAAGCAAGCTGGCTCTGATGAGCTGTAATGCCTGCAGCTGTAGTGGCTGTGGGTTGGGAGTGTGGCCTCTGGGAAGGCAGAGTCAGAGCAGGGAATGAGAGACTGGAGTCAAGTTCATCTTCTGGTTCAGTGGTGATCCCGGGACATTAAGAGGACCATGTTCCAACTTCTGCCTAAGCCAGGATCACGGCTATCCTTGGGTCCTTTCTTGTCTTCCGGGAGAAACTGTGGGTTTAAGTCCTCATGGAGCTTTCTGTTCACATCCCTTTGCTTCAGGATCCCTCAGGGGCATAAGGAGCTGAGGGTCTACATTTTGGGGACTCTGAGGGGGTGGAGAGTCAGCTGGAGGCATAAATTATTGGAGCAAGAGGGAATATTTCCAGGGAGTGTGTGGAACTATTCTAACTTAGCAGCTTTGGATTTTGGTTTCTGATATTGCTCAGGGTCATCTTCAGACTCCTTAGGGGACTGTCCTCAACCACATCCATCAAGTAGAAGTACAGAGTAATGTACTCCTCTTCTTCCAGGTCTCCCAGGGCTTCTCTGGCACTTTCTCCAAGGCGCTGGTTGCCTCCTCCTCCTGCATCTCAAAAGATGTCCCACCATATGAGGAGGCCAACAGGTCACAAGTCGTTTCAGGCTTAGTACTAGCATCCCTTGATAGCACTTGGTCAAGTGACAGCACTAGATCCCCTCCTGGAGCGATTAGTAGAGTCATTCACCCTCCAGAACGGCATCCTGCGGTGCTCCCAGCACTGGAATGGTGTCAGGTGAGTGCCTGCCTCTTCCACCTTCCATGCAATCTCCTGGTAGGGGATATTTCCCTGCTGGTATGTGCGAAGTCATGGACCATAGTGTACACTGCCAGGAGGCAGTTCTTGGAATGTGATCCATGTTTGCTGATGCTCATCAATACAATTCAAGAAAGAACTTATCTTCAGAGCTCAATGCAGGTCTGATACCACTGGCAATGGTGTGTATATGTGAAAGACTTTATAACTTGGATAGGGGTCAGGCAGTAGAGGGTTCAACGCATTATGGGGATGGCCCTGGAGAACTATTGATACATGTAACCCAATACACATCTCTTGTTCCATTCCACATTGCACTATAAAAGATGTGGGGGTCATGTACATACTCATACCCCTCCTGCATGCTAGCTTTCCCACACTACACTGTCCTTCAGGGCTACAGAAATGGACAATAGCAACATTATAGGACTACACCACACATACAACTGCACAACAGGTCTAGGCAAAATATAGGTCACAGGCCAGATCCAGCCCACCAAGCCACTGGATCCATCCCACAGGTGCAGTGGGGAGCCCCAGGCAGGCTCCCTTGCTTGCCTCACTCACACCACTCAGAAAAGCAGCTGCTGGGCTGTTTCTCTTTCAAAACTGAGCCCAGAGGGGAGGGAGAAAAGGCTTCAGGCACTGCCTTTGACCCTAGCACAGTCCCATTGGCCAGTTTCTAGCCAGAAACTGGCCAGTGGAAGCTGCCTGTTTGAACAACAGGCAGCCACGAAGCACCATGCCCCCTCGCCTCCATCTTGGAGTTATTCACGCATGCACATGACCCTGAAGCCTGTGTGGGGGTGAGGCAGGCAGGGAGGCTGCTTCAGAAATGTGCTGGGTTTCTGACTCGGAGTCACCCAGATAAATCTTCTGGCCCCTCCATCAAAAATTGTCCACCCATGATCAATGTCTATACTTGTGTACAGTCACAAGTACAGACATAACTTGAGTGTGTCACAGACTGAAAGCCAAGATGTGTAGTGACCCTGATAGGAAGCAGAGACAGACAAAATTTCTCAAGTACACAGCTCATCGGAGTGGCAGGTGAGAGGATTTGAGTGAGGACATTGTCTGCTTCTATTTGTTTCCACTGTGTTCAGACAAACAGGACTTTATGTACATCTTTAAAATAAACAAGTTGATATTGAGAATAGTCCTGGCCCACAACTGAGTTTATCCTAATGGAAATCTTGCATCAAGGGCCTGAATTCAGGCCAACTGCTGCACGCAAAATGAGCTTAGGTTTAATCCTGACTGTCAACCAAAGGTTTGGGCACCAAAGTCTTTATTCACAGGACCAGTCTTACTGACTCCAGTGAGTAAAGATTGCTCGTGAGTGAATAAAGACTTCAAGATCATGTTCTGAGCGATGTGACAAAACTTAAAAACACCCATTCTGCTGGGAAAAGATGATGTTTTTCATCTATTTGACGAAATTCATACCATCCTTCAGAAGACCACCTGCCAGCTTATTCTTATCTTTGGCATACTGCTTCTAATTTATAAATTATGTCTAAAAAAAAAAAAAGACTCAACCGTCAGTTCTGCCAGTCATATTATGTCTTTGTTTTTTTAATTACCACCATCAAAGAGAAGAGACTTTAATACCAAGTAAAATGTGCACAATTTTCCACCACAAAGAAATTCATCAATGTACAGCACAACATGTAATTAATAGTTTCACTTAATAAGTCAAGCTAAGCTCATAGTAGTTGTTTGCCAATACATATACAGAATGTATTTTACCCATTGTTTTTGTTTGTTACTCATCTGGGTGAATCTGCAAATACAGATCAAAGAGATGGGGTGGTGTGACCAGAAACAACTGGATACTCTAGACTGTTTCTATTATGAATGTTCACATCACAGGAGAGTTACAGGGAAAGACTGAAAAAACAAAAACCTCCACTGGCCCAGAGTGCTCAGCATTTATTGCATAGCTGACAGTCTCATTTTCTCTTAATTCAGAACAATGAATTTGTGTTCAGAACTCATGCTTGTTCCTCAGGTACTGATTATAGCTCCTCTGACCCCTGATTTTCAAATTGCTTTTCACTGCCAGCCTCTTATTTTCACAGCCCTACCAATTGCAGATATCCACTTTATATATGCAGATATTCGCATCCACGGATATGGATGCAGATATTTGCGCTTTATTTTTGCAGATAGAGTGTGGAAACTGATACAAATTTAGTATTTAGAACCTTAGAAATTTGCAGATATCCACCAGTATCCGTATCTATGCTTGTGGATGTGGATATTCATGGATCGCTTTTGCAAATGCAGATGTGACTTAATTTAGTATCCACTCAGGGCTCTACTTATCTTAAAACACTGAGGCTACATCTAGACTACATGGCTCTGTCGACGGAGCCATATAAAATAGTTTATTCAGCATAGTCAAAGAAAGGGGAATTTAAATAATCCCCGCTTCATTAAAATAAAAATGGCCACTGTGCTGTGCCAACGATCAGCTGATCTGGCACAGCGCGGCAGTCCAGACGCGGCACGGTCAACAAATGAAGCCTTTGTCGACTGCTCTGGTATGCCTCGTGAAACTTCCTTTGTCGACCACACCGCATCTAGACTGCCGCGCTGTGCCGGATCAGCTGATCGTCATACCATTTTTATTTTTATGAAGCAGGGATTATTTAAATCTCCGCTTTTTTGACTATGCTGAATAAACTATTTTATATGGCTCCGTCGATGGAGCCATGTAGTCTAGACGTAGCCCAAGTTCAAATTTTCAAACTGGATTTCCTAAAATTTAGCACCTGACGCATTCAATTTGTTAAGCACCCACAACTCAATCTAACTTTAAGAGGAAGTTGCAGTTGCTCATTTCCTGTGGAAACCAGGCCCCATATTCAGGTGTCTAAATATGGATGTGTGTTTGACTTTAAGAATCCATAGTTGAAAATGCTGATCTTTGATTATAGTAATAGCCTTAGACATGCATGGTTTTAATGGAGTTGTGATATAAAATTATCCAAAGCACAGGACTTGGCGGTGATGGGTAGTGTTCCTTCTAAGCTGTACGGCAGGTGATTAATCAGCCCCACCCACTCAGCAGCTTAGGTCTCCATGCATGGAGCTGACTGATTGGGCAGGGCTGATTAAGCACCTTTGAAACTGTGCAGCCTCTCAGTTTAGAGGGAACACTGGTCATGGGGGACTTCAGGGCTCAGATTATCCAACACATTCTTGGACTGCATTGGGGACAATTTTTTTTATTTCTGAAGATGGAGAAAGTTACAAGGGAGGAAACTGTTCTAGTTTTAATTTTAACAAATAGGGAAGAATTGGTTGAGAATTTAAAAGTGGAACGCAGCTTGGATGAAAGTGATCAAGAAATCATAGCGTTCATGATTCTAAAGGATGGTAGAAAGGAGAACAGCACAATAAAGACAATGGATTTCAGGAAGGCAGACGTTAGTAAACTCAGAGAGCTGGTAAATAAGGTCCTATGGGAAGCAAGACTAAGAGGAAAAACAATTGAAGACAGTTGGCAGTTTTTCAACAAGACATTGTTAAGGGCCCAAGAGCAAACAATTCCACTGTGTAGGAAAGATAGGAAGCCTCGCAAGAGACTACACTGGCTTACCCAGGAGATCTTAATCTGAAAATCAAAAAGGAGTCATATAAAAAGTGGAATCTAGGTCAAATTAGAAAGGATGAATATAAGCAAACACCACAAATATGTAGGGGCAAGATTAGAAAGGCAAAGGCACAAAACAAGCTCAATCTAGCTAGAGACATAAAAGGTAACAAGAAAACATTCCACAAATACATTAGAAGCAAGAGGAAGACCAAGGATATGGTAGGTCATTGCTCAATGAAGAGGGAGAAACAATAACAGAAAATGTTGAAGTGGCAGAGGTGCTTAATGACTTCTTCATTTTGGTTTTTACCAAGATGGTTGGTGATGGCCGGGGTCTGGTCTTCACTACAGGAAAAGGTTAAAATAAGATAGTCAATGTATCTTAAATCCCTGTCCACACTTCCCTTACTTCTTGTGAAGAGAAGGAGTACTGGCACCTATGGGGTCACCTTTCAAGTTCAGTCTAGAGGGTCTGGACTTGATGACCTCTCGAGGTCCCTTCCAGTTCTAGTATTTTATGATTCTATGATAAGGTATCAGATTTCTGTCCTGCTTTAGTATAAACTTATTGTGACAATGAGCAGAATGACACTGGAAGCTGAGCATAAATAAATAGCATACAAACAACTAAATAAATGGGTATTGCAGCTCTGAGAACTGCAAGCAGAGGGGTTAATGTCTTTCAAGGTGCAATAAAATCCCAGGTAAATGTTTAGATACTGTATTTATATGTGCATCATTATTTGCAGTCACTTCTTTAATTATTCTGCAGAGATAAAGGTTCAAGTCAGTTTCTCTAAGGCCTCTGAGAGCACAAACCTTGGGCATTACTTATGATCAGCATACCTAATGATTTTGCCTGGAGGAACTATTTTAGATCAATATAAGCTTATAAGAAGCTAGTAGCGTTCATCTGAAATACCCTGGCCTTTAGCTGTTGTTGAATCAGTCAGGGAAAGTGTTAAGTGGGTTCTGTTGACATACAAGCATAGCTGGCTTACTGCCTTAGTGGGAGAATCCTTCATAGAGATAAACAACTAGGATTTGAAACAAGCAGATCTTGGGGGAACAAGCCACAGAAGCTTACACAACCTGGAGAGAAAGCTGAGGCTGGAGCTTCCAGTAGTATTTTGGGATTCATATTTTTATTAATGAATCAAAACCCAGAAAGCAGGACTTCCTTTGGTTTGATGAATGGGTACTTTGGAATTGGGGTACTTTAGTGATTACAAAGCTACTAGCTCAGGACATAGAAGAACCTTAAATCAATGGTTCAAGTCAGCCTTAGCTTTTATCTTGTGACCCCATCTGTCTGTATCCACCTGCTTTCTTATGCTAACGTCGTAACGTTGTAACCAGTGGTCTCTCTCCTAGCCAGAGAAGTCCAGCGATCTTTCACTTTCAGGAGGACAAGGCTCTTCTACTAGGCCTTCTCCTGCTGGAAGCTAGGCTATTGCTATGGATGGTCATTGGAGAAGAGGAGAGGATGGAAGTCATCTTGGAGGACTGGCCAGCTGACTTATTTTGGGAAGCATGTCCAGTTGTGTGACGGACTGAATTCAAGTAGCCATGTTGAGACAGAATCATTCTGAAGGTGAGAAGTGAAGAGGGTGGTTTTGATTTCAGCTGCTAGCCTCTCAGTGTAGAAAGCATTAACCCAGCAACTCTGTGAAGGGAACAGCAGATACAGAAGCAAAGGCAGGTGGGGCTCCAAATGCGCCACCGTTCACCTCAATCTTTCCTGCTCGGATCTGAAGTTGCTACACAGACCAGAGTGACAGTGTTGTCACAATGCTCCCTGCCGGTACTGCCTTCCAAGGGGAGAACACTAGCTATAGCAAGAGGGGAGGAGAAAGCAGCAAACAGTGACCTAAGCAAGCTGCTCCTTCCTGGATGTTGAGAAAGTCTCCCACACCCATGTTCTGTAAAATTCCACTTCACTTACCAAGTTCCCTTTGGATATTAGAGGTGGGGTGGCTGGCTATACTCCCTCTCTCTTTCCCCTATAATGAGCAAGCTATTCCCTTGGAGGCCTGCTGCCCTGAGGGAAGATAGTGGATGCACTTAAGAGCCGGGGTCCCTTCCTATTTTCTCTTAAGGCAACTATCACATCAGATGGTAGCAGCAAGATATTTCAGTGGACTGGCTGCATCTCAGTTTGTGCTCAGATGCTAGTGATCAAACTGGTATATGCAGTGCTGAGAGGGAAGAATGGTCCCTCTAGCTTTCACAAATGATGAGACGTAGACATGGGAAATATTTCCAAGCCATATTCCAATCTTGATGGCATTTGATAGTATGAGGAAGGGTACAGAAGAGGTGTCTAAAGACCTTCTTCCAGCACTAGTACCAGAAGGAAAAGGAGGCTACACATGACAAACTTTTTTTTCCCTCCTCTTAGTAACAGTGGCATTGCCAGACTTAGGGCAAGGCTAGTCTTAAAATGCTGCAACAGCACAGCTGCACTGTTGTAGTGTGTAAGTGAAGACACTCATATGCCAAGGGGACAGAACTCTCCTATCAGTGTGATAATCTACCTCCGTGAGCAATGGTGTAGCACTATCTACACCAGTGATCTCCAACCTTTTGAACCACAAGATCATTTTTTTTCAATATAAGTGCAATGTAAGATCTACCTCAAATCCAAATACCCTTGTTCCAATTCCTTCCCGCCCCTCCTTTGAGGTCCCACCCCTGCCCCACCCCTTGTCCAAGGATTCACTCTGCTCATTCCATCCCCTTCCTTCCCCATCCTCATTCACTTTTACCAGGGTGGGGCAGGGATTGGGGTGCAGATTCTGGTCTTGAGCCAAGGAGTTTAGAGAGTGGGAGGAGCTCTGGGATTAGCCCAGGGTAGGAGATTGAGGTCTAAGAGGCGTTTCAGGGTGCAAGCTCTGGGAAGGAGTTTGTGTGCAGGGGGACAGGAGATTTCGTGTAGGACGAGGTTCAGGGCTAGGACAGAGATTTAGGAAGCAGGCTCTGGCTGGGCACTGTATAACTGAGACACCTCCCAGGTGGTGAAGTAGTGGGGTTAAGTCAGGCTTACTCCTGCCTTGGCCCTGCACCACTCCTGAAAGCAGCTGGCATGTACAGCAATGGCTCCATGGCACCATCTATAGGCACTGAGCCCACAGCTTCTACTGGCCTCCGATCCCCATTACTGATCAATGGGAGCTGCAGGAGTGGTGTCTGCCCGCAAAGACGGCATGCAGACTTCCCCTCCTCTGCCTTTCCTGGGGCTGCGGGGACATGCCAGCCACTTCCAGGAGCAGCAATTGCCACAGGGATAATTACTCCAGCCCTGACAGGTTCGGCATTTTAGAACTCATTACTCAAAGAATTACATTTAAGTTGGAGAGAAATGAAAACTATGAAATGCACATGCCAGTCAGAAACCCAAAATACAACACTTTGCAAGCAGTAAAAGAAATAACCACCCCCACGTAGGCGTTGGGTCGGGAGTGGAGTGTGGAGGACAGTATGTATGTGTGAGAGAGAATGACAGACACACACAGTGGCTACGTCTACACTGGCATGATTTTCTGGAAATGCTTTTAACGGAAAACTTTTCCGTTAAAAGCATTTTCGGAAATGGCAGGACGCTTTTCCGGAAAAGCACTTTTTGTGGAAAAGCGTCCGTGGCCAATCTAGACGCGCTTTTCTGCAAAAAAGCCCCGATCGCCATTTTCACGATCGGGGCTTTTTTACGGAAAACAGTACTGTGCTGTCTACACTGGCCCTTTTGCTCAAAAGTCTTTCGAAAAAGACTTTTGGCCGAACAGGAGCGGCATAGTATTTCCAGAAAAGTACTGATGATTTTACAGTAGATTGTCAGTGCTTTTCTGGAAATTCAAGCGGCCAGTGTAGACAGCTGGCAAGTTTTTCCGGAAAAGCGGCTGATTTTCCAGAAAAACTTGCCAGTCTAGACACAGTGAGTGACAGATTTGCATTGCTAAGCTCCTTCCATCCCCTTCTCTGTGTGGAGACGGGGTACAGGAGTGGGGGGAGGAGAGACACCCTGACATCAGCGCTCCCCTCCCCTTTCTCTCACACCCTACACAGCAACCAGGAGTCTCCCAAGGGGCAGCTCCAAGGCTGAGGACAGGAGCAGCATGACAGTAGGTGGAGGGGCAACTGAAGTGCCAGCCCTTGAGAGCTTCCCGGCCAAACCAGTCGGGATCACCGATTAGAGGCTCCAAGATATGGCAGATCCTGAGCTACTGGTTGGTGACCATTGATCTACATGGAGGGTGAGACTTGTGTGACTGCATTGCTGATGGGTGTGGATTATACCAATGTAAATTTGTAGTGTAGACCTGGCCTTTGGCTCATCTGTCTGGAACACTTCCTAGTGGGATAGCATCCTCTCCAATCCCACCAAATGCACATCACCAGGTTTGGAAGAGAGCCAGCAAAGAGACTAATTTAGCAATAGTGAAGACACAAAAATCCCAGCATGCTGGACATGCCTACTGCATCTTATCCTAAGCCTTTCCTTCTTATGGGTCAATAGGGGGTTGAGGGCACCATTTATAGCCTTATGAGACTCTCACAGAGAGACTTGACCTTATGTTTTCTTTTAGCAAACCTACCCCACACTATTTTGGATTCAACCCTCCCCCTTATTTTAATAAAGCATTTGTTTATCAGAGGAAGTTATACGATAATAAATTATTAAAAGTCACTTGTCATGCTTAGTGCTGATTGTTTGCTATTTACATTTCACTCTGCTTCAAACAGCAAAATAGGTAAGTGAGTTTGGCATGCAGGAAAAAGTTTAAATTCAAAAATATAGGCCTTCAACTTTTCCCCCCTGCAATTATGCAAACTCTTTCAATTCAAAACCTAGGTAAATTCTGCTCTCCCATATTTACACTTAGGTAACTGACCAGAGCTCAGTCTTCTCACTTCACGTCAAAGCTAACTGACAGATTTCCTTAAATATAGGGAAGTCTATACAGAAATTATACAGTCAAGTAAGTACGTTCGTTGGCAGGTGTCAGTGTGACAAACAATTCAGAGAGCTCTGTAGAGATGAACATTCTGCATCCAAAGTCCATATATAGAAACTGGTATCTTGTGTGTAGGGCTGATCTAGAATTATAGGCACCTACACACAGACGGAGCAGGGCTGTTGTGCTTCTTTCAGGCTCTTGAAAGGTGGCAGATGTAGCCAAAGCAGAATGTGCGAGCATGTGACTATGCACATACACACATGCATCATAATGTATTGGTGCATAAGTTTATTTATTTGGTTTTAGCTGAACCCTACAGCCAACGGGAACACTCTGGCACCCTCCATGTATATATTTAGAAACACAAGAGCACAGGAAATGCATCCTTTTGCTAGGAGGGATGTGACAAAATATTTCAGTTCCCCATTGTACTTGCCCACTAGACAAAACTCCTATGTTCAGCTACCACTGCCTATGCCTGCCCAGTTCGATCCATTGCTTACAACACAGGTTAATATGTACACTTAGGTACAGCAAATATGCATTTCTGCAGGTTTGTTTTTCTTTTATGGAGATAAAAGAGGTTGATATTGAATAGGATGGTTTCTCTCTGCCATCTGCTACTTGCTTTACTCCACGACAGAGTTGAGACGCCATAAAACCTCCACTGAGGCTTCATGATATGATTTCTCATTCATGAGTGTAAAAATTAAATATTCTGACTACATTATTGGATGTTCCTTTTGGGGGAGACACATCTGTTTCAGTGCCAATGGCTTTCTATGCATCTGTCAGAGAACATGTGTGCACCCTTCATGTTCGGGGTGTTGGTGGTTTAGGAGTGGGGGGGGGTCTACAAATACTTCTCAACTTAATGGTCTTTCACATTTTTTACTGTATCCTTTTAGGGTTTGATCATGTGAGGTACTTAGCTCCCCTGATTCCCAATTACTTTAATAGAAAAAGTGGCTCAGCACCATGCAGGACTGGACCACTAGGGCCTAATGCTCAGAGGCACTGAATGTTCCCAAACTGAAATGCATTCCTGGGGGAGATGAGGATGCTCAGCCTCTCAGAACTAGGTTCAAAGACTTAAAATGTTAAGTTCGCTTTCCCAGCTCAACCCTGATCCTACATTCTACGGTCGTCATTAAATTACTGCTCTGGAAGAAACAAAATTCCAGGGATAGAATGTGTCCTGGGCTGATTTTCAGAGGTGCTGAGTATCTAGACCAGGGGTCAGCCACCTTTTCAAACCAAAGAGCCAAACTACATCAAAATTCAGAACAAGTGGTCAGCAAAGAGACGCATAAGAATGCAGGGGTAAGGGCAGGAGTTTGAGTGTGTGAGGGGCTCAGGGCAGAGGGTGCAGAGTGCCAGAGTTGGGATGGGGAGTGGGCTCAGGGCAGGGGATGGGGACTGCAGGAGTCAGGACAGCACTTGGGGGGCTAGGGCAGGGAATGGGGGTGCAGGAGCCAGAGAAGTGCCTGGCAGGGCTCACAGCAGGGAGTGTAGGAGTGAGAGCAGGGGGTGGGAGGTGTGGGGGGCTAAGGGCAGGAGGTGTGGGGTGCAGCGTAAGGGGTGAGTTATATGGTGGGGCTTAGTGCAGAGAGGGTATAGAAATCAGGGCAAGAAGAGGAGGGTTAAGGGCAGGGGATTAGGGCAGGGGGCTGGGAGGTCGGGGGCTTTCCAGGGCTGCCTGCAGCAATGAAAATGGTGTTATTCTGGGGGGAGGGGGAGAGGACACAGCATCTCCTCCAGGAGAAGGGAGCAAACAGTGGTTTCTGGCCCCCCTGAGCATCTCCTCTGTGGCGCAGTGGTTTTGGGCCCTTCCCCAGTGTCCCCTGGGGTGGGAGGATGCTGAGCAGTGGTTCCCAGTTGACCTCCCCCATGTCTCCTGGGCTGGGGAGGGGCTCACTGCACTCTCCTTCCCCCTGTGTCTCTTGCAGGTGGGGAGGCTGCCAGACTGCAGTACATGGTGCCCCAGTTTGTCCTAGAACAGCCACATCACAGCCCGGCTCCAGCTCAGGCATATGGGGCAGCCACTTGCCCCATGGCTCTGCCAGGCTGTGTGGCGGCTGCCAGAGATGGAGTCTGGGCTGTGGTGTGGCTGCTCCTGGGGTGGGGCCAGGGCACACCCTGGCCTTGATTCCCAGAGCAGCCACATGTCAGCCCAGCTTCAGCTCCAGCAGCTGCCCGTCGCGTGGCCTGTCCTGGGAGCAGCCAGGCAACTACTATGTGGTCCTGGCCCCCCAATCTCCCACCAAGCCCGCCACCAGCAGCAGTTTACCTTCCATGTGCAAGGTGGCGAGTGCTGCTGCGCAAGGAGGTGGGTGGGATTAGGCACACACTGGCCTAGAGGGAACTCCCAGCAGCTCCAAAACGAGCTATATTTGGTTCCCTCACAAGCCATAGGTTGCCGACCCCTTATCTACACCACCAGTTGAGGTCCATGGGAGTTCCAGTGCAAGTTATGCGCTCATGCAGTAAGGCTCAGTACAGGATTAAGTACTACGGAGAAATAGTTAGTGCAGTTTCTTGGGAAATGCTATTTCTGGCCAGTCTCTTAAGTGAACTCAACTTTTAGAAGGCTGTTTAAACACTGAGGCTGTGTCTACACTGGTCACATAACCCGTAATAGCTATGGAAATGAGAGAAGTCAGAATAGGGAAATGCACGGGGGATTTAAATATCCCCCGCGGGATTTAAATAAACATGGCCGCCGCTTTTTTCCAGCTTGGAGAAAAGCCGGAAAAGAGCATCCAGACTGGCGCGATCCTCCGGAATAAAGCCCTTGCAAGTAGGAATAAGAGATCCTCCGGAATAGGGCTTTATTCCGGAGGATCGCGCCAGTCTGGATGCTCTTTTCCGGCTTTTCCCCAAGCCGGAAAAAAGCGGCGGCCATGTTTATTTAAATCCCGCGGGGGATATTTAAATCCCCGCGCATTTCCCTATTCTGACTTCTCTCATTTCCATAGCTATTACGGGTTATGTGGCCAGTGTAGACACAGCCAAAGTGTATTACAGTGTTTCTTAAACTGTGTTACGTGGCACATTTGGATATTAGGAAAAACAATTTCACTAGAAGGGTGGTGAAGCACTGGGATGGGTTCCCTAGGGAGGGGGTGGAGTCTCCATCCCTAGAGGTGTTTAAGTCTCGGCTTGACAAAGCCCTGGCTGGGTTGGTTTAGTTGGGATTGGTCCTGCCATGGGCAGGGGGCTGGACTTGACCTCCTGAGGTCTCTTCCAGCTCTGTGATTCTATAATAGCAACAGAATTCAAAATGGCCACCCTTAAAGGTGCAGGTGACCTTTTCTTTTCTCAACCAAAAATCCTTGGTGTTCCTCATTAAAAAAAATAGTTCGGTGTTCCTCGGTCTTAAACAGTTTAAGAAACACTTGTATTATATACTCACTAGGTCAGAATCCAATCACGCATGAACCATACAAGAGATCCTCAGGTGGGAAAAAAATCAGCTTAGCTTCACTGAAGTCACCAGCTGAGGATCTTTGAACAACTCAGTACCAAAGTACTCCATCTTACTGAATTGCTAGACCAGTCTGTTTATTCAGGACATGTTTCCTTTAGAAGAGTCCTTAAAGAAAATGTGTATTACTCTTAGAGGTGCCTTCAAACACTACTGCAGTATGGTTTTTAGGGTGTTGTGCAACCAGGTCAGTGTTACAGATGGTGTTTTATATGACCATGGCAAAGACGGTTGGCACAAGTCAATGGGAAAAAGGGCTTTCAGGATCTTTCATTGCCCGAGAGTCACGATGGCAGAATTTTACACCAATAGATAAATTATTGTATTGCTAGCTTGCGAAATTTAACTTTCTACATTGAAATAACTCCGTATGCGAATGTCAAAGTGAAGTTTAAATGTTATCCATTCATAATGGGGCTGACCCTGCAGCATACTGGTATTAGTCATGGCAAGATAGTGAGGTCCTTCTCCAGTAGCTCATTCTTGGCAGCAGGGTAGGACAAAAAAAATCAGAATTCCGAAGCTGGATTGCAGCTCACAGAGCACCTGCAAGGTATGCAGCCATCGAAACATGGGAGCTTTCATTTGATCGTTTCCCATTTCCTGGATTATAAACAGACTTATTACATGACAAGGATGAGCCTGAACCAAAACTGCAGATTGGAACAAATCTGAGTTTTGGGTCTGAATTTGAATCTGCTACCCGGGAAGCTTGGTGGCCATACTCCCAGCCCTGAGCTCCTCTCCCCCCCCCAAATCTGCTGCCCTGATCACTCCATACACAGCAACCTCCTGCCCCGACTCCTTCACCCCCAGCACTTCTGGCCTCATCCTCTCACCCCTTGCCCTGACTCCTGCACCCCCACAGCCTGCTGAGGTGAGAGTGGGCTGGGATAGCCCTCTCTCCAAGGCAGCTTGCATACTGAACCCCTCATCCCCAGCCCCGAGCAATGTCTTAAATGAAGAAGAAGAAAATTGAGGTAAGGAACACTGGGTAAATCTGCTAGTGGTTCATATTCAAATACAAGATGCGAAACTTGCATTCATACCCCCAGCCTTGCAGCTAAGGTCCATAGGCCAGGTTTTCAGAAGGACCTTCGTAGCTGCATTGGCAACATATGCAATAACTGTCTGACCCCCCCATATTCATATTCACAAAATCAAGTGAGCACTGGTCTACTTAAGTGCATGTAAAATTACCTGGATTTTCCTATCTAAGGCAGCTCTTTGAAAATATGGCTCCATGTAGCAGCACTAAGCCTAGCATAAAAAAAAAAAAAACAGATTTGTAGCCACTCACCATCTCTGAGGCTAAATGTCCCCAAAAGAAATCCCTTTGGTGAAAAAGAGTGCAAATGAAAGATTAGGGCATTTTTTAAAAAGTTCTAATGCCTACCACTTAGTAAAGTGATCTACAAATGCAAAGCATGTTGTACTGCTAGTGGGAATTGTATGAGGAGAGGGAACATTTCCTAAGACATCTGGAGGGAGTATTTTACAAATTGAAGTATGTTTTTCCTTAGGGGACTATTTCATCATTTCATTTGATTATCCATGATGTTTTAAAGCTTTTTCATAAAAGTGAAATTTTGACTCAAGCGGCTATGAAATCCCAAAGGGGGAAATGTTTTACTTAGGTAGCCAACCGTGAGATACAGGAATTAAAATGGAAGTGGGGAAGATAAATCAGTCTATGCAAAGATTAAACAGACTAAAAAAGAGGTAAGGAAAATAATGCTAGAAAATAAATCAGTCATTTGGGGTTATTTTGTTTCACTGAGATGCATTTAGAGTGACTTATATTAAGCAAAGCAAAGCAAAACAAAACCAATAATGGCAAGCAACATTGAAAAATAATTCTGCACATACTCCAAGTATGATTGTGCTCTCAGGCACAGGAGTGTCAATGCACTGCAACTGGTCTGGGGTAATCTGAAATGTCTGCTGTTGTTTTCTGTGGTTATCATTAGAGGTGGATGTTGGCCAATAGTAAATGCACGGAAATATACATTTTTGGGGGACAAGTATCATTTGAGAATTTGGGTCAAATCTAGTAAATAATTTTGTCCCAAAAGCCCCAAAACAAACACAAAAAACTCCTAACTCTGGAAATAATTTTAGAAAATGTCAGATCAGTCCACATTGAAAATGTGAAGTCAAATTCACGAACAGAATATGTTGTTTGACCCAAACGAGTTGTTTCTTTAATTTTTTTTATTTTGTAAGTATAGACATTCAGTTTTCATTTGAAAAACTGCTGAATTTAAAAAAATATTTTTTTGCTCAATTCTAGTAATTGCCTACAATTTGTGAGTGCTCCAATAAATTGAAGAATCTTGTTTCAGTTTCTTAAACTGGTGTAAGTCTGAAATAATTCATAGTACATGGAACCATAATATTCTAAAACTAGTATAAATATTCTAAAACTAGTATAAAGGATCAGAGGTGTAGCCATGTTAGTCTGTAATTTTAAAAATAGTCTTGTGGGCCCCTAGGGTGTCTCTACACAGCGAAGAGATTTTGGAATAATGGCTGTTATTCCGAAATAACTATGCAAGTGTCTACATAGCAATTCTGTTATTTTGAAATAATATTGAAATAACGGATGGCTTATTTAAACTTCTGTAAACCTCATTCTACGAAGAATAACGCCTATTACAAAATAAGGCATATGTAGATGCTCCACTTCTGCTATTTCGAAATAGCACAAGAGGAATAACTTAGAATGGCCCCAGTGAGAGGCTCTCTCGATTTAGAGCTCCATCTATATTAGGGAAGCCTCGGACTAATTTTGAGGCTTCCCTGCAGTGTAAATCTGCTATTTTGAAATAAGCTATTAGAATGAACTATTCTGCAATAGCTTATTCTGAAATAAATGTGAAGTGTAGGTGTAGCCTTTGAGACTAACAAATATATTATATCGGGAGCTTTCATTGGATGAGTTGTAGAGGAAGTTACAGAATCCAGAGTATATAAAACAGGAAAAGCGATTACCTGTCAATGGTAGGACCAGTATTAATTATGTTAATTGAGTCATAGCTTTTGATGTATAAGTGAAAATATTAAAGGCCACAAAGGAATTTTATCATCCAATTACAGAGGAAGACTGTGGAACTAGAATTACAAGTTCGACACTATCAAGTTGGGCTTGAATAAAGATATTAACTGGTTAACACACTACAAAGGCAATTAACCCTTTCCCCTGCTGCTCAAGAAGCAATTTACATAGTTGTACTACTGGAGACATGATCATAGAAATGTAGGATTGGAAAGGAGCTCAAGAGATATTACTAAACAAATGGTAATGGAGATTGCTATTCAGCGCTTATCTAAAATCTATGATAGAAGATCCCCAACCCAGGGAAATGGACATATAGCATATGTAGTCTAAAACTAGTGGCAGCAATAAGTTGAATTATTTACAGTGTAATTGGGAAGAGCTGTTCCAAACATCTGGATTTGGTTTCACTACTGAATGAGGTCCAATCCAGGAAAAGGTGGAGAGGAACCAATTCCCACTGAAATGAATACCAGCAAAGGATGTTCTGCATCTCAAATCCTGCCTACACCTACAAGGCAATCTAGAATGCTCTGCTCTGATTCCACGGTGCAAGAGAAATGGACAGAATTTGGGCAGGGGAGGACTGTAGAAGCCCCTGATTGATCCTGAGTTTACCAAGCTTACCCCACATCTTTTCTAGGACCGTGTGATGAACCCTGAAATATTCAGTTAAGGCTCTGTCCCCTGCAACTTGCCTACAGCAAGCAGAAACCATGACTAAATTATGCTGCATATGATTTCCATATTAACTACAAATGAAAGCACCTTTACTCAGTGACAGATGACCGACAGTTCACGTTGTGATAACTATCATTCAAAAACCTGCTCTGGCAGAAGCAGACATGAGGAGAAAAACAAATAGTCAGAAAATAAAAAGAAAATGGACTGAACTGCAGAAAACGTGGATACAGAATCGTACAGCAAAAACTTCACTAAATAACTTGGAGGTCCAGATATTTTTATACTCCAAGCAACAGTAACTGAGAACACACACAAAAGTAAAAGGTTCTTTTGCATGTATATAAAAGCTCACTTGAGGTCCTTTAACTCACAATTTAAGCAATTATTTACACACTAAAATGCATTTGAGAAAACACCGAAGGATTTATTAGCCTCTAATCATCACTGATGTCTGAGATACTGATGTCGCCAACCAATTCATGTTATATTTTTCTTTTGGGCTTTTCTCTGGATAACTAAATTCACATATAAAATTATAGACATGAGTGACCAACCTAAGCCATTCTTGTTCCCTACATTAAAAAAATTGGTTAGATGACACAGAAGGATGCAATATGCTTCTTTTGGTAAATGTACAGTTTTTTACTTTCTTACTTCCCAGTTTCCCACAAAGTAAGAAAAGCCTTGCTTTCATGATAGCTTAACTTATCTACTTTTAGTTCAAAGCAACACGTAGGTGGAAGGTGGTAGCCATTCTGCTAGAACTTGTTTAACTTCAAGATCTATTTATTCAGGCCACAATTCAGGAAAGCACTTCAAAACATGCTTAAGTCAATTGGCTTTAATACATCATTAAGCACCACGCTTCAGTCATTTGTTGAAATGGGGACTTGAAGCTGGATAATCCCTTCCATGAAGACATCCACGGTAGCTCCTTTGGCTCAGGAAAGCATTACAGCAGAGAGACTAGGAAACTGTTGGCTGGAATCAGAGCATCCTGGCAATTGTCAATCAAGTGTGAGAGGTTCCAGATTGTGGAGTAAAGAAGACACACAACTTAGCACACCTGTTAACCCTTTCTCCTGCTGCTTGAGAAGCAATTGTGCCTTCCACCTTCCAGCCTCTCCTTACTGCAAGTATCACGGTCTCTGCTGATTTATCAGGTGTCACAGTCTCCTTTCTGTGGAAGCTCTCAACAAGGCCCACGGGGGGGAATCAGTTTATTAATGGCATGCTACTCCCAGCAGTAACTCAGCCAGTCCAGGTCAGCAGAAACAGCCTGATATCCACACCCCTCAGTGGAAGTGTGGAAAAGTTGGCTAGTGATTCTAGCCTTTGCTGATGTCCTCAGTCTGGTCAACATTTCCTCTTTCTACCTGCCCCCCTATCTTTTTATGGCCAACAGCATGGGAACAAACAAGGGAATCAGGAGGCACAACAGTGAGCAGAGCAGCTGAGGAGTTGAAGGCTGCATTTTCATTTCAGCTGATGCAACCTGACAAGGGCAAATAAAATGACTATTTGCACAGCTGCATACTTGCTATGCAAAGAGCCCTGGTCCTAAAATCATGTTTTAAATGTGACAAATTGGTAGTTCATAATTACATGCATTTTCTTTTTACCCAAAGTGAAAATATCTCCATTCCAAAGAAAGCAACTCTATCCATGTGAGCAAACCCCAGTTTATGTAACTAGCAGTTGGGTTTTTATTGTGCGAAGTATTGTGTGTCTACATAGCGCTTACCAGAGAATACGGACAATAGGATTGCGACACTCAAACTCAACTAGCATGTTAAAACCACTTTAAAGTAGAGGTCTCCCCTGAAATCTCATCTGAGGCCGGCTCAGGTTCCTAGGATTCTTGTAGGAAGTTCTGGTTCACGCCTGAACTTTGTTTCCCCACTTTCTAGGCTGAGTCTCCTGGAAGAGAGGAAGTGCCTATGTCCTGTCAGATTGCAGGCCTTTCTACCTTTGGGAGATGCAGACCGCAATCTGACCATGCTTTGGCATGGCAGGGTTTAGGAAGAAACCTTCCTGGTTTCATTGAAGACATATAGGAAAAACAGAGTACAAAACCAATTGCATCAGACACCTGGTAAAGTTACTTGCATTCAAGCAAGTTCAATGGCATCAATCCGAACTATGCAGTACAAATGTTCAAATTAACATCAAGTTGACTGAGCCTCTGTTAAACAGAAATAATGTGCAATTTCATTACCTTCTTATCTTTAAGGCTTTAGGGGTCACAAGGGGAGTGGTGACCCACACACACACTCCTATATCCCTCTCTCACACAGGGGAGGTGGCCAACCAACCCAACTCTCCCAGATCAATGCTGTCTCCCATGCCTGCCTGGGTGTCAGGGTGCACGTCCCCACCGTGCCTCAGTGCTCCCTGACTGTCCTCATCTAGCCCCTCTCAGGGCAAGTTACAGTCTGTATGGGTTGCTCATCATTGGCATTGGGATTATCTCCACGGCCCTGCTTACCTAAGCCGCGCTGTGATCCACATCCAAACCAGGGTTTTGTCTCCAGTCGCTAGCCAGGGGAGTCTTGGCTGGCCCTCTCCCAGCCCTTGCTGGCTATCCCCAGCTTGTCTCCCTCCTAGAAGCTCCTGCTTCCTCCACAGTCAGCCCTTCACTGGCTCCCCCCTTTAAGTAAACTGTGCTTCTCTATATACCTGCCAGCTGGACTCTCACTCGCCCTAATGGTTTCAGCTGGCTTCTACAAGCCAATTGTGCTGCCCTAGATAGTTGCCAGCTGGGCTCTCCCTAGCCCAAAGAGCTTCCTCTGGCCTCTCTGTTTCCAGCCCCGGCTCAGGGCCTGAGTCCTGGTCTTAAAGGGCCAGTGCAGGGCAGGCGCCCTGTCACACTGGGCCACTGGGATGAATCCACTTCTGCTGGTGCCTGGTGTAACCCACACACCTAGGCTTTGTCTAGACTCTGGAGTTTTATCACAAAAAGGTACGCACGTTGCGCACCGTAATTCGCGTAACTTTTTCCGATAGATTTGTCAGAAGAGGCTTTTCCGAAATTTGGCCCATCTACAGTGGGCCAATGTTGGGAGAACCTCCTCTTTCAGAAGCGTCGTTCTTCCTCATAAAACGAGGAAGACAGGGCTTCTGAAAGAGCATGTTCTGTAGTCTAGACATAGCCCTAGTGTGTTTCACTGTCTCATGCAGTGGCACCTAGACTGCAGCAACAGATAAGAACAAGAGCCCTCTACAACCTGGCTAAGAGTCAGCTGATTTTATAGCCCAAGCTGTAGAGGCTCCTACACTACACTCAGGAGGCCCCAAGTTCAAATCTGCCCAGTGGCAGTTATACTAGTACCACATCTTCCCAAGGCAATGCATGGGAGGGTCATGCAGGATCACATGCCCTCCCTCAGATTTCTGCCAGGGTTCATTGCAGAGCATGGTGGCCAGCAGCCTTTCAACACTGAGCAGGAGGGAAGGGATTGGAGCTTCTTCCAGCTGCAGTGGCGGAAGGGGGACAAGAGAAAGGATAACTCTGTCTTTGGAGAGCTCCCCATGGCTTAAAGTCGTTTGCCGCTTCCTACCTAGTGTCAAAAGGCATCTAACATCTCTAGGTTGCTGCTCGCCACCCAGCTGCTTCCTGTCCCCTCACCACAGCATGGGCAGGAAGGAGTTAAGGAGGAAGCAGAGCCACAGACCAGTCCTGCAACTAGGCAGGAGGGGGGACATTAAGACTCAGTTGTTGCCTGAATTTCAGGTGCCATTTGCAGAGGGCTGGGTGTGAACAAAAGGAAAATCGCTCCCTCTGCTACCACCGCTACCAACACTCCAAATCTTAGCAGAGAGGCTTCCCATGCCAGCACATGCAGGACTCAGCCAATGCCATGGGGCAGAGGAATCTTGGGCTTCCCCAGGGCACCAAGGGAAATGAGATAGCATCTGGGGGGTCCTGCTGGCCAAGAGTTTGCATGCCCATCCCCGTTGTAGGCCACTGGGTACTTTCCACCACCACTCACGGGCAGCCAGCAGCAGGATTCCCCAGTACTCATGGGGGAAAGATAGAAACTATGGAAACAATTTCCCATTTTTAAGAAAAAGTCAGGCCACCTGCAGGAGGGCTAAACTATGGAACTGTGGAACTGCCCTTTGACAAACGGACGGCTGGCTATCCTAGAACATCCTCTGTGATGGGCCTAACAGAGAAACCTGATTCCAAAAAACACCCAGGGTTAGGTTTCCATCATCATGGCTCAAGTCCATGAAGAGTTAGAGCAGCCTCTTGCAACACACAGTTGGCTTTGTTGATTCTTCCCAAGGACAGTCAGGCCTTCTCCTCTGACTCAGCAAAGGAAATGAGTAATTATCTTTAAAATTTATAGCAGGGAGGTGATGGAAACAGTATAATTTTTGGAATTCGCTATGAGACACTGACACGGCTCGCGATGCTGTTATTTCTCCCCCCAGGAAAGTGTTGTAATTGAGCAAAACCATTTTTTAAACTTGAAAACAGAAGAGTCTCAGTTGCAATTTTTAAAATTTCTTCAGTTGTGTAAAAACATCTTTTGGCAGCTTATCTGACGGCTATAGTATTTATGGAGCGAGAGCTGCTCCTGATTTTAGGCATGCTCTACCCATGTTGTTCCTTTTTAATAACAGTGACACAGTAAACATGCTATATCTCACATGGGAAGCAGGGCTAGGATGGTGTGAGACACTAGTAGAACCTAAGGAAGACCTTCACAGAAAACTCAAGATGCTAGCGGTAGCTGGCAACCTTCCTGCTGAGTCACTACTGAATCAACATCCCAGGAGAATAGTAAATCCAGCATCCACTAGCTTTTGGATGAAATGCAACTTAGATTTGCTCATTTTATTTTTCCATTCCATCATGCGGAGTGCATGTTGGACAACCAGGATTTTAGCTTTACTACAGGCTATGTATTCCATCCCCATACTGTTAAATAATACTGCACATACACAGCAACTCCTACTAAAACCTCCCTATATTGGAGTCTATTGGGAATTTAGATTTCTAAACCATTTGTTTCAAATGTAGAAAGGCTGTCAAATCAAACTTCAGTGGATGGTGAGTTTTGTCATTTTTACACCAAAGTCTTGTTTGTGGTTTTCTTCTCCCTGAAAATAAAAAGATGCTGGGCTTTTGTTTTGTTGTTGTTTTATTTAGAAGGAGGAAAGTGTTTTTAGGCTGAAAATGTACTGCTTTGTTTTAGATTCCCCCGCCCCCTGAAATGACAGCACTGATTTTTAGAATCTGTAAAACACAAAGTATGTGCTCCTGGGCTGAGGCCCTGTATATCTATTCAGCCTAGAGCATATTTTCCCCACCCAAAATGACTACCGTTTCAAGCTTGTTTCAACTGAACTCTGAACTGCTAATACTTTTGCTGTTGTTGATGATGATGTAGGAATGGTGTTCCTGGCCTCTGTTTCTCTGGAGGTGGGTGACAGGGGAGGGATTATGTTGTGATCCCTCCCTCTGGGGCATCTGGTTTTGGCCACTGTTGGCAGGCAGGATACTGGGCTAGATGGATCTTTGGTCTGACCTGGTACGGCCATTATGTTCTTATGATTTCCAGTGATATCTCTCCCTCCACTTAAAGTAATTCATTTTACAGAAAGAAAATTAAATAATTAGCTTGTGAATTAGCGTAAATAAGATCCAGCCTGTCAAAAGTGTGTCTTAATAAGATAGACAATAGACTTTTTCTAGAACTGGCCTGGGTGCATCTATACTGCACTGTAGCTCGAAATAAGAAAAGCAATTTGAGCTACGCAAATTGCGTATCTTACTTCGATCTTACTTCAAAATAGCTTGGGGTATGTCTACACTACCACCCTAGTTCGAACTAGGGTGGTAATGTAGGCAACCGGAGTTGCAAATGAAGCCCGGGATTTGAATTTCCCGGGCTTCATTTGCATCTTGCCGGGCGCCGCCATTTTTAAATGTCCGCTTGTGCGGACTCCGTGCCGCGTGGCTACTCGCGGCACCGACTAGGTAGTTCGGACTAGGCTTCCTAGTTTCACGAGGAGTAACGGTAGTTCGGACTAGGAAGCCTAGTCCGAACTAACTAGTCCGTGCCGCATGTAGCCGCATGGCACGGAATCTGCACTAGCGGACATTTAAAAATGGCGGCGCCCGGCGAGATGCAAATGAAGCCCGGGAAATTCAAATCCCGGGCTTCATTTGCAACTCCGGTTGCCTACATTACCACCCTAGTTCAAACTAGGGTGGTAGTGTAGACATACCCTTGTTTAGTAATTTGGCGCTGTGTATAGAGTGCCAAATTTTGAAACACCCGCTATTCTGAAACGTCCCTTACTCCTCATGGAATCATAGAACACTACAACTGGAAGGACCTTGAGAGGTCATTGAGTCCAGTCCCCTGCCCTCACGGCAGGACCAAGCAACATCTAAACCATAAACTGTCTAAACCTTGTGGAATGAGGTTTACAGGGATGTCAGAATAGTGAACCCATTATTTTGAAATAACAGGTTTCTGTGAAGATGCAGGCTAGCTATTTGGAATACTCTGGTATCCCGAAATAGCATTGTAGTGTAGACATAGTCTCAGACAAAATGTCCTAGTATGGGAGGGAGGGGAAGGACGAAGGGTACGTCTAGACTACCGCGTTTTGTCAACGGAAGTTTTGTCGACAGTATCTGTCGACAAAGCTTCCGTCGACAAAGAGCGTCCAGACACATTGAGTTCTGTCGACAAAGCAAGCTGCTTTGTCGACAGAACCCCGTAGTCTGGACGCAACCCTACAGGCAATAACACCTTCTGTCGACAGAACTCTGTTGACAGAAGGTGTTATGCCTCGTAAAATGAGGTTTACCAGCGTCGACAAAACTGCTGAGTTCTGTCGACGTTATGTCGACAGAACTCAGCAGTAGTGTAGACACTCGTATAGTTTTGTCGACAAAAGTCCACTTTTGTCGACCAAACTCGGTAGTCTAGACACACCCTAAGTGAACTCAGGGATAGGATTTTAATAATTATACATCCTGCTTTCTGCATAAATGTGGGGGAATGTAATTTTTTTTGGCATTTCTTCACTTTTTTGGAGGCCCATTTCAAGTAACGGGCCTGATTTTGCAATTGTAGGTGCATAAATGAGCAACTTCACTGAGAAAAAAATAGAGTAGGACAGGTTGGGAAGGGACAATCAGGCTAAAAGCCTCAACTATGCTTAAAGAAAAACCTTGTTGTTAAATTATAGCCTGGAAGGAAATACATGTGCAGGGTGAAAGCAACAATGGGTGCCCAGGTGATTCACAGGATAGTGGCACAAGGTTTTACTAGTGCCATGAAACCTTGGGTTCCAATCTTGGCTCAGACACTGAGCTGCTGTCTGTCATTGAATGAGTCACTTTACCTCTGTGTTTTGGACAGGGACTGTCCTATATATTCGTACAGCTCCTAGCACACTGGGACCTCTTATCTTATGGTTCCTTTAGTCTCTACTGTAGCATTAATCATGATGGGATACCAAATGTGGATCCATAATGAAGGATAAGTTGTGTTCAGCACTAAAAGCAGGGAATCAACCTCTTTACATAAGAATGCCACAGTGCAGCTAGCTCTAAATGCTAGTAATTAATATTTCAGCACTGAGTTTTCAAATAAAATCTCTTAATAATTTTGGACTTGAATTACAAATCAGACTTTGAAGAAATTGAGCATCCCATTGTTACACTTTTTTCCCTCAAATGATTTTAATAACACAAAGTATATTCTTCAAAACTTACCAAACAGATTAAGCTCACTGAACTCTTATGCATGGACTACCGTTTGTTTTAGGATTAACGCTAATTTCCCTCCATTATTCTTCAAAATTGAAAGTTTCTTTTTCAGCAGAGACTGAAGAGTAATGGTCTTCCATAGAGAATTCCACCCCTCTTTTAGAATGAGAGCCAGGAGTTTCAGCCTGCTCCCGTTGGGGCTTTGGGGAAAGACTTTTTCTCATTGGGACCGTGTGTCCTAACAGTAGTTACCATCTTTACTTGCTTCACTCTTTGGGACCAATGGGAGATTGTGGCGACATTTAAGGGAGGGACAATTCTTTGTGAGTTTCTCTTCTGGAAAAGATTTTATGCATTAGCCTCTGCTGACAAAATTGTAGCAATGAATATAGCAAAAACATTACCATTAATCCAAAGTATTTCTTTTCAAAAGCAATGTGGCATCAAATCTATCAGAGGCCAATTAAGGGTAAAATACATTATAGGATGTTGGAATTATCCACACTCCCCCAAAGCCTTATGAACTCAAGGTGAAAGTTAAATTTAAAAAATGTAAATAAGTTACAATATAGAAATTAAGTTACTGAAACCTAAATAACACTTCCTTAAACTATCACCATAAAGGAAAAATGAAATAAATGTGCCTTTAAAAATCAGTTTAATCTAATCTGGGACCAGAAGCACTGAAATGCCTGGGTTGTTATCACATTGCTATTGCAGGGCACCATTACCTGGTAAAGATAACATTGTTTGGCTATCCTTACTGTGTATTTCCATATCCTAAAAGGTTTTGATTTCTTCATTCCACGAGGAGTAACGGATGTTCGGACTAGGAAGCCTAGTCCCAACTACCTAGTTCGTGCCGCGTGTAGCCACGCGGCACGGGGTTCAAACGAGCAGGGATTTCAAAATGGCGGCGCCCAGTTTATGCAAATGAAGCCCAGGAAATTCAAATCCCAGGCTTCATTTGCAAGTGCGGTATGCCTACATTACCCTACTAGTTCGAACTAGGAGGGTAGTGTAGACATACCCTATGTGAGTACTTCTTAAATCACCACCTCCAAGCTGAGGTGGGACTATCCAGTTCTCCTTGCCCAATTATGGGCAAGGACCAACATTTGATCCTCATGGCTGTCCCCAAGCTCCTTCCAATACGGAACCGACTTGATTTTATTCCTTCAAACCAATTCTCAATCACAGATCGAGATTCTAGTGGTTTCATTTTACATCCATCTAACTGCACCTGGGAGTTATGCTGTTTAGCCACCTTCATAAAAGCGATGTCAGCTTTGCCCTATATAGATGAACACAACTAGTGGAGTACCCACATATCACCTCATGTGGGAGCAGTGTCTTAGAGATGCCTCTCAGGGCCATAGTATGATTGTTGCTGTTTACAGATGCAAGTTTTCCCCTCTTCTTTTCTAGTAGTTATCCTCTGATGTCATTGGTTTGAAAACAAAGGTGTGGTGTTTTTTTTAATTGACGACACAACCTCAATACAGAGTTACTGTAACTACGATGGCAACAACCCACTAACTTCAAACCTCTCATGTACTCTGGAGGGGAGAGAAAACATTTCCTCAATAAAGTATTGTCTTTAATAAATATATCTGGACAGTTTACAAATTCCTCAGAGGCTGAACAGTTAGCTGGAACAAGTTCTACACCTGACACATTTTTCTTCAGGGTAACTTGCTTCATTCTGAGTTTTAATGTTTAAATAAACTGCTGCCCAAATCAATATTCTACAAAATCATTCACTCTGGGAAAGTTCTTCAATCCTTTCTTCCTGCTTAACGTCGGTTTTTATGCTACACCATAGCTAACTCCAAATACATTTTACCACTTCCTCGTTCACTTTTCCAGCCACTGCTCTCTAGTGTTGGCTTTTGCATTTACAGCTAGGAAGCCCACAGTATTTCATTTTTCATCATCAAGCCTAGTATAGTTGAAGAGCTATTCTGTCCTGTTTAGGGATTTTAGGTCATGTCTATATTCTAACAGAGAGTGAAATGTTCGAGCCCAACAGTTGGGACACATCTCCTATTCTTTGCTCACTGACAGTGACTGAAGAGATACCGTGGCTGTTGGTTTTGTTGTGTCTGAAGTCAAGGGGAGGAGTACTGCACTGATCCCAAACTATATTTCATTTTCATTGCCAAGTGAATACAAACCACCCCTCCTGTTCTTGTGATTTAAAGGAACTTAAAATGTGTATTAACTGTTTAGAAGGTATTTTCACATGGCTCTATAAAACTCATCATTTATCTCCTCAGAAGCCCATTTGGCTCAATAGATTATAGGCCCAATTTAGCAAAGAACTTAAGCATGTGACTTGAGCTAAGCATATGAGTTACTGTTACATTAACAGAAATGGAATTGCTCATGTACCACTGCAGTTCAAAATATGCTTTAAAGTTAAGAACGTGCATAAATATTTTGTTGAATGTGCAACACAACATGAGGCTACATTGTCTCTGGTTTCCAATTGTATTTCCATCATGTTCAGGCAGCATATAATGATACTTGGCACTTTTTCCAACTAGAGATGTCAAAGAACTTAAAGGACATGCTGAGTATCTGATGAGGAAACTGAGGCAGACAGGTTAAGTGACTTGCTCTTAGTCACAAAGCAAGTCAGTGGCTGAGCAAGAAGTAGACTCCAAATCTAGCATCCTTCAATTTTCCATGCCCAAACCATTGCACCATGTCTCAATCTTTCAACAGATACTGTTATTCTTTACTTTCATGTTCACAATGAAGTGAGAAGGAACATATTCATTTACCGAGTCATTATTTTGAACCTTCGCTCCCACCTCCTCACAAAGAGAGAGAATAATTTGCCAACTACCTGGAAACAGACACTAGTTTCTTTAAAAAAAAATGTTAGAAGAAAAGCTTTCATCTGAAAGGGTTTCCTTAACGCTCTCCACTGTCTCAAGACCTTATTGATTCAGCTGCAAGCCTAAATTGGTTGATACGAGCATTCAGAGGTAAGAAAGATCAATATCATGCCTTCATTCAAACATCCCTTATACTGTAAGAAGACACATAGCCATGAAAAATTAAGCTGTTGAGGGAGCCTGTTGAAGAAAATATGCCCCTCTGAAAAAGCAGACTGTTTCAAAAAATATAGAGTCAATTAAGAGACGTTATTTGAATATTTTAATATAGCTTGTCCCAGCAGCAAATCTTTGAAGTGACGCTATCACTCCAACGTTTGAATGTGGAGAGGAGATTTTATTTATTCTTGTCAGGAAAGTAATTTAAAAACTCCTTAAAAATAATTTAGGAAAACTGCGTTCATTTTTGTGCTTCAATGTCAAGACATCTTTTCCTCCATCTTACACCATTTTTAAAACTAGAGTCTCAAACACCACATTTAGTGACCCATATTAAACAAGTGGCCTCATTCACCAAACTGCCAAGCACCCACCCAGTTCTTTCTGATTTTTGCTGCATCCCAAATTCAGACTAGAACCTCAGGCCAATTATTAAAGAGCATAAACATAGATTTAAGAACTTAATTATAGGCATCAGTTAATAAAAAATTTGGCCACAATAGCTTTATATTTTAGGGCTTATACAGTACAGTTAGCAATGGGCTGTATTAACATAACTGATCTTTATGGAAACAGAAAACACAAACAACATTCAGCATGGGAAAGTGAGAACATCTAAATCTATAACAGTAATATGCACTCTGATGAGTATAGTACCCTGCCCCGATGTTGAATTGCAAATTTATAAATTGATTGGCTGCACTATGGGTGAGTAATGTGCAATAAATCAGGTTTTTTGCCCATAATGTGGTGAGTAGGGCAGGCTGTTTTAACTCAAGGAAAGGCTGAGGGCATGTCCACATTTCCATGTGTTTTCGGGGTTAGTAGAGCTCAAGTTAGCAGACTCAAGGGTTTGTTTACCCTGGGTTTGAACATCCATACTCATTTGTAACCTTTAATTAGGAATTGTTGAATTCTGGGTCCCAGCCTAGGGCTCCAGTGTCTACTTACATTAGACGGGCGCAAGTCCAATCACCCATATCCCACACTTCCTACCACCCTCCCAAAATGTGGCTGCTCTTGTTCCTTATTCATGGTGCAATGTGGAAAAACTTGATTGTCAGGGCACAAAGGTGGCCCCTAGGATACTTCAGTCAGACTTCCAAGTCTAGTGGCCTGCATCCACATTGCAAAACTATGGGGCTTAAACCTGAGCCCTAGATTGGCTCAGAATTGGACCCTTCATCCCTATGGGGTCTTGAGTCCCTGGGTCTAAGCACTGTGTTACTGCAATTTGTATATAGATGAAAGTGGGTTTGGGTTGGAGCCAGAATTCAAACCCTGGGCTTACACAGCAAGCCATGAGAGTGCTTATCAAATTAGAACAGGTCTTTGTACTTAATGACACAGGCCCAGGAATTGAATCCATGTCTGGAAATGCAACACTTTTGTGAAAAAACAAAACAAAAAGACTAAGTAACATAGGAAGTTCAGAAAAACAGCTCAGCTGTTGCTACACATTCATCAGAGACCACAAACAGGGAGAAATGGGAGGAGGAGGAGAGAGAAATCTGTAATACACGCCAATTTTGCTCCAAGAAATCCTGCATTACTCTTGGTTTGTTTTTATTTCTTGCTTTGAAAGCATAAAGAACCCATGTTTATCTCTCTCTCTCTCTCCTCCCCACTCCCCCAGCCAATTGTGTCACATTGTACCTTGGGATAAATACTCCTTCCCAGGGTCCTGCAGGTTTTCTGATGAGAACCTGCAGTGTGGTATTTGTAGCATTTAGACCAACATGAATACAGCTAAATTCAGCACACAAAGCCAATCCAGGAAAGTGGATTTTCAGGAAAAAGGTGTATAGTGGGGGAGAGGAGGGAAGAATAATTTTAGAACCAATACATCTTTTGAAAATTTTCTTTAAAAAGCACAGCAAAATTATAAGACCCAATTCCCACCACACCTACTGTCTCTACTTTGAATATTTTTACTGACTGCAAATTACAACCGCTCTTCTATTTGAGTTTAAAGATTCTGTTCACATACCATATCACTCACTGAGCGCAGGAAGAATATAGAGACACAAGGACATCAGGAAACCCGAGAGCATGTCTGAAAATAGAAAGAGAGAACACACATGTGCATGTGATCCAAAGTCTCGAATACAGATTTTTCTGCTAAGAAAAATTAGTAATTTTCACAGGCATTTAACAGGCAAAACATTTCTTTATGGCTACGTCTACACTACATGTTTCTTGCACAAGAAGCCTTTTGCTCGAGAGTTTTTGCACAAAAACTTCTTGTGCAAGAGCACGTCCACACCTCAAAGCACATCACAAAAGCGATGTGCTTTTGTGCAAGAAAGCGTCCACACTGCATGGATGCTCTTGTGCAAGAAAGCTCTGATGGCCATTCACAGAATGGCCATCAGAGCACCTCTCCTTTTTCCCATAGGGGTTTCTTGTGTAAGAAACCCCTCTGAAGCATCCACACTTGCCTTCTTGCACAATAACAGTAGCGCTAAAAGCAGTAATGCCTCAGAAAAAGACGTTTACCTACAGCAGAAAAAGCTCTCTGTTCTGCCATTTAACTGCCCATTTGATTGCACAAGAGCTCATTTGAGGTGTGGGTGCTCCACAGGCTTTTGTGCAAAAACCTTGTAGTGTAGACGTAGCCTATGTTTTTTAGCTTTGTTGGTGGGTAAAAACTATTTTTCACATTCAAAAACCCAGAGCACCATAGGGGAAGGTATTTGAAAATAAAACATATCAAAAACAAAGCCAAATGATCTATTTATTTTGACATTTGAAACACAGAATTGCCTGATCTCTGATTTTATTAATATTAATGAAATATTGACTACCAGAACTATGGGGGTCTCTGGGGGGCCCAAGTGCTCTTATTCCTCTTTATAGGTACTCACGTGGGACTTCAGGTTGTTCTAGACTACGCAGAGTTACATAACGCAGCTCGTGTCAATCTAATTAAGGGTGTCTAGGCTACAGTATTCCTCCTGCTGCTGTAAGGCCGTGTCTATGCTGCTGGCTAAATCGGCTCTGCTGAGATTGCTACAGTGCTCTCCTGTCTATGTCTGTACTCCGCTCCCTCAATAGGTGAAAGCTATGTCAATGGGAGAGCATCTCCCATTGACTTAGTGCAGTCTAGACACTGCTGTAAGTCAGCCTAAGTTATGTTGACTTCAGTTACGTAAGTTACATGACTAAACTTGCATAATTTAGATCAACTTACAGCATTTGTCTAGACCAGCCCTAAGTTCCCTACTACACAGACATAACAACTCCACCTCAATGAGAGATGTAAAGCGTTTGTCAGTATGGTTAGGACAACTCAGTGTCTCTTTAGACCAGTGGTCTCCAACCTTTTTACACCCAAGATCACTTTTTAAACCTCAGAACAGGCGAAGATCTACCGCCCTGCCCCTTCCTTGAAGCCCCTCCCCTTCCTTGAAGCCCCACCCTCTCTATTCTCCTCCTGTCCATCACTTGCTATCCCCAGCCCTTACTTACACACTCTGATAAACAGTTTATTTTTAAATTATGCGATACATACAATTAAAATCACATACAATTAAAATCACGTGTTTATAGTTATGAAATAAATGGTCTGTTTTTTATTCATGCTATTTAAATCTAAAATGAAGCATTTATAATTATACATTTTATGGGGACGGAGTACTGTGGCTGGGGGCAAGGGAGAGGGAACAGGGTGCTGGGAGGGCAGAGGACAGGATTCTGCAGCAGGGGACAGAGTGCCAGTGGGGACAGAGTTCTGGGAGTGGGGACGCGAATGGGGACAGAGTTCGGGGAGTGGGGACAGGGGAGTGGGATGCCAGTGGAGACAGAGAGTCCCCTGCATCTCCCTCCTCCCAGCATTCGCCCCCCCCCCCCCCGGAAACCAGCGCGTGCCTGCCCAGGGGGCCGACCCCCCCACCCGCGGAGGGAAAGCCACGCGCGTGCGCGCCTGCCCTGGCGCCAAACCCCCCCGCGCAGGGAAGCCCCGTGCGTGCCTGCCCCAGGGCCAACTCCCCCCTCCACGCAGAGAAACCCCACGCGCGCTCACCTGGCCCGGGTCCAAGCCCCCGCCGCCCTCCCATGCAGGAAAGCCGCGCGCGCGCGCCTTCCTACCCCCCTACCCACGCCGGGAAGCCCGGGGGCCAAACCCCAGTGCGCCGGAAGCCGACACTACCTCCATCTTCTCTGGAGGTAAGTAGTGGGGCTTCTGGGAGGTGGGAGGGAAATGGGGGCGGGGCTTACAGGACGCCTCGCGAGCGACTGGTCGAGGCCTTGAGATCGACCAGTAGCTCACGAGCGACCGGTTGGTGACCACGGCTGTAGATACATGGCAGGAGGAGCCATGAAATTGACAAGGAAGCTTATCAGCTAGAGCTCAGCTGAGCTCCTAGCTGAGAGCCAGGGTAAGAAGCCTGGACAGCAGCCTTCCCACTCCCCTGTTCCCACCAGGACCTGGGCAACCTTGTCAATTAATTGCTCCATGAGCCAGGAAATTGCCAAGATTGCCCTGCTCCTTGCAGAGAGCGGGGGATGGGAGGTAGAGCAGAAGAGAGCATCCAGGCAGTCTGGATGCTCTCTTTCAAAAAAGCCCTGTTTACATTCAAGAATGCCTTTTTTCGAAAGAGCACTTTCAAAAAAAGGTGTTCTTCCTCGTCAAATGAGGTTTAGCACAGTCGAAAAAACCACCACGTACTTTTGATTGAATTTCGAAAGAACGCGGCGGCAGTCTAGATGCCGGGAAAGTTTTTTTGAAACCCTGTAGTCTAGACACACCCTCTGTGTAATAGCTAGGAACAAGGCACTATACCTTTAAAGAGTTTGCAAGCCTTCTAGCGGGCTTCACTGCATTCTAGATTTTAGAAGCCACCAGAAACCACTGGAAATAGTATTTATGCTAGGTCTTGCATATTTGAATGCAGTGAGTAAATAGTTACTTGAGAAGGACCTGTGTCCATATGGCTTCTCAGTATCACAGTTGTAAAGAGCACTAGTCACAATTCTGCTAGTAAAACCACCCTGGAAAAATGTGGTTGGTGACCAGCCTCATGTACAACTTGATATTATGATAGTACTATTGCCCTTGTCTCGTTAAGGCTATGATTCACTTACTGTATAACTACAGATGTACCATTAAGTCCCCTGTCATGGGGTCTCCTGCCCCTTCTGGTGGGCAGGGTAAGACCCCAAGTCCACAAACAAAGTCACTGTCTGGCTCTTTACGACAGGGCCTGCTGGCCCACTGGCCTGCATCAATAAGTACAATCACCGTCTGGCCCTTTAAGACAAGGCCCACTGGCCCGAATCAACAAGTACAATCACTGCCTGGCCCTTTGAGACAAGGCCCATGCCGGCGAATCAGGAATATAGCAGGGCTACACCCCTAGTAGGGCGACCCAGGCCCACCCTACTCCATCGGGTCCCAGCCCAGGGCTCTGTGAGTGGCAGGATGGCCCGCCACTCCCTCGGCAGGGAAATCCTACCAAAACGCACGGAGGTTCCCAGGGCAGGAGAGGCTGCTTCCGCTCCTGTCCTGGGCCACTTCCTACCTGGTCTGTCGGGGCCTCTTCCCACGTACTTGCCGGGTTCTCCGCCTTCCCTAGGATGACTGCTTCTCTGCAGATGACCTCTGCAATGTCCCAGCTAGCCCTGGTGCCTCCACTGGCTTCTCCTGGGGTCGGTGATGGCTGCTGGTCAGGAGCTCCCCTCCTAGGTCCTTCTCCTCTGGCCGCCAGCCCACACTGAGCCTTAATTTCACAACGAGTAAGAGAAATTGAAGGAAGAATGTTCTTTCTTCAACTTCCTGGTGCGTAGACAGCGCCAAAAGCCAAATTAAGCTATTTCGACTTAACCTACACAATTAACATCACTGAAGTCACTTCAATAGTTATGAATGAGACACATCCAGCCTATTTAATTAGCTTTATTAACATAGGTTCAAAAATTGAGAGTTAACTGCTTTTCCTATTATATATACTTTGGAGTCTGTTATTTCCACTCCAACTCATCTGATGAATCAGGTTTTACCCAGAAAAGCTCATGATATAATATATGTGTTAATCTCTAATTAGGGCATGTCTACACTCGGAAATTATTTTGAAATAACTAGCTTAATTTGATTTTAGCCCTACTGTGTAGACATACCCCAATTGTGTGATAAAATTCCTTTGTAGAAGAATGGTTACTTTTAAATCCATTATTGAATGTACAGAGAGGTTAAAATGTTCCCCATATAAAAAGTAGCCATTCTTCTGCAAGGGATTTTTATCCCCTGACCTGTAGTCTGAGCTATCCCTGGGTGAAAAACTCACTAGAGACAAGGCACCTAGATTAGAGGAGACCACCACTGACGGGGAGATAGCGTGCTGACTTTGCTTCATTTTACCGCCAGTTCAAGGTAAAGTGCCTTATCTTCTTTTCTGTGTTTTTTAACCTGGGGATGACTCGTGCATGCTGGGTACCCAGAGATAAAAACCCTCCCCTTTGAAAAGCAATGATTAGAAGGATACTACATGTGTCTCCAACACTTTTGCGATCGTTTTGGGTACATCTACAACACATTATGGGTTAAAAACAAAAACGAACACTGAAAAAGACTGACGAGCCAAGGTGAGAAAGGAGAGCCAATCTGCCACACACCCATCCTGCCAGTGTGGGGGCCGCCCTTAAGCAATGGGAGGCGTAATGAGAATTGCTGAGAAGGGGAGTTGTTTTGCTAACGTGTTCACCTGGTTCAATAACTTCAATTACTGCTACTCACTGTTATAACATTCATACAAATAAAGGTTGGCAGCAGCCATGTGGGACTCAGGTTGTGATTTTTAAAAGGAGTGCTTAGTGCATAGAGGTGGTGCTATGGAGTTTCCACACAGGAGGAAGCAGGTGAAACTCTGTCCTTCCTTTAATAAGCTGGTATCACCGAAAGCAGAAAAGCATGTCTCCTGAAAGGATGCTATGCCCCCCCTTCCAACCCATTCCCATTAGTGGTGGCTGATCACCTCTTGTACTTTCACTTGACCCTGTTATACCAAAAAATATGGACATAGGCATTTTCTCCTGGGCTACGTCTAGACTACACCTCTCTGTCGACAGAGAGATGTAGATTAGGCACGTCAAAATTGTTAATGAAGCAGGGATTTACATATCCCACACTTCATTAGCATAAACATGGCCGCCTCTTTTTTTCAAAACAGCTTTTTCGAAAAAACCCCAGCAGTCTAGATGCAGATCTGTGGAAAATAAATCCTTTTTCAACAAATCCTGTATTCCTCAAAAAATGAGGTTTACAGGATCTGTCAAAAAAGGATTTACTGTCGAGAGATCCACGTCTAGATGTCTGGGTTTTTTGGGAAAAAGCTCCGTTTCGAAAAAAAGTGGCAGCCATGTTTATGCTAATGAAGCGTGGGATATATAAATCCCTGCTTCTTTAGCAATTTCGATGTGCCTAATCTACATCTCTCTGTCGACAGAGAGGTGTAGTCTAGACACAGCCCTACAGTGCAACAGCTTCCTTTGCTTTCAGGAGACCTGTCTTTGTGCTTTCAGTGATACCAGCTAATTCCAGAACAAAGCCAGCTTATTAAAGCTCAGGAAGCTTAGGGCGATGCGCGCACACACACAGAAGCTTGGAGAAGACAGAAAGGGATGGTAAACAGAGGCCCAGAGGGGAGTAATGACTTACTCACAAAGCAATGGGAGAGATGGGAATGGACCCACTCTCCTGCCTCTCAATCCACTGCCATGTTCTTATTCTCGCTTCCATCTGCTTTCTCTCAACCAAACAAAAAACAAATGATGGAGAGCACCATACGGCCACCCAGCTCTCCATACGTCACAATACCTCATACACCACACTCACTGAACCTCTGCGTCAATGTGAGGTAATGAGAAAATGTACCTGAAACCCGCTTAAAGGAAAAACTCTGTAAGGGAGAGTGTAGGATTGGAAACCACTCTGCAGTAGGCTTTGAGTGTCATATTTTGAAACGTCTTTTGTTGAGACTGAAGAGAACTGTCAGGACTTTATAGTTATTTCTCGGGGCTCTCTAATTCATTGCACTTCTTAGTAAGGAAATTCAGAATGAAGATCAATAATCCAGGATGTGCTCATATCACATAAACAAATTAAATGCAAAAACACTATCTTTGGCACTAACTTTGCTGTGGAATTTATTTTTGTTATTGTTTTTTATTTATATTCCAGCCATATTCGCATTATGACTACAAGAAGGCCTCAATTCTCATTAATTCTTTTCAACACTCAGATCGCTTACAGATTAGGAAACCAAGGGCCAATTTGTACCCTCTGATACATGCACTTGACTTGCATTGACTTCAAAGGGAGGGATTGGATATTTGTGTGCCCGAGAGTATAATTTATAACCGCACTAGGCATATGGTTTACAAACCTGTCAATGCAGCAGGGAGGTAAACTTTACATAGTACATTTGATGACTGTCTTCCAAAATTTGGAAAACACCCTCCTCTTCAATTTTTCTGAAACCCAACTCTGATTGTGCCAGGGTAACCAGCCAGGACACAAATGTCAGAAAAGTCAGACTATCCAGGGATGCAATCCCAAATTGAAACCACTGAGGCTTGGCTATGACCTACATTTATCTAGAATATTTTCCATCATGGAGTAACTTCGCAGAGAATGCCTAGACCCTTGCCCTTATCAATTCAGCCTTGATGTCTGCAATGCAAAGTAACTTGCATAACTATTGTGAGTTGCAGATACCCAAAAAATAATCTCTTACTGCTGGCAGCCAGGGAAAGGTGCATAATGCTCATGTAACTTGCTTCTATTGGACCATAGCATTTTATATGCAGCTTCTGGATGTCCCTCAGGGAAGGCCAAGAAGAATGCAGAGCAGAAGTATATTCTGGATAATAGACATGGATGACTATAACTATGGATGGATTCTGGAGAAAAAGGACGTATTTGCCTGGATGGCAAATATGAACATCGTTTCCAGACATAGCTGTCAGGGATGAGCAGAAAGGGGTCTCACAGGACCCCCAAGGTTGTATCCCACTTGGTGGGTAAACTTTTAACAAAAACTTCTGAGGGGTAGCTGAGTTAGTCTGTGACTGGAAAAACTTAAAAAAACAACAAATAGTCTAGCAGCACCTTAAAGACTAACAGAATATGTAGATGGTATCATGAGCTTTCATTAATTATTTTTTTCTCTGTCCCCTCCTTTTCCCCCCTGCCTTCTCCTTATTTATTCGTGGATTTGGACTTCAAATACTCCAGCCATCTGAAGAGGTGGGTTGTACCCACGAAGCCCATGATACCATCTACATGCTTTGTTAGTCTTAAAGGTGCTGCTAGACTATTCATTGTTTTTTATGTTTTTAACAAAAAGTGTGGGGTCCCTATCCAGCAGATCCTCAAAATATCTACCCATTATTGCTAATGCTATTATTTATTTGCAGCATGGCAATGGTCTTTTACGTGCTTTCATATCCATCCAGGTACTCATATGGCTCACCTCACCATGACCTCCTAGCATCTCCCAGGTATACAGATAGAAATGGCTTCTGTCGAAGGAGCAGCATTTCTATCTTACCTGGCTTGAGTCTTAGCCAGCAAGTTGTCACCATGAAGTCCCTGCTATAGCCAGACAATGAGAAAGAAGGAACACTTTCTCCAGCCAAGCTTGCTGAAAGAAAGACATAGTGCTGGATTCCACAAGCATACCAAGGGCGTAGCAGCCCTCTGTATCTGACATTTCCCACCCCAGGGGCTGGGCCTCCGAGACACTGAGCAAGGGTCATAATTAATTACACCTGTCACGGAATCTCTCCAAACAACCAATTAAGCCTTCTCAAAATGACTCCACTGATCATCAGAGGGGTCGCCGTGTTAGTCTGAAACTGCCAAAGCGGCGAGGAGGCCTGTGGCACCTTATAGACTAACAGATGTATTGGAGCATAAGCTTTCGTGGGCAAAGACCCACTTCGTCAGATGCATGTAGTGGAAATGGCTACTTGCAGCAAAAAAATTTCAGGACCAGACTTCAAAGAGAAATTGCTGAGCTACAGTTCATCTTCAGGTTTGACATGATCAACTCTGGATTAAACAAAGACTGTGAACGGCTCGCTAACTACAAAAGACGCTTCTGCTCTCTTGGTATTCACACCTCCAGATCAGCTGCTAGAAGTGGGCCTCATCCTCCCTGATTGGATCCACCTCGTCATCTCCAGCCTGATCCTGGCCTGCATATTTATTCCTGGAAATTTCCACTACATGCATCTGACGAAGTGGGTCTTTGCCCATGAAAGCTTATGCTCCAACATTTCAGTTAGTCTATAAGGTGCCACAGGACTCCTTGCCGCTTCCACTGATAATGAGTCAATGTAGGTGAGTGAGCTGCACTTTACAATCAACAGCCGCAAAGGCTGATATTAGATCAAGTATTACCAACAGGGACATCTGGGCCCATTTCTCAAAAGTGCATGTGTTTCTGCATGTATGTGCAGTTTCAAGCGGGCACAAAAACACTCCAATTTAAGTTGCAGGTAAGGGTGCCTGTCAAGGGGTGCACACCCCGGTGTGCCTCAGTGCCCCCAGACTGTCCTCATATAGCCCCTCTCAGGGCAAGTTACAGTCTGTATGGGTTGCTCATCATAGGCTTTTGTCTCAACGGCTCAGCTTACCTAGTCGGCCGCATGATCTGCCCGCAAGCCAGGGGCTTTGTTTCCAGCCCCTAGCCAGGGGGAGTCTTTGCTGGTCATCCCCAGCTTGTCTCCCTCCAAGGAGCTCCTGCTTTCTCGGCAGTCAGCCCTCCACTAGCCTCCCTTTAGCAAACTGTGCTCCTCCCTTTATAGCTGACAGCTGGGCTCGCCTAGCCCCCCGGCTTCTCTGGATCTCTGACAGCTGGGGCTCATTAGCCTAACCACTCCAGCTGGGTTCTTCCAGCCACCCTAAGGCTCAAGGCCTGAGCCTTGGGCTTAAAGGCCCAGTGCAGGGCAGGCGCCCTGTCACAGTGCCCAAATAGACACGAGCACACAGAACTCTGCCCCCAATCTTGCATGAGCATCATGCTCAATGTGTATGACCATGTACCCCAGGCAGGTACACACCTGAAACAAATAGGTCTGGAGTCTCCGCTCATTGCCATGAACAAAGGGCAAATCTGTTCATTGCCACGAGCAAAAGGTTTCTATACGTCTGGAAAGTTGTTAGGCCATCAATGCCAACAGTGCTTTTTTTTGTAAGAAAAAAGGTGCCAGTACTCTGGGGCAAACTTGTTGAGAAAAAAAAAAACCCACACTGGGGACTGAAATGCAGTCACAGACCCTGTAAGATCCACAGTGCCATGCTGAGAGCAGGAAAAAAACCTCGCCACACGTCCCGAGCAGGCTTCCATCAGGAGTCGAGACACCCCAGGAAAACAGGTGCTGGTACGCTCAAGGAAAGTCCCATTCCCTTTCTGTGGGCTGGGAAAATAGGTGACGGTATGCTGTTCCAGGCAGTACCATCACATAAAAACACTGAGTGCCAATAGCAAAATCAATGTCTTTACAATAACCTCTCTGATTTCTCATCAAACATTTTCTGTAGCTGATTTAAATACCACTTTTACTTCTGTTTCTACACTGCTCCCATTTGACTATACTCAGTGGACTGAGACTGTTCATTTTCACTGTGGCCTCTGTCCTTTTCCACTTGGTAGTTCACAAAAATTCGACTCTAAGATCTCCTTTATACTTTCCAGTGATTTGAGATTGCTCCATGACATCTAATGCTTTAGACTGTCTTTGTTGGAAGGCAAAAGGGTACTCTCTCCTTCTGAGGCACAATTCTCGTCTGTTTAGATTTCCAACACTGCAGGTGACTGCCGAACTGCTTAAATCCCCCAAATCTTGGTGCTCATTTAAATGTAAAACAATGAATTAAAACATTGCTCTCCATATTCAATTTAGTTCCATTTGAAAGAGACCTTATAAAATCAAATTCCCCTCCCAAGTCAAGCAATCTTCTACATCAACATGCCTTCCCAGAATACATTTTGAGGATCTGGCCATAACCCCAATAAAAACGGCTTCAAAATGAAAGTGCTGACACAACAGTAACTACAACAGGTACTTCTGTAATCACATCTTTTGATAACACCTAAAATGATTGGGTTTAAAGGATGGTGTTCTAATGAGAGTGCAGGGTAGTTAGCGCTGCAGGTGGCATTGTTTCCAATCTAAGAGCACAACTGGGTGCAGAAAATGGTGTGTGTTTTGCCTTCCAAGCAGTAAATGCTGCGATGCTTTATCTTGCCCTGTTTGGATATGGACAAAGGATAAGCTGAGAAGCAGAGGCTGCATGATGATGAAGATGGGGTGGAGGGAGACTGACTTCATAATCACAACCAGGGAGGATTTCAGATGTTGCTATTTTAAGACAAAACGTATAACATTAAATGCCATCTGCATTGCAAGCTCTACATAGAATCATCTCCTTTGGTGTATGCTATGTCATGATGAAGGGGTCTCACACACAGACGTGTGGACTAGCATTGGCCAAATTCTACCCTTTGTATTCTTACATACATCAAAAGGTATTTGCAGATCTTTATGAGTTGGCAATATTTGGGCAAAACAATGGTTGCATATTAAAAAACTGTAGACAGATACCATGTCTGCATAGTAGAAAATGTTGAAATCCAAGGGTTTTGCCCACAGAGAGGTAATCCTGTCTCCCTGTGATGCATGAGAGTACAGTTGCTTGTTTCTCCTCCTGGCACCTGCTGATACCCTGGAAAAGGGTGACAGACAATTTCTGTCCCCTTTTTCCCTGGGCAAGAGGCAGAAAGTGGGTAGAATCTCAGATGACAATGATTACAAAAGGAGCAACTCACACAAGGAGTAAGGAATGGGCTGTGATTCCATGGATGGAAAGTATCAGAGGGGTCGCCGTGTTAGTCTGAATCTGCAAACGCGACGAGGAGTCCTGTGGCACCTTATAGACTAACTGAAGTGTAGGAGCAGAAGCTTTCGTGGGCAAAGACCCACTTCGTCAGATGCATGCCACTTCACATGCATCTGATGAAGTGGGTCTTTGCCCACGAATGCTTCTGCTCCTACACTTCAGTTAGTCTATAAGGTGCCACAGGACTCCTCGTCGCTTTCATGGATGGAAAGTGCTGGATCAATGAACAGAAGAGAGCCAAACTATTGGCGTTTGCAGAGTTATTTCTCAGTTTAAAGGAAACAAGGAGAGGTTTTATTGTATTGTTTGTAAACACATAGCAGCATAAGCAGAATAGATACCAATATGAATGGAACCAAACTCTCCACTTAGGTGTATGGCTACAGCAGCCTGTTTGGAATCTACCTGTGTATGCACAAGTGATAATCTTCATGCACAGGGCACATTGTATCTCCTATGTGTATTACAACATTATAATAATAAAGTTGTTTTATGAATCAATGAATTGGGACTTGCTCCACATAAGAGTTCAGATCATCTATTTTAACCAAGGTGTCATGATTATACATACTATTCATGCCATAATCACACCCCGTCCCCACATGGCTCTCCACTGAACCCCCCTGAGGATACAGTCTCTGTTGTTCTTCCACTCCCTGGATCTGGAGTTTCCTGGGATATTGAACAGGGACTGAAACATTCATGGGAGCAGGATGGTCAGTTGATGGGGCCTTCGCTTTACCAATCCTCTCCCATGTTTCCACTTCTATTCACCTGGTCTCGGCCTTTATTTCTGCTAGTCTTGCCTGTGCTGCTGCTAGCCTCTCCAGATGTTCTTGTTGGGCACACTTCTCCTTGGCCTCTCGTTGTGCACACCTGTCTTCGGCCTCTCGTGCATGCCTGTCCTCCAGCTGTAGGAAAAACTCCATCTCCTTGTCAATTAGAGGCCTGCTAGTCCTTATGGCATAATCGCACACAGAAGGCACAGGTGGGGGGGAGAGAAAGCAGCAGCCGGCTGCTCCTGCCCTCTCCTTGGGGAATGAATCTGTCCTAGAGCTGTACATCCTGTCTTAACTAGCCTAGCTATCCAGTTGTCCCGAAAGCTAACAAAAAAACCCAAACTGTTTGGGTAGGTCTGTGTCTGGCTAAAGGTCTGCCCCTCCCTGAGGCAGCCCAGAAACAAAAGAAAAAACAAAAGGAAAAACTGCAAAGCTTGCAACTCAAAAGAAAACTTGTGTCCTTTTAAAAATCCTGGGTTCTCAAAATAATCCCACCGCTATACCACCATGTCATGGCTCCTTCCCCACTCTGGCAAGTGTACCCCAAAGCCTTATCTACCAGGCTTTGGTATAAAAATTCCCCCAAAATCTTAAAAACCTAGATCTTGGGAATAAACCTTCCGCTGCCACCACCCAAATGTTGATAAAGAAACCAAGGGAAAGATCATTTGGGAAATCTCATCCCTAAAATAAAAATCAAGGCACACAATTAACCACTGCCAGGTTAATAAAAAGAAAAGAAAGAACTTGTATTATTACAACAATATTCCTGTAGCAACCATAGGGTATGTCTACACTACCCTTCTAGTTCGAACTAGGAGGGTAATGTAGGCATACCGCACTTGCAAATGAAGCCCGGGATTTGAATTTCCCGGGCTTCATTTGCATAAGCGGGAAGCCTCCATTTTTAAATCCCCGCTGGTTCGAACCCCGTGTAGCGCGGCTACAGGGGGCTCGAACTAGGTAGTTCGGAATAGGAACCTAGTCCGAACTACCTAGTTCGAGCCCCGTGTAGCCGCGCTACATGGGGTTCGAACCAGCGGGGATTTAAAAATGGTGGCTCCCCGCTTATGCAAATGAAGCCCGGGAAATTCAAATCCCGGGCTTCATTTGCACGTTCGGTATGCATACATTACCCCGCTAGTTCGAACTAGCGGGGTAGTGTAGACATACCCATAATGACTAGATAGGGAGGTAACAAAATATACTCATGGAGAAACTCCATGGGCCTAGAACTTAGTTACAAAGAAAAGCCAAAACATCTTTTAACAGTGCCAGATCTCAGATCCCATACCCAATCCATAAAATCTAACGAAACTACCTAAACTTTACCCTACTTACAGAAAATGAAGAATGGTGTCTTGGAGAGAGAGAGAGAGACATGCTTGTCCCTCTCTGTAGCTGCAGAGAACTCTCCCCGAGAGACAAAAGGGAGAAAGGAAAAAAACCCAAATTCCTTTGTCAGTTTGAAAAGTCCCACCTACATTCCTATTGGTCACTCCACCTGGCTAGGTGTAGTTAACCCCTTAATCCCCAGGCTGCTGGCTAACCCTCATAATCATGACACAAGGTCACGAGAGGCATATCTGAAGTATGGGTGGAAGACGTCACTTTCAGCCTCCAGGTGCATGAGGAACTAACACCCCATACATGATGAAAGTACCTACTGTTGAGGAAGTGCAAAAAGCTCCTAAAAAGCCAGGTAAATCACCAGAAAAAATCTTGAAGGCCCCCAAATTATCAACTACCTGGAAAACTGAGAACATACCCCAGGATTGCAAAGATGCACCCATAGTTACACTATTCGAAAATAAAAGGCAGCAAATCTGATGATGGCAGCTACTGGTGTAACTCTCTGCTCTCTAGGTAATATAAACTGCACCTTAGTTTACTCAATTGGCCCATCAAAATAGTATCAGAGAGGCATCTACCAAAGCCTCATGGTGGATTTAGATCAGGTCGGAGCACCACAGCTTCGGAAAAATGAACAGAAGAAGGCTTGAAATTGCATGTTGTCGTCAATGATCTAGATAATATTTGTCATAAGGAGCAGAAAAGGCCTCTGGAAAACTCTAGAAAAGTTTGGCTGCCCCACAAAATTTCTTAACATCATATGCAAATCTCACAAAGACATGATTGGCCAAGTGTTCTCTGATGGTGACCTCTCTGAATCATTCCTCACATGCGATGGGGTTAAAAAAAAAAAAAGGCTGTATGCTTGCACAAGTCTGCTTTGGTCTCTTCTTAGCAGCCATTGTGAACAAAGCAACTAAAAATCTTCTGAAGGGCACCTACATCAGGTACAGAATTCATGGGAAACTCTTGAGTCTCCAAAGGATTACTGCAAAGACAAAAACAAATAGTCCTGTGAACTACTTGTAGTCTTCTAAGTAGACCTTAGAGACTAACATTATATATATTAGTATAATGAGCTTTTATGGGCAAAACCCATCTCATCTGAAGAAGTGATCTTGAGACATCTAATGATCTTGATATCTTGATTATCTTGAAATCTGTGTATAGGGATTTTATACACATGTCCATTGCCATATTATCTGAGTGGTTGGTCAGTGTTTGAGTTAAGAAATCAAGACTAACGGTAAGGCCATCTGGGGTCTGATTACCAGACCATGCTGTTCATGAAACCAGATCCAACTAAACTAACTGAACAGGAGAAAACCATCATCTCAAAACTTAAGGCATCATTGGCTTTGAACTACAGCTGTTCTTTCACATTTGGAAAGCTAGAACCTGAATTTCAGGCCCACTCATAACTACTCCATGAGTTAAATCAGTGTATTATATGTGTATAACTTTATTCTCCTCTGAAAGTTTAAGAGATTGCAAATAAAAAACTAGCCAATAAAACCAGTTCCATTAGCCCAAGCTTCTTATGCAGCATTGCACTTATCAACTATTCCACTATGCAAAGACCAAAGCTGCACTTGCATACATGCAACATTTATTCAGGCTCCACGAGAGGGTCAAAAAGCAAACCTGATTTTCATGCCACAGGGACTTGTTTTGCTTAAGGTTCTGTTGGCTAAGCTCTAGCAATTCATTAGCCTTGTTTCTCCCCTGAAATGCAGGAAAAAACAAACTGAAAGCCAAAAGTAGTGTATGAGAATTTAATTGTATTTTATGATTAGGGTTTCCAAAACAGTGGCATTAATTTGTTCACACACTACATACTTCCCGCTCTGCAAGAAACAAAGCTGTTTCTAGATTAAGATCTACTTTAAGGTGGGAGGCTGGACTTTGCACCGTCAGTTATGATATACTGCCACACAACTTTTACACAATATGCATAGAGTCATATGGACGACCTGGCTGAAGTGATTTTCTCCTCCCATCTATATTACATAGAGTTAAATATACAGGCAGTCCCCGGGTTACGTACAAGATAGGGACTGTAGGTTTGTTCTTAAGTTGAATTTGTATGTAAGTCGGAACTGGTACATATTGTAGGGGAAACTCTAGCCAAACATTTCTCCAGAGCTCAGTTTTATTCTCCCACACCTCACTTCCCTCAGTCCTTTATTCTCAAGCTGAGGAGTCTGCTGAGAAAAGCCGCTCCGCGTCTCCCTGGTCTGCTGGAGGGGGGGGGGCGCTAGCTTCGCATCTCCCTGGTCTGCTGGGGGGAAGCAGCTAGTGCGGGGTTGCCTCACCCCGTTTGTAAGTAGGGATCCGATGTAAGTCGGATCCATGTAACCCGGGGACTGCCTGTATGTTAGTTACATCTGGCTACAGGTTTATTCCAAACAAACTCTCGCTTTGAAAAGACTGGAATAAAACAAGAAATAACACATTGTAGGATTTATATTGTGCTTCGGAGATTCAAAAGACTGTGCAGACGTTCAATATTGAAGCCCCGAACCTGCAAGACCCTTGCTCCTCTGGAACCCACTGAATTCAGTGAAGTTCCAGCTAGCCTCAGGCAGCTACCTGCACTCAGTTCACTGCATGATAATTTGTCACAGCCCTGATATGTAGGTGAAGAAGCATTACCATCCCCAATGTTATAAATGGGGAAACCGAGGCAGAAAGTCATGCATGACTTGTAACAAGGAGTTAGTGACAAAGCCTGGATTGGAACTGAAGGCTTCCTCTTTCCCAGCTGTCAGCTGATTCCTCTAGGGTGCTTCACTATCTGGCTGTATCTGCTTACAAAGTAAACTAGACAGGACCTTTTTGTTCAAAACTGCATCTTAAAAGGAAACCTATTTAATGACAGAATAATGGGCCTATTTCCATTTAGAGGAGGAAGACTGAAATAAGAAGTTTCCTAAACATCAACAACATTTTGTCAGTTATTTAAAATTTTGTCTGTAGGTTTTACTATAGCATCACAGAAGGTTATATTTTCATTTTATTTTGTCCTTTGGAAAAATTCGGAAGACCATTGAAGGGGAAAATAAAAAGATGAGCATGCTGATGAATAAGAACGTTTCCTCACAAGATGGACAAATTAACTGTGCATCGTCTTTTAAAATAGGCACTTGCCACCGTAACAATCACATTGGTACCCAATCCAAAAGAATGCTCTGCCCAGCATCAGCAGAGGCTCTTAACCCAGCAAAGACAAAACACTACTCACTGAGAAAGGTGACTTTTTTTGGACAAACAAGGAAAACTTAATGAATTCCCCACTCCACAGACGGCTGTGGTGTATGTTAGCGCACCTGCTGCAACTCTCTTCATATCACATTGCAGTTATGAAAAATAGTGTGCTATTTTGGAACCCTCTGGCAGCCAGAGTGAATCACTAAGGGCCCAAAGCTCATTTATCTTGTGTCAGAACTGAAGCCAAATGAGCACCATCTTGTCCAGCAGCTGAAGAATGGGGGGAAAACTCTTTGCGAGTAAAAATAACCAAAGGAGCACACAAGTGCTGCAGAGACAAGCTTCTCCTAGTACGTAATATAAAGGTTTTCACAACTCACTCAAGCTTTTTAGAACATACTTCTTCTCTGCCAAGGAAACTTTTTTCGAGGGTGGGAGCGGGTAGGAGGAGAGGGAAGAGAAGAAAAAGTTTATTCTAGAATCATACCCATCTGTGTAGCTGTAGGTAAAACATCTGGTTCATGCTTATTAGAAATATTTTTAAGAGCAAACTCTCCAATAGCAAGTAATAGGCTGGCACTGAAATGGTGAGATTAGAGTTGAGTGCACCAGCAATGCTGTACATAGGTTGAGTGCACCTTCTCTCCCGATAGGGTGCTGGACTCTTCAGAAATGACCCTGCCGTGGCTCGAAAGACAAGGTGGGTGAGGGGATTTCTTTTATTGGATCAACTTCATTTGGTGAGAGACAAGCTTCTGAGTTGCACAGAGCTCTTCTTGAAGGGTACTCAGTGTCACAGCTAAATGCAAGGTGGGACAGACAGTTTCACCATCACCAAATCCTGCCCTCAGGCCAGTGGTCTATCCTGGAGGCAGTGGGCATGTGCAATGTCTCCCCAACTGCGTTGGGAATCATCATGTGTGACGTAGTGGAGGTAACTTGCTAGGGCTGTGGGCGACCTCGGCTGTCTGTAGCACGACCCAGCAGGACAGGGGATGAGTCATTATGCAAAGGGGGCTCCAAACCTGTCTGACCAGCTACCCCCCCAAGGAGAGAATCAAAGGAAGGTGGAATGCCGCCCTGGCTGGGGGGGCAGGGCTGGAAGAGAGTGAGTTAGTTTCTGTCTGGGAGCATGGAGGAGACAGCCTAGGGAAGGAGCTGGGGAGTGGGCTGGGATTGTAGGGCCCAGCCACCCCCCATCTCAAAGGGGGGCACTGAGGCCTCTTAGCCACAGTTCCTGTAACCAGATGACAGATGCTGTGCTGTATCCTGGAGAAGCAATAAACTCCCTTTATTCTACTGGCTGGTGGAGTCTGTTCGTGCCATTTTGGGGGTGCAGGAGACGGGAAAATCCCAACGCGCCGTCACATCATGTCACTGGAGATTTTTGAAGAGGTCTTGTCCTCCCTTCAAGAGCACTCATCTAACAGAGATCAATTCAAACTGAGTTGTCTGGCTGCCTGCACTCCTCCAATCAACAGGACACAGCAGGTATTTGTTTCAAAGGCTATGACCACACTACAAGGTTATTTCAAAATAATAACTCCCGAAATAACAATTTGGAAATAGCACATCCACACTACAAATCCCCATCAAAACTGCGTGTTCACACCGATTGGAGCCTGAATCACATTTAAAAGCCCCTCTCCGGAAGCACTCCAGGCAGGGCATCAGAACTGCAGTCACTCCCTGTAGCTGCTGCCTGAGGCTGAGGCTCGTGCTTAAAGGGGCCCCCCTCTAAGACCCTTCTCCGTTGCCTACCTCCTCGAGGGACAGCAACCACCACACCGTGTTCTCCGGTTGCCCTTGCGGATGCCACAGCACTCCTACCATGGAGCCGGACCAGCTGCACAGCAGTGTCAGGCTCTTAGACCTGCTGCACCTCCTGGCGCAGTTAATGCAGGTCGCCCTCATGGCACTGCAGGACCACGATGGCCAGCTCAGACTGGAGCACCTCCTCCCTTTGGCCTGGGCACTCCACCTACCTGACAGTCCACTCCATCCGCCCCAGCACACCATGCACCACCACTTCTAGTGTGGCACACCATTCCGACTAGTGGGACCAGATCATCTTGGAGAGGAGGGATGATCAGCAGTGGCTCCAAAACTTCTGCATGTGGAAGGAGACCTTCCTGGAGCTCTGCGAGTGGCTTGCTCCTGCCCTCTGGTGACAGGACACCCACGTGAAACCCGGTACACCCCTCCAGAAGTGAGTTGCCATTGCCCTCTGGAAGCTCACCATGCCACACAACTACCATTATGTTGGGAACCAGTTCGGTGTGGGGAGATGGACTGTCAGGGCCGTGCTCATGCAGGTAAGACTCTCTTGCTGTTGTCCCAGGAGGTCAGTGAACTACTGAAATGGCTTCCTAGGGAGAGGAAGTGGTGGAATCTCCATCCCTACAGGTTTTGCAGTCCTGGCTTAACTACCCTGTTCCCAGCAGGGGTTTGTGAAGGTTATTCCTGCTGCGGGAAGAGGCTTGGTCTCAGGGACCTCCAAGGGCTCCTGCAACGCTGTGAATCTTTGTTCTTATGATTTTACAGGTAGTGAGGGCCATTAATGCCATCCTGCTGTGCAGGGTCATCACCCTGAGCGGCGTGGACCCCATCATCACCGGCTTTGCCGCCATGGGCTTACCTAATTGGGAGGGGGGACGTTGATGGCAGCCACATCCCCATTTTGGCCCCTGACCACCAGGGCCTCTTCACGGACATTAATGTTGGGTGGTTGGAGAAAGCACACAACGCCTGTGTCTTTAGGAGCTCCAGCCTGTTCCAGAAGATGTACACCAGCATTTTTTCCCCCAACTGCACCACCAGAGTTGGGGATGTGGACATGCCCACATGCATTGTGGGTGATGCAGCCTACCCCTTGCTCCCCTGGCTAATGAAGCCCTACCTGGGACACCTGGACCCCACCAAAAAATGGTTCCATTTCTATGAAGTGGGTTGTACCCACGAAAGCTCATGGTACTATATATATATATATAGTTAATTTCTAAGGTGCTACAGGACCAGTCATTTTTTAAAAAGGTTTTTTTTTAAATTACCGACTAATATGTCTACCCCTCCGAGATTGATCTAAACTTAGCATATTCCACACTACTGTAGAAGGTTTAAAACTATGACGCAACTCTGTCTGTGTGAATAATGAAGCTGGAACTGATGTACCTTAAGTGGAGTTACCGTGGGATATACACTATGGGGGTTCTATGGGAGAAACTCTCCCATCAACTTACCTTACACTTCTCCTCAACTGGGGTACAATATGGGCCTCGACTGCGAAACGATCTTCAGTCAGTTTGGTGGTTCTTCACTAGGCTTGCTAAACTGACTGCTGGTGGATCGATTTCAGAGAATGGACCTCTACTGTAATGTAGACATAGCCTTAGTCTGAATTATGCATAAATGTGTTTCAGTTTCTAGTTACTCTGCAAATGGCACACAGGGCTATGGCTGTTCAATTGGAATCAGCTGTGCATTGAACACTTGAATGTTTTACTGCAACTTAACTTTTCCTTTTTTTAAACCATGTGAAAGATTTTTGTCTGGGAACATGTTAATATTTAGTTAGCCGTCTTCTAAGTATGTCAGGTGTCTATTTCTATAGCACGCCAGGTGTCTATTTCTATTGTTTGTGACCTTTCCTCTAGTTGTAATTACATTTTAATTGATAAACAACCAACAGGGTCATTATTGTGTGCCACCTTAACTGACTTTTCTCAAACTACTTTTTAATATTATAATATAATATGTTAATAATTAACCGATTTTTGTAGATGTGTTAAACTGGTTTACTATGTGATTCATGTAGGATAATTACACCTAAAAAGCACTTTCAGTAAAATCTGAGCATAGTTGTGATTTTTTTCTAGCCATCTTTCAACAAAAGTATTCTCCTTACAGTTTCTAGCAGTAGCTAAATTAAAATAAATCAGTCAGTGCCTTTGGCTTTAAGTACATCTAAGGGATCCAACAGTATAAGGTCACCTTCAGTAGCCATAATTCAGGATGCTTCCTGTACTAATGGTCATGTGTAGAGTACAAGACAAGAAAAAATATGGAGCTTGTGCCACGAAGTTGTTATACAAACAAAAAGTTAATACTTTCAAATCCATTGTGAATACAGTTTAAATCAAGGTATTGCTGGGACATAATTTTAACCGGATTCATCATTTAGCTTACAAACAAGTATTGACCTTCAATCGATACCTTTAGAGCCTCTCCAACTCCCACTGCAATGGATAGAAACACTGCCAATGCTTTCAAGTTTTTTATTAGCTTTAATTATTCATAGTTTTATACCACCAACATTAACCATTTGTCATACCAAACTCTGAAGTGATGATAGCTAGTAAGTTCAACAGTTTCTATCAATTCCAGTTCTATTATCTATACAATTTTATTGCACTAAAGGGAGGTGCACAAGCTTGAAGAAATGGTCTCAAAAGTAACAATGCAATATCTATAGGACAAGTGCTTTAGTGCCGTAAATCATTGTTTACAAACAAAAAATAATGAAAACTGAGTTATGTCTTGGTAAGCACCACAGTAAATCCTAGCTTGATAACTCAGAGGATTTCTTTGATAGATTCTTGATTCACTGAATTGCTTTTGTGCAGTTGTCCTCCATGAAATCAAGGTGAGCGTGACATATTTGTATTTATGGCTGATGAACACGACAAGCTGTCTCAGGGCTCTCAACTCTCTTAGAAAATAAGGAGAAAAGCCATTCAGACAACTTTGGTGTCCACAAAGACCTGCTTCCCGCAATAGAAGGGCTGTATACTGAACTGGATTTAAAAAAAAGCAGGTATAAAATTGAAAGATCATGGGGACCCTTCTTCAACACAGTAATCAGATTGGAATGGGAGCATATGCTCCCTTAGCCATAGAGATATCACTACAAATGCACAAACCTGAGCCAACATCTGACTGATACCCATTCCCCAGTCTGGGTTCCTATCTGCTCAGGTATTCTCACTCTGCCCAGTCTACCCATCTGTCATCAAGCAGTGAAATAGGAAATCTGCAGATGACAAAATATCATTGTGGTTAGTCAAGACTGGAGAAGCATGAGTAACTTTAGAGGAACCTACCCAAGCTAGGTGAACGGTGAATGTGATGGTATGAAATTCAGTGTTGGCATAATATGCAGAAAAAAATGCATCTTGGAGTAATCTGAATTACTTAGGCACCTTACTGGTCTCTAAGTTAAGGGTGTGTCTAAGTCGACAAAACTATACCAGCGTCTACACTACCGCTGAGTTCTGTCGACATAACATCGACAGAACTCAGCAGTTTTGTCGACGCTGGTATACCTCATTTTACGAGGCATAACACCTTCTGTCAACAGAACTCTGTCAACAGAAGGTGTTATTGCCTGTAACGTTGCGTCCAGACTACGGAGTTCTGTCGACAAAGCAGCTTGCTTTGTCGACAGAACTCAATGTGTCTGGATGATCTTTGTCGACGGAAGTTTTGTCGACAGTATCTGTCGACAAAACTTCCGTCAACAAAACGCGGTAGTCTAGACGTACCCTAAGTGTAGTTCCTCAGGAAAAGAACTGGGCACAACTATGGACAGCTCAGTGAAGACCCTGATCATCCTGCAGCAGGGGTCAAAAAGGTAAACAAAGTTAATATACATAAGGAAGATGACAAAATATCTTGGAAAATATTCTAATGCCACCATGTAAATCAAAGAGATGCCATCACCTGGAATATTGCGTTCAGTTCCAAAGGGTTTACCCAATTAACTGAGAGAAAGGAGAGACGACAGTGAGAATGATCTAAGATTAGAAAACTCAAACATGGGCTAGAAAGCAATGATTATGTGAGGAGATACAGTAAAAGTACACAAAATAATAAATAGCATAGACAAAACATGGTAGGAACTTTTATTATATAAGAATGAAAAGAATGAGGACATGTTCAATGAAAAGGAAAGTTGACAAATTCTAAACAGATATAAGTAAATACTTCCTTATATAACTCACAATTAAGCTCTGGAATGCACTGCTAAAAAAATGGAGGTTGAATTTAGCTCAATTCAAGGAGGGTAAAGAATATGCATCTTGAAAATCAAGACTTTTGTATCTGATATAAACCTGCCTACTTCAATGTACACACCAACCTCTACCTCATGGGGCTAGGAAGTAACTTTCCCATTGAGCAGTACTCCGCAAATGTCTGAACAGTTTCTTGCATCCTTCTGTGAAACTACTGTGCCATTTTGAGAGACAATATATTGGTCTGATCCAAAAAGTGACACACGCTGTGTGATGCAAGTTTTAATTCTGGTTCTGCTAGAAATTTCCTCTATTACTTGATTCTCTCTGAGCCTCCAGTTTTGCAATCCCTACCTCACAGGGATGTACTAAGAATCATTTCAGCCATGTCTGTAAGATGCAGATCAGCAAAGTGCCACAGAGAAGCTTACAAATAAAATACAAAAGATGGGGTGCACCATGTGAGCAATTCCAGATACGTAGGGCTGATATAGGCAGCATATCTGAATCTGGACGACAAGCAGTGGCGGCCCGTCAATACAGGCGAACTAGGCGGTCGCCTAGGGGGCCAAGTTAAACGGCCGTTGAGGGCTTTGGAGGCGGGAGCGCCGATCGCACACCGATCGCATGTTTCACCTAGGGCGCCAGTTGCCGGCAGCTCGTCTAGGGCTGCTCCTGATGACAAGTACCTCCCAGTGCAGCATGAAAGTGTAAACAGACCTGTAGTCTTAGAGGAGCACTTGTGCTGAAGGGGGTTATTTATTTAGGCAGCATCTCAATGCTATTCAACATGATTTTTCCCCCCTCAGAGGCATAAATCCCCTGGAAAACAAGAGGAATGTTAAATCACCCGGACTAGACCTGATAAATGTCCGTAGTCATTTATCTGATAATGCTGTACATGGAGGCGGAGCTCTGCTTTAGATGTAGTTCTCTCCACCATAGGCTGTCCTTGAGCCAAATGTTCCAAAATATCTTTGCATGTGGATCAAGTGCAGACTATGTCACTCTGAGGTCAACATCTCTCTAATGCCAATGATTAATTATCTAGCAGCTGAAGATTAAATTCAAGTACCAAAATTACATCCCAACAGTACAGTGAAAGTGATTCTACCACATAATTTTAAAATAATTTGCAATTTTCTCTTCTTAACCTATCACACATAACAGACTTCCAAACATTTTTCTTGGAAAAGGCCCAAATCAGTACACGTGTCTATTCCAACTTCTGACCTCCCATCCCCTTAATTTAAAAAATAAAAACGGATTTTCAATTCATGTAACTTCATTTTAACTACAACCTCACCTTCAGGCTAGAGAATAGGGATCACCTCTTATGTCAAAGTATCTTTGTACAAGAGTTTCATTGATTAAAAAAAAAAAAAAGTCTCTTGGAATCATTTCTCAATTTGCCGCGGTACCAGCAGAGGGAGCACAAAACAAGACTTAAAACACTAGTTCCTCAGTTATGAAGAGATTATTAGTTTTGAGATAGAAATGTAGCCGTGTTAGTCTGGGGCAGCTGAAACAAAATACAGGACCAGGTAGCACTTTAAAGACGAACAAGATGGTTTATTAGGTGATGAGCTTTCATCATCTAATAAACCATCTTGTTAGTCTTTAAAGTGCTACCTAGTCCTGTATTTTGTTTCCTTAGTTTTGAGTGAGCATTTTCATATTTCAGATGGTTGTTTTAACCCAGTAATTTTGACCCAGTAATTGAACTTAAAATCAGAGTCTTTTAAATCTGTAATAATATGAGCTAAGCAAGCAAGTAAAATGCCACACAAATCTAGACGGGTTTGTGCATGAATGTTGCATTGCCCCCATTCTGAAACCACTGTAGGCAGGACAATCACAGTTTGAGGGCCACTTTAATTTGCATGGTCTGATACCAGCAGAAGGGTTCTGTGCAGCAAATGCTGGCAACCTGCATCTAGGCTATGGAGAAGAAGTTGGTTCTATAGCAGTAGAGTATCTCAGTTGGGGGAAGGGTTATCTCCCTAGGGACAGCAAAAAGTGGTGGTATGAACATCCCTTGATGGGTGTGGTGTAGGGAAGTCATACTGCACTGGACCTATGTTTTCAAATGTATTTTTTCTAGTATAGTTGCATTTGGAAATTTACATTCCAATCAGGAAATGCAACACAGTGATGGTTTCCCTACCTGGATTTATTAATACAGAGTTAACTTGTATCTACTTAAACTCTCAGCTGAAATTAACTAAGACATGGCTATTATTATTATTTATTATTATTATTATTATTATTAGCATTGCAGTCACATCTAGGAGCCCTGGTCACAAGCCAGTACTGGATTGCATTAGGCATGGAACAAAAAGAGAAAAAAAAACACACAGAACAAATACAGTCCATGATAAAGAACAGACAAGAAACAATAGATGGAGACAGATAGGGAAGTACAAGGAACTGAGACAACATTGGTCAGTGTGACAGACAGTAGTCTCAGCACACCAAGGGCCTAACAGTTGTCAAGTATTTTGTAGGCATCACAGTTTAAGGCAGGATTTGCTGGAGGATAATGAAGTTACTTTGCAGAGATAGACAAGGAGTTTTTTTAGCACCCGTGGAAGCAAAAGAAGCACAAAGGACCATGTCTGAAAGTTGAACAAGTGGGAGGTGGAGGGCTGGCATCATGGATGGATTGAAGGTAGGAGTTGGCATTTTTAATAGTGAATGAATAAGACAGGTATGGGTTTGGAAGGACCTTGATAGTGAAAAGGTGTAGCTTAATGTGTCATGCTAAAGAGGAGGGTTGCAGGGTTGACCTGATGGGGAACAAGCTAGGAGAATGGCCTTTGTGATTAGATGTAATTGCAATAATTCTGAATAGATGTAAGCTGGATAAGGTAGCATTTGTCAAGGGCTGACAAAATGCTGTTTGCACTAATCGAGATGTGAGGTCACAAGACTCTGGATGAGTACATAGGAGAGGATGCATCTTAAAAATGTTATGCCAAGATAATCTGCAAAATTTAGCCTGAATGTGAGGATCTAGATAGAGGTGCACTGTGAAGACACCAGGTTACAGGCCTTAAAAAGAAATAGAGATGAGGAGAAGAGAACAGGAACTCTGCATTAGCTTGCTCTGACAGGCATCCACAAAAGAGATGTCAAAGATACAGTCTGAAAATCTACTTTGGACAGAAGGAGACAACATAGGAGTAAAGAAGTAGATTTGTCAGTTGTCAAAATAGAGACACAGGCAGTCCCCGGGTTACATGGATCCGACTTACATCGGATCCCTACTTACAAATGGGGTGAGGCAACCCCGCACTAGCTGCTTCCCCCCAGCAGACCAGGGAGACGCGGAGCGGCTTTTCTCAGCAGACACCTCAGCTTGAGAATAAAGGACTGAGGGAAGTGAGGTGTGGGAGAATAAAACTGAGCTCTGGAGAAATGTTTGGCTAGAGTTTCCCCTACAATATGTACCAGTTCCGACTTACATACAGATTCAACTTAAGAACAAACCTACAGTCCCTATCTTGTACGTAACCCAGGGACTGCCGGTAGTTGAATTTATATTTGCATTCAAAATTATGCAGAAATACAGCGCATTTGGTAAGACCCAGTAGGAGTATAATTCATGACCACTCCTGACATTCGTCAATTCATCCACTTAAATGTGGCCAACCAACATGCAGATACTTTGATAACAAACTTTACTAAATTATGCTTAAGGAATATTGTGGAACTTTCACAATTACTAGACCTTTTTGAGAGAATACTCAATATGCCTTTAGAAATAATCTGTCCACATGTTTCAAAATCATACAGAGGGGGAAAACCCACAAAGAATTTCCACCATCACCACCTATAGCAGCAGGCCTATTATCAATGGCATTGTCAAGCTTGCTCTATCTAGAGGTGATTATGCTGCAGTAATTGGCTGTGTGGGGTCAGGCCTGCGCCCTTGGAGCTGGGCTGCTCTTGGCTGGACCCACTCCCTGCCCCCGGGATGGGTGTGCGGTGACTCCTGAGGTTTCAGGCATGTGCTGGGGCTGGCTGCCGTGTCCGTGTGCCATTCGGTCTGGCTGCACGAGGTTGCATGTGCTGCGTGCCCATGTGGCACTCCCTCTCCCCACCCCGTGGTCCCCCTGGCTCCTGCACACTTGCAAGTGGAAGCTGCAACACTCACCGGAAGATCCCTCACCAGCCTCCAAGGAGGCCTGGGACACATCCTGGCTGCTGGGCCGGGCTGGTGGGGTCTGGCTGCCATCTTCCACCTCCTGCTCCTGCTCCTCAGTGGACCAGTTGCCCTCCTCCTCCGGTTCCATTGGCCGCTGCGTCCACTCTGGCCCGCAGAGTGTCGGCCCCCATGTCTCCCAGGATCGTGTGCATGTGTTGGTAGTGGGGGCAAGCAGGGGCTCCTCCGCCCCTAAGCTCGCCGACCCACACGTACCTGAGCCTCAGGTCTTTCGCCTTGGCCCGGACCTGTTACAGGGTCCAAGCCACGTGTCCCTCTGCGGCCAGTGCCTGGGCCATCGGGGCGAAGATGTCCGCATTGCACCTCCAGGACTTGGGATTCCAGAGGGCCTCCTCCTGGACCCAGAAGTCCAGGAGCACCTTGACCTCAGTGGTGCCCCAGCATGGAACCCACAGCTTGGTGCCCCTGTGGGCCTGCTCAGTGCTCTGGGGTGGCTCCTGGGTGGGGTCTGCAGGACGACGCGGTGGCTGGGCGGCTACCCAGGCTGTACGTGCCATACGGCTCCACCGGGTGCCTGTGCCTTTAAGGGGAGGCCGGCTAGGGGGAACCAGCGAGTGGTGATTGCACGTACGGAGTATTGGAGAGGCCACCTGTGTTTTTTCTTGGAGGACAGTTCTTGCGCAAGAAGCCTTTGCGGCACGTCCACGCTGCCCTCTTGCGCAAGAATCATAGAATCATAGAATACTAGGACTGGAAGGGACCTCGAGAGGTCTTCGAGTCCAGTCCCCTGCCCTCGTGGCAGGACCAAATACTGTCTAGACCATCCCTGATAGACATTTATCTAACCTACTCTTAAATATCTCCAGAGATGGAGATTCCACAACCTCCCTGGGCAATTTAGTCCAGTGTTTGACTACCCTGACAGGTAGCAACTTTTTCCTAATGTCCAATCTAAACCTCCCTTGCTGCAGTTTAAGCCCATTGCTTCTTGTTCTATCCTCAGAGGCCAAGATGAACAACTTTTCTCCTTCCTCCTTATGACACCCTTTTAGATACCTGAAAACTGCTATCATGTCCCCCCTCAATCTTCTCTTTTCTAAACTAAACAAACCCAATTCTTTCAGCCTTCCCTCATAGGTCATGTTCTCTAGACCTTTAAGCATTCTTGTTGCTCTTCTCTGGACCCTCTCCAATTTCTCCACATCCTTCTTGAAATGTGGTGCCCAGAACTGAACACAATACTCCAACTGAGGCCTAACTAGCGCAGAGCAGAACGGAAGAATGACTTCTTGTGTCTTGCTCACAACACACCTGTTAATGCATCCCAGAATCATGTTTGCTTTCTTTGCAACAGCATCACACTGCTGACTCATATTCAACTTGTGGTCCACTATAACCCCTAGATCCCTTTCTGCCGTACTCCTTCCTAGAAAGTCGCTTCCCATTCTATATGTGTGAAACTGATTGTTCCTTCCTAAGTGGAGCACTTTGCATTTGTCTTTATTAAACTTCATCCTGTTTACCTCAGACCATTTCTCCAATTTGTCCAGATCATTTTGAATTATGACCCTATTCTCCAGATTAGTCGCAACCCCTCCCAGCTTGGTATCATCTGCAAACTTAATAAGCGTACTTTCTATGCCAATATCTAAATTGTGGATGAAGATATTGAACAGAGCCCGTCCCAAAACAGACCCCTGCGGAAACCCGCTTGTTATGCCTTTCCAGCAGGATTGTGAACCATTAATAACTACTCTCTGAATACGGTTATCCAGCCAGTTATGCACCCACATTATAGTAGCCCCATCTAAGTTGTATTTGCCTAGTTTATTGATAAGAATATCATGCGAGACCGTATCAAATGCCTTACTAAAGTCTAGGTATACCACATCCACCGCTTCTCCCTTATCCACAAGACTCGTTATCCTATTAAAGAAAGCTATCAAATTGGTTTGACATGATTTGTTTTTTACAAATCCATGCTGGCTGTTCCCTATCACCTTGCCACTTTCCAAGTGTTTACAGATGATTTCCTAAATTACTTGCTCCATTATCTTCCCTGGCACAGATGTTAAACTAACTGGTCTGTAGTTTCCTGGGTTGTTCTTATTTCCCTTTTTAAAAATGGGGACTATATTTGCCCTTTTCCAGTCTTCTGGAATCTCTCCTGTCTCCCATGATTTTCCAAAGATGATAGCTAGAAGCTCAGATACCTCCTCTATCAGATCCTTGAGTATTCTAGGATGCATTTCATCAGGCCCTGCTGACTTGCAGGCATCTAACTTTTCTAGGTGATTTTTGACTTGTTCTTTTTTTAATTTATCTTCTAAACCTACTCCCATTCCTACTAGCATTCACTATGTTAGGCATTCCTACAGACTTCTCGGTGAAGACTGAAACAAAGAAGTCATTAAGCATTTCTGCCATTTGCAAGTTTCCTGTTACTGTTTCTCCCTCTTCACTGACCAGTGGGCCTACCCTGTCCTTGGTCTTTCTCTTGCTTCTAATGTATTTATAAAAAGTCTTCTTGTTTCCCTTTATTCCCGTAGCTAGTTTGAGCTCATTTTGTCCCTTTGCCTTTCTAATCTTGCCCCTGCATTCCTGTGTTGTTTGCCTATATTCATCCTTTGTAATTTGTCCTACTTTCCATTTTTTATAGGACTCCCTTTTTATTTTTAGATTATGCAAAATCTCGTGGTTAAGCCACGGCAGTCTTTTGCAATATTTTCTATCTTTCCGACAGCGGAATAGCTTGCTTTTGTGCTCTTAATAATATCCCTTTGAAAAACTGCCAACTCTCCTCAGCTGTTTTTCCCCTCAGTTTTGATTCCCATGGGACCTTACCTATCAGCTCTTTGAGCTTACTAAAATCCGCCTTCCTGAAATCCATTGTCTCTATTTTGCCGTTCTCCCTTCTACCCTTCCTTAGAATTGTGAACTCTATGATTTCATGATCACTTTCACTCAAGCTGCCTTCCACTTTCAAATTGTCAACCAGTTCCTCCCTATTTGTTAGGATCAAATCTAGAACAGCTTCCCCCAGTAGCTTTTTCAACCTTCTGAAATAAAAAGTTGTCTCCAATGCAGTCCAAGAACTTATTGGATAGTCTGTGCCCCGCTGTGTTATTTTCCCAACATATATCTGAATAGTTGAAGGCCCCCATCACCACCAAATCTTGGGCTTTGGATGATATTGTTAGTTGTTTAAAAAAAGTCTGATCCACTTCTTCCACCTGGCTAGGTGGCCTGTAGTAAACTCCTAGCATGACATCACCCTTATTTTTAACCCCTTTTAGCCTAACCTAGGGTATGTCTACACTGTATCCCTAGTTCGAACTAGGGATGCAAATGGAGACAATCGAAGTAGTTAATGAAGCGGGGATTTAAATATCCCGCGCTCCATTAACATGATCTCGCCGGCGCGCTAGTTCGAATCACAGCTGATTCGAACCAGGAAGTGCGCGCCGGGACGCGTTAGTTCGGACTAAAGCCCTTAGTCCGAACTAATGTTACTCCTCAAAAAATGAGGAGTAACATTAGTTCGGACTAAGGGCTTTAGTCCGAACTAACGCGTCCCGGCGCGCACTTCCTGGTTCGAATCAGCTGTGATTCGAACTAGCGCGCCGGCGAGATCATGTTAATGGAGCGCGGGATATTTAAATCCCCGCTTCATTAACTACTTCGATTGTCTCCATTTGCATCCCTAGTTCGAACTAGGGATGCAGTGTAGACGTACCCACAGAGACTCTCAACAAGGGCTTACACTTGTTAGAAAAGAGCGTAGCTCTTGCTCACGAAGCCCTGTCTTCCGACGCCGTACTGTAAATCTTCTTCCGCAAGAGTGGGAGGGCAGTGTGGACACTCTGCAGAAGAACAGCCATTCTTGCACAAGAACCCGCCAGTGTAGACATAGCCTATGGGTGCACTCAGAGGAATAAAGTCATTGTATTGGAAAGTATTGAGCCACATTTAAAGAGTAATCAGAGGTTATCAAGGCTCTACCTGTTAATATTTTTGTTTGACATGGAGCTCAGTCCAAAGTAATATCTTAGCTGTATTGCATGGGTTTTTGTAGCTTGCTGTTTGCATATTTGGTCAACACTCCAAAGAGAAAAAAAAACAAAACATTTTGTTACTAACATACTTCAGCTCTTTCATATGCAAATATGTCTGGCAGCTGTAGCCCCTAGGTCAGTGGCTCCCAACCGGTGGTCCACGACCCCTAGTGGTCTTCAATGGTAATGCAGGGGGTCCATGGAACGTTTAAAAATGAGAATCAGGCCCAACCCGGTGGGCCGAATCCTTACTTTTCTTTTCCTTTTCTTTTTTTTTCCTCCACAAGGGAGGCGGGTCTGTGAAATTTTAATAGATTGAAAAGGGGTCCATTTGCTTAAAGACAATGGGAACCATCGCCCTAGGGGACATACAGAACCAATGAAACAACATTGGAACGAGCTGTTCGGTAGAGTCATGCCTTGATCAAGTGAGAAAACTAAACTGTTTCAACTTTTATTTATGTATGTTTTAGGAATACCTATGTTACTTTATGCTCAGGTCATCTGTTCCGATTAGTTAGAGACTCTTTAGCGAGGCAAAGGCTATGCACTGTCCTCCTTTCCCCACAGAACAGGAAATACTACGGTTGTTACAAGAATGCTTATCAGGCAAAGATGAATCTGCTAATGGTTCTCATCAGAGAATCCCAAATCACACTATAAAAATTATTAATTAAGTTTTAACATCCCAGTGAGGTAAAACAAAATCCCACTTTGCAGGTAGGGAAACAGAGGCACAAATAAGTTACATGACTTCACACTGGGCATGTGTGATGGACCCAGGACAGCAACCTGAAATCCAAACTCCCAATTCTACACTTTAATCAAAGAGATTCGACCAACATCGGACTGCTGTTCTCTATTGGTTTGTTAGTATTTGTGAGGCTGGGGTAGGAGAGGGTCAGGGAGCCTGTTGCGTGTTGTTTAGAAGTTTGCCTGCAATTGTCTCCTACAGGAAGGCTGGCTTTCCAACAGATTTTAATTCTAAACATCTGCTGGATATCCTTCTTCTGCCAAATAAATGTCACATCAGGAAGGTCACTTACATAGTGCTAACATCTTAATAAGTCATTCCTTTTCCATTTGGCTCAATGCTTTAATACTTGGAGACAGTTTGAAGTTTTCCATGTTATTAGCAAGCAGCTTGCTCAAAAACTGTAGATGTGAAGGTTACATTGAATATGTCCTTATACTTTCTGATAGTTTCTTTGCAGTATTTCTCATTAATCTAAGTTTGGAGTCTGAAAAATCCCACATGAGAGGGCTTTTCTCCCGTGCTTATGCACAATTTCTCACCCGCTGCTTTCATTTTATCCGGTGACTGTATTACTTAACTCTCTAAGGGTATGTCTACACTACAGCGCTAATTCAAACTAACTTAGTTCGAATTAGTTAATTCGAACTAAGCTAATTCGAACTAACGGATCCAGACTAAAAAACTAGTTCGAATTAGCGTTTTGCTAATTCAAACTAGCATGTCCACATTAAGTGGACCCTGAAGCGGGGTTAAGGATGGCCGGAAGCAGTGCCGGCAGGGCATCAGATGAGGACTTAGAGCGTGGAGCTGCTGCCTCAGGCTAGCCGAGGGCTGTGCTTAAAGGGTCCCGACCCCCACCCCGGACAGACAGTTCTCAGGGGTGCCCCGCTTGCAAAGCAGTCCTGGCTTGGAGTACCCTGAGTGCCCACACTGGGCACATCACAGCACTCGGCCATCAGACCGGCTGCACTTGCTGCAGGCTGCCATCTGGGGAGAAGGGGAATTGGGGGGCTACAGGAGAGCTTCTACCCCCAGAAGCCCACAGAGTCAGCCCAGTCCTCCCCATCGGGGGCTCGTACCCCATTCCTCCCTCACCTCCTTCCACTTACCCTTCCCTAGCCCCCCTTCCTGATGTACAAAATAAAGAAAACGTGTGGTCAAAAATAGAATCTCTCTTTATTGAACAAAACTCGGGAAGACTGGGAAAAGGAGGTGGGAGAGGGGAAGAGAGAGGGTAGGAGAGGGGAGGGCAACTAGAATGATCAGAGGTTTGGAACAGGTCCCATATGAAGAGAAGCTAAAGAGACTGGGACTTTTCAGTTTAGAAAAGAGGAGACTGAGGGGGGATAGGATAGAGGTCTATAAAAGCATGAGTGGAGAGGGTGCATACAGAAAAGTTCTTCATTAGTTCCCTTAATAGAAGGACTAGAGGACACCAAAGGAAAGGAATGGGTAGCAGGCTTCAAACTAGTAACAGAAAGTTGTTCTTCACAAAGCAAAGAGTCAACCTGTGGAACTCCTTGCTGCAGGAGGCTGTGAAGGCTAGAACTAGAAAAGAGTTTAAAGAGAAGTGAAATAAAGTGATGGAGGTTGGGTCCATGGAGTGGTATTAGCCAGGGGGTAGGAGTGGTATCCCTGCCCAAAGTTTGTGGAAGGCTGGAGAGAGATGGCATGAGACAAATGGCTTGGTCACTGTCTTTGGTCCATCCCCTCCAGGGTCCCTAGGGTTGGCCGCTGTCAGCAGACAGGCTACTGGGCTAGATGGACCTTTGGTCTGACCCAGTACGGCCATTGTAAGGTCAGGGTCGGGGGTCTCAGTGGACCACCTTGATTTTCATGCACATCTGTTCCTGAGTGGCCAGGCTGGCAGCTCTCCTGCCCTAGACGGCCACTTTCCTGTGCCTAGTGCGGAGGTCGTGGACGAGGTCCACGATGTCCGCACTAGACCAGGCGGGTGCCCTCCTCTTGTGGTCCCGAGCAAGCTCCCGGGAGCCGCCAGCTTGGTCCCGGGAAGAGGAGGAGGGCTGGGGGGCATCGGGTGGCTGGCTCGAGCCATGCCAGGTGCAGGGTCTGCTAGCTGGGTGCTGGCAGGCTTGCACCTGGCACGGGCACCGTAGCCAGCCCGTGCCCCGTTAAGGGGTCCAGGGCCAGGCATACAAGTTCCCCTGGTGTTGGCCAGAGTGGCCACCAGAGAAAGCTGGGGAGGGCTAGCCTCCCACTAGTTCGAATTAAGGGGCTACACACCCCTTAATTCAAACTAGTAAGTTCGAACTAGGCTTAGTCCTCGTAGAATGAGGTTTACCTAGTTCGAACTAAGCGCTCCGCTAGTTCGAATTAAGTTCGAACTAGCGGAGCGCTAGTGTAGTGCCTATCAAAGTTAATTCGAACTAACGTCCGTTAGTTCGAATTAACTTTGTAGTGTAGACATACCCTAACTACTTAATGTAGTGCATGTCTACACAGCAAGCACGTTATTTCAAAATAATTTTGAAATAATGGGCTTCTTACCCTGACTTCTGTAACACTCATTTCATGAGGAGTAAGGGAAGTGGAAGGAAGAGTGTTCTTCCTTTGACTTCCTGTAGCTTAGACAGTGCCAAAGGCCAAGTTAAGGTATTTTGAGTTCAGCTACGTAGCTGAAGTTGTGTATCTTAAATCAACTTCAGCCGGCAGTGTAGACATACCCCTAAAGCATTTGAGGAGACAGACTGTGATAGGCCTTTGGGATACAGATTTGGCAGTAAAGGAAAATATATTTCTGCTTCCAACACATTTCTGGTCTTTTATAATGTACTTTCTAACATTCACTTCACTTTTAACATTCTGTACCAACAGAAATAGAACAAATATATGGTTCTGTGGCCATACACACTATCACACACACAGCCTGTGTTGAAATCTGATCTATGGATAGGCTGTATTCTCAATGGCAGGAAAATACTGCAGATTAAATTACAACAGAGTGATCCATGACAAATGGAGTGAAGAATTTGGCAGTCAGTTTTGTCAGACTGGCTCTACCTAGATTTTGCAACCCTGCCCTGGTTACTGCACAGGGTTTTATGAGAGCACAGACAAGAAATTTCAACAGCTTCATGTGCCAAGTAAAATTGTGGAGTGGTGAGAACGTAAAGCAGTTACAGCACCTTGTCTGATGAGGTTGTACCCAACTCCCTCTCCGTAGCTAACATTGGAAGAACTTAACTAAACTCCCATGCAGAGTAAATCTGTGATAATTAGTCAGCAATTCAAGGGAGAATCTGGGTGCTTAACCGTATCATGACAGTGTCATATTTCACTGAATAGACTATTAATCAGCTTAATACAGAAAAGTAATTTGATACTTAAAAATGTACTGTTTGGGTATATCTACACTAGCCCCCTAGATTGATCTAGGGAGGTTAATGAGGGTGACCGAAATTGCAAATGAAGCGCGGGATTTAAATATCCCGTGCTTGATTTACATGTTCCCGGCCGGTCGCCCTTTTAGAAATTGACTAGCCCGAAGTAACTGCCCGCGTCGACACGCAGCTGTGAAACGGGATTCCGAAATAAAGCCCTAACTCGAATTAGCTGGTAAACGTCATTGCAGGAGGAATACCAGCTAATTCGAGTTAGGGCTTTATTTCGGAATCCCGTTTCACTGCCGCGTGTAGACGTGGGCAGTTATTTCGGGCTAGTCAATTTCTAAAATGGCGACCAGCGGGCAACATTCTAATCAAGCATGGGATATTTAAATCCTGCGCTTCATTTGCAATTTCGGTCACCCTCATCAGCCTCCCTAGATCAATCGGGGGTGCTGGTGTAGACATAACCTTTGGGAAAATAAATGGATTAAAATGGCTCAGAGAATGTCTGAGTACTAAGGCCAGATATTAAAAGATATTTAGGTACTACTGCACTCAGCTTCTCAATGCATAACTGATTTAGGAGCCTAAATCTCATTTTCAAAAAATGAGATTTAGACACTTGAGTCTAATTTCCACTCAGTGGGATTTAGGCTCATAAGTGCCTAAATCTATTTTGAAAGTTGAATATAGGCTCCTAAATCATTTAGATGTTGTGAGACTAAGAGCATCAGCCTTAAAAATAAAATAGATTTAAAAACCTAGTCCTCAATCATTAAACAGGGTTTAGGACAATAGACAGATTTTTACAGAAAAATATAGGACACAGCCCTGCCATCAGCTATGTGTTCCAAACTTGTTGACTTTGGAGTGAGTTCTACAAGTGTAGGAGACCAAAAGAAACAGCCTCTCTCCCACCTGTTTTCTGCTTTAACTACTCTGTATGTCTTTACATTAAAACAAGACTATAAAGAGTAAGCACCTGTATATTGAGCACAGTATCACTTTTGAGCCACTAATGAAAAATAGTGCAGTGTTTTGTTTGTTTTGTTTGAAGGACACTAACATTCATGTCAATTCTTTTATTTACTTTCTCCTTGCTGCCTTAAAATGTATGTTGAGTCTAATTTTTTTAGCATAATTGATCTAAACAATGAACCATTGCACTTCGCAATTCATTACTTTGAAAAATGCTTTCTATTTTTATTTAGCTTTTTAAGGTTAAAATGATAGACTGCAAAGGCTATTGATAGTACAGGGACAAAGCAAAAGGTTAATTGCTGAAGATGCAGAAAGTGAAGGGAAGCAAAAACAAAAGTAAGTTTTCCAAAATGCATATGCTTGCAGTCCTTTGGAGAAAAAAAAGGATTTTTACTTCCATAAATGTAATCAGAATATAAATGAAAAATGTGTAATATGTTTGCTATGATGTTAAGTACAAGGAGTGCCAATCTGGACTTAGACTGCTGGAAAGGTTTAATTCTTTGTTTCGGAAGAAGTGAAAAGAAAGATCAAATACATTGTTAATTTATTTTTATTTATAAAATAAGCACTTTGTTCATTTCAATGTAATCAGCTAAGATAGATAACATGGCCAATGGCACTGAGGTTATAGTATTAGCTATTCTGCTGGGGTTCTGGAAATTATGTTTAAGCTTCCAACCATGCTGCTTCTCAAAGACTTCCCCGAACGAAATGTGCAATTTTGGACAGTAAAATGCAGTTTAAGCTAATAAAAGTTTTTTCTGCAAGAATATGTGTTTGGGCTGAAACACAATAATCATTCCACCCAGCCTCCCAGTTGGGTACCAGCCCACATGAGGTTTGTCTAGTGTAACTAAAGAAGGAGCTTATTTTAAAGCTGTTTGAAAGTAACATCTACTTTATCATTATTTAGCCAGTGCTCATTATTTAGGTGTCTAAAGCATCGATGGCCTGATTTACATTGTAATGAAGTCCAGTTCACCCTGGGGTCATCTCCAGTAATACCTGTTTAGTTTGTCCCTTTTTTAGGAAGTCTCTTTTTTACCGACCTCACTGGAGAACCGATTTAATACCCAGAAGCACTTTTGCTACAAATTGTTAGGCCATTTAATACTTTCAATAATTAAAAGTTAGTGGTTTCGGGGCGGGGGATGGGGAAGGGTTAATTTCTCAATCTTCCATCATGTCATGTCTTGGAATTATAGAGTAGATGTGTAAAAAAAAAAGCATGTTGTAATAATATATATCCATTATGATGCAAGTGGGTCATAGGCTAGTCTATACACATGTGCATCATTGTGAAATCTGAGTTCATCCGCCCTGTATGCTAAACTCCTACTGAAGTTGCAGAGTTGTGCATATACAACAAGGGTAAAAGACAGTACAAAAATAAAGTGGCAGCATCAACTGAAGTTCCCTGTTTTCCTGGGTTTGTCAAGGCTTTAATGTTATTTGACAGTTTTTCATACAATATTTATTATGGCTGCAATTTTTCCCATTAACATGTTTTTAGCTGAAAAATGTCACTTTTTCTGTATTAAATATACAAGCCTGTGACATTTTAAGTGAGCTTATCCTCAGTAGAGTGTTTTTGTTCTAACTTTTTGTTTTTTAAGATGCTGCTCGCATCCTCTTATGGTTTTCCTTTGATGTCTATAGACTCCCTATATTTGGGGCAATGATTCTCCACATGGTAGAATTTACAGGTAGGACTCCAGTCAAACCACTGTTCAAATTAAAAGCGAATAGAAAGAATTATTTAGTAACATCAAAGTTAGAACAAGTCACTTATCAAGAAATGGGCCAGAGCTTATATATTTGGGCAGCCTAGATTCTCTTTGATGCATCAGCATTTTGAATTAGCAGGTGCAACATGTGCAGTGTATACAGCAAATTAGTTAATTTGCTGCTCGATAAGCTTAGGTATGTTGGCATTCAGTCACCTTGCAGTTTATCAAGTGACTGGAGAGAACTCATCACTTACCAAACTACATATGATCTATACTGCAAGCAGCAAAGGAAAAAAAAGTCATGAGAAGTCTTTCTGAAGTCTCCAAAAGGCAATTTCCCCCAACTATTTTTTTCTTTCCTGTCACTTTTTTTTAAATAGTCAACTCATATAAACTGAAGTTTGTATCTGCTCATCTAGAGCTCCTGCCATGCATCAAAATTGAAAACATAATTTTCATGCCTTCTACATGAACTGAATTGTTGTTATTATCCAGTTTTCCAGATGTGAAAATCTGTCATCTCTGTCAAGTTCCATGCATCTAAATTTGTATTTCAGCAACCTGGCTTACAGGTCTGAAATCATGCTGTGCATCTAAAAGGAAAAGATAATTTCTTTCCCTCCTACAATGAATGCCCAATTGTTATGATTTTAGTCTCCAATATGAATTAGTCACTATTATTTCTGAATAGTACATGTAATGTATCTAATATGCTGAGTAGACTAGAATTCCTTACTTAATCTTTACTCTTTGCCTAAATTAAAAGTACATGTTTTATATTATTTTAATCATTAGTGTAGCATGGGTGGATCATTCACAAAAAATTACATTTCCTCATTAAAACATGTTTGTTTGTGAATGTTTGTAGAAAGGAAGGAAATTCTAATAAAATTTACAATACATTGACAATTTCACATGGAAATGTTTATCATTAATAAAATGCCCATATTGCAGTGATACTTTATGGTTGCAAAACAGTCGTGCAAATATAAAAAGCCAACTTTAAAAATAGCTGAAGCTTCTGCCTCAACATATGAACACTTTTCAGAATAGAGTTGGGATTGTTGGTTTTTTTGATAACCTGGTGTTCTAATGAGTTTATTGTGTGCCCCTGGGCACTGTCATTAACATTTACTCTGAGCAGAGAAACAGCTTCACCCTACTCAGTTTATGTACGTCTACACAGCAACGTTATTTCAAAATAACTTAGTCTGTGTCTACACAGCAGGCAGTTATTTCAAAATGTCAAAATACTGTCAAGCTGGAGGACTTCTCACTCCAACTCCTGTAACTCTCATTGTACGAGGAGGAAGAGTGCTCTATTTCGAAGTAAGTGCTGTGTAGATGCTCCCAATTTAAAAATAAGCTGCGCAACTGACGTAGCTCAATTTGCATGGCTTATTTCAAGTTAAGCCCTGCTGTGTAGCCACACCCTTTCTCTAATTACTCTAAATATTGTTTATCACACAGTGAATACCTACTCATGGATGCATTTTTCTCTTGTGAACAAAATACAAATTCTACTTAATACAACAATACATATTGAATAAACATTGTAGTGTGACAAATATCCAATTTGAATCATATGTAAACAGGGAAACTCCAAAGTGTCCCAAGCAGAAGTTCTTGGGAAAACATACAAAAAAGCAGAATGTGTCTTTAAGGTCCAATGGTGTCTCATAGGGTACGTCTAGACTACAGGCTTCTGTCGACAGAAGTTTTGTCGACAGATACTGTCGACAAAACTTCTGTCGACAAAGAGCGTCTAGACTACATTGAGTTCTGTCGACAAAGCAAGCTGCTTTGTCGACATGGTAGTGTAGACGCAAAGGACAGTTTACATTCAATAATACCTTCTGTCGACAGAAACTCTATCGACAGAAGGTGTTATGCCTCGTAAAATGAGGTTTACCAGCGTTGACAAAACTGCTGAGTTCTGTCGACGTTATGTCGACAGAACTCAGCGGTAGTGTGGACGCAGGTATAGTTTTGTCGACAAAAGTTTTGTCGACAAAACTCTGTAGTCTAGACACACCCATAAAGAGTAAGTTTGAGATATATGAACAGCTGTCTACAATCACACTCTGGATCACACCATACACTAAAAAGCCAAGTCACCTCCCAAATGGTTGCTTTTGTCTACAACTTACCCCAGGCTTTTCCACTACTTTGAATTTCTGCTGATGAGAGAGCTCTGTGTGTCTCTTTCACTAATACATGTTGATTCAATACAGCATATTACTTCACCCACCTTGTCTCACACCCTGGGACCACCAAAGCTTCAACAACAACACTGCATTCAAAGATATGAGGGGGCAAGTTGGGAAACAGGGATGTAATTTGTCACACATTAAACTGTCATGTCCTAGTATGGCAAAATCTTGTCCAAATGTTATGCTGTATACTAGTATGGCTTCTTAAATTAGCCATTAACTCAGAATATTTGCTGAAGCATTCTTATTCAACTCATAGGACTACTAAATATTTTTAAAGGAAGTGAAATTGCCCTTTGTTATTCAAAGAGACAGTTCCTTAAAAGATTTTTATAAAGTATATTCCTTTTAAAAAGAATAGTATGTTGCTTCTTATGAACATCTTACTTATATAACTGAGGTTGCTGTCCTCTACTGATGGGACTGGACTGGGAAGATCTGTATTCTATTCCAAGTAATCCAATTTGGTCACAACTCTTCTCCTCTATCTCCCCCTTCACCTGACTTGGCTATTTAGCCTGCAAGTTCTTTGTAAGAAAGGACGGTTTCTTCCTGTGTGTTAGTTCAGCGCCTAGTGCAATCTTTGGATATAATTGGAATACAAATAACAACATTGAAAATAAAGATAATATGGGAAGAAACGTATGTCTCATCTGGAGTAACACCCAATTTTATAAATAAGCCGTACGTGAGACTACTGAAGAGGTTCTGGAAGGAAGAAGGGTGAGGTGGTATTCAGGACTTGGTTTTTGCAAAGCATTTGCATTGCTTTATTGGATTACTTTTTTGGTTCCCATATTTTATGCTACTATGTATAGTTTTGATTCATATAGTCTTTGAAGTTGCCTTGCAGAGCTGCATAACTATTTTGTTTAATAAAAGTTGATAAGTACATTTTACTGAAAGAAAAAATATTCCAAGTGCCCTTTCCTAGTACTTCATTATTTTGGCATATAAATAAATGCAGGGTCTGATTTTGCTATTCTGATTTAATGCTGATAAATCCTTCACTCCAGGAGCAGTCCTGATGAAATCAACCCTAGGGTGCTGGATACAAATCCTTATACACGCTATATAAAGCCAGTACCACACCCTTACAAAGAAAAAAAATGAAGTACTAACATAACCCTGTTATGTTATGGTGGAAGTACTCAAAGACCAGAAATACAAGCATGCTCCATTGTGGAGAGGTATTATACAATCATACTATACAATCATACTAGCTTTAAAGTTAACTATTTGCATAATACGTGTCCAGTCAATGATTTTAAAGCAAGGCTATTCAAAACTTGCGGCCCACGGCCTGTTTGTTTGGGGCCCACAGTGCAGTTTGGGTTTACGCGGTGGGAGCCAAAACAAAAAAGTAGTCAATATAATGGTCTTCTGTTGCTATGCATTTTAGTAGTTAAATTCCTGGGCTGTCATTGTTCATTAAAAGTGCTGTCATATGGATGGAAATCGGGTAAATATTGCATTTTATTAATATCGGCAGAACTGACTTAAATGGGGGCCTGTGTGTTGTGTACTCTTGCCTTAATCTTTGTATTCATGCCCGTCGGTGTGAAAGCAGCTATTTGTATATATTTGCATGTATATGTAACCGCACTTAAGTTGCAGCCCTCAGCATGTGCTGTGAGTTTCATTGTGTTCCCGGGAGCTTCCAAAGTTTAGTAGCCCTGTTTTAAAGAGTGCCATTAATTTCAGGATCACTTAATATAATTTTACATTAATCATTCGTATAGATAAGGACAGGTGACCAAAACCCAGAGGTAAGTCAAATATGTAAACCTGAGGGATCATAGAATCATAGAATACTAGAATTCTAGATTACATAGAATACTAGAAGGAGACTTGAGAGGTCGAGTCCAGTCCCCTGCCCTCATGGTAGGACCAAGCACAAATCTAGATCATCCCTGACAGATGTCTATCTAGCCTGCTCTTAAATATCTCCAGTGATGGAGTTTCCACAATCTCCCTGGGCAATTTATTCCAGTGTTTAACCACCCTGACCATTAGGAAGTTTTTTTCCTAATGTCCAACCTAAACCTCCCTTGCTGCAATTTTGCCAGGGGATGCAAAAAGGAAGGAACGAAATGTAGTTTGGAATGAGTAAATGTCATCTTTACTGTTTGAATGCAGAGTTCATGTTATACAGAACCAGAACATCCTTCCCTTTAAGGGGCCAATCCTGTAAATCGCTGAGCATCCTCAAAGCATGTTAGCTTTAGAGTGAGCAGAGGCGCCTCAGAACTGATGTTCAACACAGGGCCAGATTTGGGCCAAGTGAACAGCTGTCATATGAAAACCTTACATATGTCCTGAGTAGATTTTATTTGTTATCACTTGGAGAAAGAGATACAGCTTTCAGTTTGTGTGTATGTAAAAGAAAAAAAAACATTTATTGAATTGTGTCTCTTGCTGTGGATGTAAACACAGCAGTAGACACAGTTAGGAAACATAAAATGGCACAGGCATGTCTAAAGAGAAAGCCATGTATATAGGGAAAAACCCAAAGAGTACATGGTTGTGCCTGTTGCATGGACGCACCTATGTATAACCCCGTGGTTTTCAAACTATGGATAGTGACCCAGTTCCTCATCACAGAACCTCAGGCACAGGGTCTCATTGCTGCAGGGTGACCAGTGGGGTGCTAAGGTGGCTTCCTGCCTGTCCTGGCACCATAGACAGTGCTGCACTCCAGTAGCAGCCAGCAGCAGGCCTGGTTCCTAGGCTCTGTGCCCTGCTCCTCCCTGAGCACTAGCTCCCACATTCCCATTGGCTGGGAACCTACTGCTGGCTGCTTCTGGGGCGCAGCATGTCTGCGTTGTGAGGGGAGGCAGGAAGCTGTCTTCTCCCCTCCGCTGTACCGCTCACCAGGAGCTGCTTGAGATAAGATCCTCCTGCCCCATCCCTGACCCACCCCCAAAGCTGAAGCTCTCATCCTTAGCCCCACCCCAGAGCCTACACTTTAATCAAATTATGTTGGGTCACAGGCATCAACAATTTTCGTCAACTGAGTCATGAGAAAAAAAGATTAAAAACCACTGGTGTAACCCACACTAGTTGTGAAGGACTCTGTTCCCTCGAGGCGCTCAAAAGTTTATTCATCTGCTCTACAGAAAAAAAAACTGTAAAACTTGCCTTCATATGCAAATTTGACGCATTTAACCAAGGTTTGAACAAAGACATGAATTGGATGGGCCATTATAGTCAACACCCAAATGACATCAAGTATCGGACACTTACAGCTCACTCTATTAGCCTTATTTAGCATGGACATTTTAATTGACAACGGGTTTTTCCCCTTTCCCTTCCCATCTCCCCTCTTTTTCTGCTGTTTCTTTGTATCTCTGGACCCCTTACTCCTTTCACCTGTGCATTGTGCCCACAAAAGCTCATGACACCATCTACATTTTCTGTTAGTCTCTAAGGCTACGTCTACACTGCCACCTTTTTTTTGCAGAGGAGGCAATGCAAATGAAGCGCTCATTAGCAAAGCAATAATCTCTTCTGATGCTTTTTGCACTAAAGCTTTTTGCACCAAAACTAGCAGTGTAGACGGATCTGTTTTGTGCAAAAAAACCTTTTGTGCAAAATCCTTATGCCTCAAAAAAGGAGGTATACAGATCTTGTGCAAAAGGGTTTTTGTGCAAAATGGACCTGTCTACACTGCTTGTTTTTGTGCAAAAACCTCTTGCACAAAAAGCCTCAGGCAGAGATTATGCAAATGAAGTGTGAGAAGTTGCTAATGAGCGCTTCATTAGCATACTCTCTGCTGGCAAAAGACGCAGTGTAAACGTAGCCTAAGGTGCTGCAGGGCCATTCGTTGTTTTTTAAGTTTTAACAGACAGTGAGTTAATGGATCTGGCCCTTTAGCCAAGTAATTTGAAACTAGTGCTTTCAGATCCAGAGGTCCTGTGTTAAATTACCCAAGATTGTTACATGTCGAAGGAGGCAGAACAAAAATAAAGCAGGTGGGATAAATGGAACCATGTTAACGGGCAGCAGAGTGAAAGAGACGGTGAAAAGCTGTAAAAATCCGACTATAAATAGGTAGATTTAATTGGCCCCAACCACCATTAAAGCTTTTAACCTTCATTCTCTATATTCTGCTGAACAGTGAGGTTAACTGTAATACCGCCATCTGGTGCCTCCCGATAATACAACAGTTCATGCATGCATGCACAGTGTCGACATTTATTTGTTTTTGCTACAGTAATGCTCACAGTAAGCTAGAAGTGACGCATACCTAGCACATAGTTCCAGGTCCCCAACAAGCTTATTTTGCTTTGGCCAATAAAGAAATAAACAAGGTTAACTGAAAAATAGGTTCAAGTACTTCCTCTCAATATATTTACAATTTACAAATTTACAAAAGAAAGAATTTACAAATACAGATTTTCCTGACAATTCCTTATCTCTGCAACTCCATATGGGCTCATGGTATCAAATTGCTACATCATCCTCCAAACAATTTATATTTGATATATCTATTACACAAAGGGTACGTCTACACTGGCCTCTTTTCCGAAAGGGGCATGCTAATTTTACAGGTCGTAATAGGGAAATCCACGGGGGATTTAAATATCCCCCGCGGCATTTAAATAAAAATGTTCGCCGCTTTTTTCCGGCTTTTAGAAAAGCCGGAAAAGAGCGTCTACACTGGCCCCGATCCTCCGGAAAAAAGCTACTTTGAAGTAGGAATAAGAGATCCTCCGGAAAAGGGCTTTTTTCCGGAGGATCGGGGCCAGTGTAGACGCTCTTTTCCGGCTTTTCTAAAAGCCGGAAAAAAGCGGCGGACATTTTTATTTAAATGCCGCGGGGGATATTTAAATCCCCCGCGGATTTCCCTATTACGACCTGTAAAATTAGCATGCCCCTTTCGGAAAAGGGGCCAGTGTAGACGTAGCCAAACAGATGAATGCATATGTTGAAACTTAAGAAATCTTTATGTTCCTGAACAGATCAATGGCCTCACCTATATTTATCCCAGTTCTAATTCAAATTTTAAAAGCCTACTATTAATATAAATTTGAAGAGAATACAGTTTTTCTGGAGCTGCCTCCACGTTAAACTTCTATTTTAATATTTGTATGACCCCTTCAATGTTCTCTTTGGCTCAAATGGCTCCATTCACAGGGGGATTTGAGGGTGGGGCCCATGGGCAATTGCACATTTCAGGCTAACTGATCGAGGTAATAGAGATTTTAAAATGGATGACATTTACCCTGTGCTAAAACTTATTTCAAAGCTTCTTTATTTGGAAATGTCTATTTGTCTAGAAATGTTTATTTGTCCAGACTCATTAAGCTGAGTGGCTTTAATATTTGGATTGTTCGAAAGGTTAACCTCAAAACCTGCCATCACATGGCTGGATGTGCCCATTTCATCTGTGGTCTAGGGATGTTTTGCTATTTGGCAAAACTTCCGTCAGGAGAGGTACAAATCTGAATATCCCAAATACAGAGCCACATCATTACAGAGATAAATAAGCGGGCAGGCTAAATTTGGGACATGTCCAGTAAAAATACTTTGCAGAGATACCTGGGTTTAAGTGAAGCCATGGCCTTTGGTCTGTAAGGAGAACTGGCAATATTTTAAAGAAGCCTTATTAAAGGCACAGGAAGAAACCATCACGATGCTCAACAAGAAAAGCAAATATGGTAGGAGACCAGATAGGCTTACCGGGGACATCCATCGTGAGCTTAAACACAAAAAGGAAGCTTACAAGAAGTGGAAACTTGGACTGATGACTAGGGAGGAGTATAAATATATTGCTCAAGAATGCAGGGGAGTTATCAGGAAGGTGAAAGCACAATTGGAATTGCAGCTGGCAAGTGATGTGAAGGGTAACAAGAAAGTTTTCTACAGGCATGTTAGCAATAAGAGGGTGATCGGAGAGGGTGTGGGGCACTTACTGGATGAGGGAGGTAACTTAGTGACACATGATGTGGGAAAAGCTGAAGTACTCAATGCTTTCTTTGCCTCTCTCTTCACGGAAAGGTGGGCTCCCGGACTAATGCGCTAAGTGACGCAAGATGGGATGAAGATGGACAGCCCTTAGTGGATAAAGGACAGGTTAGAAACTATTTAGAAAAGCTAAACGTACACAAATCCATGGGTCCAGACTTAATGCATCCAAGAGTACTGAGGGAATTGGCAAATGTCATTGCAGAGCCTTTGGCCATTATCTCTGAAAACTCAGAGAGATCGGGAGAGATCCCGGATGATTGGAAAAATGCAAATGTAGTGCCCATCTTTAAAAAAGGGAAGAAGGACGATCCAGGGAACTACAGATCAGTCAGCTTTACCTCAGTTCCCAGAAAAATCATGGAGAGGATCCTCAAGGAATCCATTTTGAAGCACTTGAAAGAGGGGAAAATGATCAGGAATAGTCAATATGGATTCACGAAGGGCAAGTCATGCCTGACCAATCTGATTAGCTTCTATGATGAGGTAACTGGCTCGGTGGACATGGGAAAGTCAGTGGATGTGATGTACCTTGACTTTAGCAAAGCTTTTGATACGGTCTCCCACAATATTCTTGCCAGCAAGTTAAAGGAGTATGGATTGGATCAATGGACTGAAAGATGGATAAAAATCTGGCTAGACTTTCGGGCCCAACGGGTAGTGATCAACAGCTCAATGTCAGGTTGGCAGTCGGTTTCTAGTGAAGTGTCCCAAGTATCAGTTCTTGGACCAGTTTTCTTCAACATCTTTATTAATGAACTGGATGAGGGGATGGATTGCACCCTCAGCAAGTTTGCAGATGACACTAAGCTAGGGAGAGAGGTAGATATGCTGGAGGGCAGGGAAAGGGTCCAGAGTGACCTAGACAGATTAGAGGAAAAAGAAATCTGATGAGGTTCAACAAGCACAAGTGTAGAGTCCTTCATTTGGGAAGGAAGAATCTCAAGCATTTTTACAGGCTGGGGATCGAATGGTTAAGTAGCAGTTCAGCAGAAAAGGACCTGGGGATTACAGTGGATGAGAAGCTGGATAGGAGTCAAGAGTGTGCCCTTGTAGCCAAGAAGGCTAATGGCATATTAGGGTGCATTAAGAGGCGCATTGCCAGCAGTTCCAGAGAAGTGATTATTCCCCTTTATTTGGCTCTGATGAGGCCACGTCTGGAATATTGTGTCCAGTTCTGAGCCCTCCACTACAGAAAGGATGTGGATGCACTGGAGAAGGTCCAGCGGAGGACAACAAAAATGATTAGGGGGCTAGAGCACATGACCTATGAGGAGAGACTGCAGGATTTGGGTTTGTTTAGTGTGCAGAAGCGAAGAGTGAAGGAGGATGTGATTGCAGCCTTCAACTTCCTGAAGGGTGGTTACAAAGAGGATGGAGAAAGGCTGTTCTCAGTAGTGACAGATGGCAGAACAAGGAGCATTGTTCTCAAGTTACAGTGGGGGAGGTCTAGGTTGGATACTAGGAAAAACTATTTCATTAGGAGGGTGGTGAAGCACTGGCGGTGGTGGAATCTCCATCCCTAGAGGTTTTTAAGTCTTGGCTTGACAAAACCCTGGCTGGGTTGATTTAATTGGGATTGGTCCTGCCTTGGGCAGGGGGCTGGACTTGATAACGTTCTGAGGTCTCTTCCAGCCCTATGATTCTATCTTCCTTCAAGAGAGGTTGTTAGGGAAGTTGGAGGGCTCCTTAAGACATAGTTAGAGGAATTATAAGCTTGATTATCTGCAGGGCTGAGAACCCTCATCCCTACTGACCTCAAAGGGTTGGGTCTTATGGCTTTACAATCTGTATTCTTAGCCTAGATGGGCTAAAAGTGTGTTAATGTAGTTGCAGTTTCAAGAATGCTCAGGAACCCAAACTCAGATGGGTTTGGAATTCCATGCAAGTTGTTAACTACCCCCCAAATATCTCTCTGCTGTTCCCACTAGAGTGTTTCTTGCTTTTTTTTACTTTAACTTCATTCCAATTTCATGTTTTCTCCCATTCTATAGGCTGGGATCTATTTTCATGGTGCATTTTAGCCACACACACACACAAACATCCCAGTCCAAACATTTTATTCAGTGTATTCACAAGTGATCCAGACAAGTGGTTCTCAACCTTTCCAGACTACTTTACCCCTTTCAGGAGGCTGATTTGTTTTGCATACCCCAAATTTCATCTCACTTAAACATTACTTGCTTACAACATATGAAACTGTCTCAGCAAACTGCTACTGAAAAATTGTTTACTTTCTCGTTTTACTATAATTATAAAAATTGTGATTTCATTTCAGAGTATTGAGCAATATAAACAAGTCATAATCTATATGACATTTTGGTTTGCACTGAGTTTGCTACTGCTTTTTCTGTAGCCTGTTGTAAAACTAGGCAAATAGTTAGATGAGATGATGAACACCCTGGAAGACCTTTGCATACCCCCGGCAGTACATGAACATTCATTGAGAACCAGTGATCTCAACCAGTGTTTCTCAAAATGTTGGCCACAGACCACTCTTGCAGGTCAGCCACAGGCGTGGGGCTTGTCCGCCTCTGCAGCTAGGAGCTCGCACTCATGCTCTAGCACAGTGGCCTCCCCACCCCACAAGCTTGGCTTCCTGCTGCAGGGGAAGAGGGTTGAACCTTGTGGGCCAGATCTGGCTTGCAGGGGAACATAACTGCCCCTCCCCCAGCTGGGGAAATGGCAATGCAGGAAGCCACTCGCCTTCCGGCTTTCCCCGCTGTTCCCATTGGCTGCAATCACAGCCAATGGGAGCAGTGGGGTCAGTGCCTGGGAGTGGCAGAAGTCATGGAGCCAGGTAAGTGCCCCCCAGCCTCCTCATGCCCAGGCCCTTAAACACCTCATCCTGCTGAGTCCCTACACTCCACCCTGATCCTGTACCCCCTTCCTCCCAGAACGCCCACCTTCAGCCCACTCCTTTATCCTGCTTCCCACCCAGATCCTCCAGTCTGCTACTGCCCCCATTTTGTTATCATGGGTGGTTGGCTGGTGGACTGTGGAAAGGTTTGTGTTGAGCAGGATGGGACATAGGCAAAAAAAATTGAGAGACACTTAACTAACATTTATACAGTTAGGTGGCTGGTTTCCTTCAATTGTTCTCAACAATGCTTCTTTTCACTTCTCTCTTACAGATCAAAATTGCAATTTTGTTTTCCTTTCTGGAGGATCATTTCAGTAATAAGCTCCCAAAACTGGGATAAAATATGTAGCTAGACTTTTTAATAAATACAGTACCCAGCTTCCAAAGCATCTCATTGGGTCTTTTCAACATACAATGCATCTTTGGGATAGCCTCCCTCTTTCGCTCGGGATAGTACAAAACTACTCCAAAGAATACATAGGATAAACAGCCCCACTATTAGAAGCTTTACAATGCACTTTTGAAATATATCTAAGAGCAGATGAAGCCTGGACCATAACAAGCTATGTGTAGATAGCTCTATAAATATCACTAGTGTGCTGACAATTGCACAGTGTAGGAAAGTGATAAATAACTTTCAATAAAAACAAACCAACCAGACAGGATGTAATCAACATGAGAAATCTCTGCCAATTTTATGTTGTTCCCATTGTGGAACTGCACCTGAAATTTAGTACAGGTCTAAGCTTCAGGTTTGAAATAGCTAGAACCGCAAACAGATATTCCAAGCAGAACTTTTTCATGTTTTCAAAGTAGATACAAGTTACAGAGTTTACTGCATGTGGGTGATTTAGATGTGATTTTACTACCGACCCAAAAGATTTTGATTTTAAACAACAAATTTCTCATCAGAGCTGGGCAGTCATCCCTAGTGGCTGGAGTCAGCATTGAGCCAAGAGGCAGAGCCAGAGTAGGGAGATGAGCAAGAGTGAGCCTAGGATGAAAACTGGTGTTGGAACACAAAAAGAGAGGGTTCCATAGAGCAGCCAGCCACACCTTCGCCCTGCTGTCCAGACTTCCTGTGCCTCTTTCTGGCTTCAACTATGCTGCCGGACCCATCAGTGCGGCTGGGTGCTCCTCCAATCATGGTGCCTCTGGGCAGTGCCCCTAGAGCGGCCAGTTCTCCATTAGCTACTCAGCCTACTAATTGCTAGTAAGTTGCCAAATGACAGGTGGGATGAGGCAGTTGTCTATAGACCCAGATTCAAAACTAGTAAATCTGGGTTCGAGACCCCAGGATCCTTCCATGTAACCCCAAGACTTATAGTTCATAACACTAATGCTCAGAGCCAAGCATCTTCTTGAATAATTACGACATCCATGGGAGTTCCTCATTGCATCTAGAAATGTGCCTAGTTTACAACAGACTACAGAAAAAGCACTAACGAAGTCAGCATAAACTAAATGTTCAGCCCCTCAGGAAGTCTGAAATTTCAAGATGAAAATTGGGCTGCTGCTAGGAGGAATCTTAGAACAGGCAGCCTGTGATTATCCCTTCTGCAAGATGGGGAGAGAGACTTTAAAAGCCATAGTTCTTAAGTCATTAGTTGCTGATCACTTGAATTGTGTATATAGCTTTTATTAATAATTGTGTTCTAAGTATTTATGATGGATGTATTACGTGCCTGAAAATGATGCGTGTACTGCTGCTTGTCATGAGCTTCTCCCCAGCACACTACAGAAAAAGAGACCCTAATATTGGAACAGGTAAATATTGCCTGGCAAAATATTGTAACAAGTTTTTAAAAAGAAAAAAAGTACTGTCTGGGTCTCTCATCTCCCCCAGATAGTTAAAAGTTGATTCAAACAGTGTTTTTTTTACAAACTAAAGCTTATATGTTATGACTCACCAAGGTATATCAGTTATTCACAAGTGTTCTGACAACCGTTGGGTATTCCGGAAAATAGTCTCATATCAGAAATCTCAATTAATTTAGTCTTCCTCAGAGAGTTGGACTGGAAGGTCACAATTTTCTGTTACCCTGGTCACCCTGGGGACAGTCACATAATATGCAAAAATGAATTTCAAAAAGAGTTGCAAGTGAATTGGTTGAGATCATGCATATGCAGGTGTGGCAAAATTCACTTTTTTGGGTATTTTGACCGATGTCAGTGTTTATTTTTAACATTTTCTAAATTATCAGTTTAAATTTTGACATTTAAAGAAATGTATGCAATCAGATCGTTACTTAGTGATAGACAGATTCAAAAAGTTAAAGCTTTATAACCACTACAAGTTGTCAACAGCACGTCAGCTGATCAAGGATGTGGTGGTGAAGTTCTCTCATTTCTGTGAGTGTTTCCTATCCCCTCATTCTCCTGTTTGCAGGTGTCCTTTCCTCCTATCAGCCCTGGATCCCTTCTCAGTGCCTCTGCCTGATATATGGGCAGAGGTAAGGGACCTGATGGGTCAGGGCCAGACTGGAGCCTCATAGCACAGTCCATTGGGTATCTTCACAGGCTATATTCATAGGCTTAGCAAGTACCAGCAAACGCTCTATTTTATGGAGATGTAAGCTTCCCCAAGTCAGCAAGAGGTACTTGAGGTGGTCATATTTGACCAGGAAGACCCTGCATAGATATACAGTTCTTGAATCATGGGATTTGAGATATGTTAGTTATCCCATACAGGAGATGATGTTCAGGTAAGTGGATGCCTCAAATGTCAATGACTACAAACTATACTTAGTTAAAACTATTATCGAAAAACCATATATAGACAGTAGCCAGAAGAACCTAACTAATGCGGCAGACAGTGAAAAGCTTGAATCTCAGACCATGGGCAGCAGAACGGAACTGGAGAGGTGATTGGTCCACACCACTCTCCTTATGACCTTGGTTCAGAGTACAGGGAGGAGAGGGGTGCTTGCTAAGACCATAGGACATTGATAGCAACAATCTTTAGGTCTCAGATCTAGGGAGTGCAACTGCACCCACAGTGTAACATAGAGGCCATTATCTGAAGAAACATTCTGTGTTTAGTATCACATGGAAACTATATATTCCACTAACTTTACTAGAGGAAGAATGTTACCAACTATGCGACTACGTACTAATGGGCTGCGTCTAGCCTGGCATGATTTTGCGCAAATACTTTTAGCGGAAAAGTTTTCCCATTAAAAGTATTTGCGCAAGAGAGCGTCTATACTGGCATGTGCCTTTGCGCAAAAGCATCCGTGCCAGTGTAGACGCTCTCTTGCACAAGAAAGCTCCGATAGCCATTTTAGCCTTCGGGCTTTCTTGCGCAAGAAATTAACGTGGCTGTTTACACTGGCCCTCTTGCGCAAAAATACTTGCGCGAAAGGGCTTATCCCTGAGCGGGAGTGTCGGAATATTTGTGCAAGAACCACTGGTTTTGTACAGTACAAAGTCAGTGTTCTTGCGCAAATACTCACGGCCAGTGTAGACAGGCAGCAAGATTTTGCGCAACAGCGGTCGCTTTTGCGCAAAATCTTGCCAGTCTAGATGCACCCACGGTGTATAGCAAAAAGCTCTTTACTTGAAATGAAACTTTGAACTAGATTTTTTTAAATTAATATTCTTATCAGGGCTGAAGTAGTTTATGGTATCATTCAGCCTGGGGCAAAGTTTTAAAGCCAAGTTAGAATCTATTAAAATACTAATTCATAAAACAGGTTCTGATACAACCTGAAATACTATACAATTATAATCAGGTCATTCTCTCTGTTCATACTCATCACTGCTAATGTTCTCTGAGTCTGGGAATTCAAAGGATTCATTCAGATCCTGACACTTCAACCACAGCAAAAATAAAAACAACAACACACCACAAAGTTTCAAAAATTGCATCATGTACTTAGCAATGTTCAGAATTTATTTTTCTGCATACAATAATAACTTTTAAAATTAATATATTCTCCCACTGTTCTCTATTGCAGCTATTCATTTCTGTATAGTATTATGACTGAGAAATGTATATATATAGGTTTCACCCAAGAGAAAGGTTCTTGTATAATTCAGTGCTACAATTAGAGAGCAAAAAACCTTAAGGCCACAATATGTAGTTAATATTCAGAATTAAGTCAGTTTATTATGCACCAACTGGTAGGTCAGATTCAGCTTTGTGTGCTATAATTTATAATACAGCTTTATGCCCAAAGCAACATAGAAACCCTGAAGCAACACGCTGAATTACTATAACTAAATCTTAACACTGCCTGCCAAAATATACACTATTTCCTATATTTCTATTGCATGCAGACTATAAACACAATTTCAAATCTCCCTAAGCTGCAAGGACAGCTAAATAAAATATCGGTCTCATGACCACTGTCAGCATTTAACAGCTTACTTCCTGTGGTCTTAGCAAGCCAAGCTTGCTTCAGATGATTCAACTAGTTAAGCAACTGAAATTTAAGGACCTTTATAAAATTTTTCAACAATTAACCTTTCCCTCAATGGAATTGCAAATAAAATTGTACGTCAGTTTTGATAGGTATTAAAATTCTGCTTAGACTGAGATTTTAAAATGTAACATCAAGTAAGAAAAATCCGTGAAATCCTGATTAGGTATTTGAGCTAGTTTGCTGCGTATTTCACCATAATGCTGTGTTACTCTTACGCCACTTTGTGCCTCAAAACTGCTCCAACAAAAAGCTGTAACAGCGGAGTCCCATTATCTATGGCCAAAGCCACCTTCACCCCATTTTGCACTGACAGCTGGAGGGGAGAGCCGTAGGAATGAGATGAAGGAGATGGTTTCTTGAAGGAGCAGCGCACTGCCCTTGGAAAGGACCACACCTCTGAAGCTAAAGCAGGAATCACAAAGCAGACAGTTACGCCGAATCTCCATAACCAATCACTTGTGTTGAAATGGTTTTCATTTGTGTAAGCCGTTCTTACATTTTCAACCTAAATATGTGCACCCTCGTCTATACTGCTAAACTTTCAAGCAGTAGGACTATTAGTGAATTTGGGGTCAGAAAATGAGAGCTGTGGGCCAGCCCTGGAGCTGACGCGGTAGTCTTTTTTTTTTTTTTTTTTTTTTTTGATAATTAAGGAAGAGTTTTAAACTGCAATTTAAAACTCTGAGTGTAAATCAGTTTATAGGCTTTTACAAAAAAGTAAAAATCCAGGAGAAGTGTGATTAGCAATGTGGACTAGGCACATTGAACTGATGAAAATCCCAATCAATTAGTACATCAATTTAGGTTTAGAACGACTTTTCAAGTTTTATAGACTACCCTGCAAGGCTGCACCAGCCCAAAGTCTTTAAGCAGTAGACCACAGCAATAATATTCCCTGGTGATACTGATGAGCAAATTCAAGACATACTAAGACTGCTGAAATTTTTATTTAAAAGGTAGCACTTTAAAAATTTTTAGAAAGGGGAAATTGGGGTAGTTTGCTGAAAACTCACGGACAAATGAGCAAAAATGATGGTAAGTAATTTGTCCATAGGAAGAAAGTGGCATCTACAGCTTTTTAGGATTTTTTTTTTTAATATTGGCAAAATTAAGGTTTCAGAAATGATCAGACCATTAGAAAGGAAAAGACTGGACATTTTAAGGAAAGTTACATGTCAGAACAGACCATATCCAAGACAATTTCCTATAATTAGTAAAGTCCTACAGAACAGCTGCTAATACAGACTCATGTCATGTTTCCTATTGATCCAAGTTACACAAATAAACCAGCAAACTAATAGTGAAAGTATCTAAGCTAACTTGTGCACAATGAGCTCCTGAAATCACACTTTTGAACCTTCCTCTTGCCAAAACAGAGCCTCAATATGCTGTTTGTAAACTCTGATTAATTCAACCAAATGATTTCAGATGGCTGCAGTTTCAACAACAGATTTGTTCCCTTGACATGCTACAGACCTCCATACGAGACAGTTTCAAGGCACCATGGTAGGAAACAGCAGTTTGACACTATACTCCTCCTCAAGCTTGCAGGAGGCAGTGCAACTATCAACAACTGTGCAGACCTACAAATGAGAAGGTGTTGTGTGTATTAAATGAGGACAACAGTAACCACCTATGCAAAATGCTCATTTAGTCCATGCTATTGCGTATTTGTAGCCCGGTGGGGACCAGATACCTGAGCTCAGAATTGGCAATGGAAAGCTGCACAGAAAGAACTGGTCTGGTGGGAAATGTTACGTTAATTCCAACAAACATCATCCAAACAATATAGCAAAACTATCATCCTTCAATTACTGAGCTCTGAAATGCTGAGTCATGAAACTGATGTTGTAGAAAGCTGGTTACATGTTAAGGAGTTGAATCCCCAACATTATTTGAAGCTGCTTGCAAGAATGGACTCTACTGTGGGGTTTTTAATCACACGTTTTAAAGGCAGTGGTACGCATTTTAGTGCTCCAGTAAGTGTAACCATCTACTAAGCATCCACTTGTCTTGCTATTCGTCAGCCACAGAGCGTTTTCTCAGAAACTCCTTCATGGCTGTCTACACTACACTAATGAGTAGTGTAGACAAAGCTACACTAGTATTGATCAAGTTTAGCTGTAAAGGTAGTCAAGTTAGAGCCCTGTTCCCCAGCACTGTTTCCAGAACCACTGTTAAATCATATTCCTGTGGTTTTTGGAGACAGAGATAAGTTTGCATTTCCCTTCAGATGCAGCTAAATCAAGTTTAGAACTAGTGTGGCTGCAACCATTGTCTGCAAGAAATATTTGTCTAGCACCGGGGTATTCAGGTTCTGAGTATGTACCCTGCTTGGGAGTGCTGCTATTAGGCCTGCTTTTAGTGAAGCCAGAGCAGGATTATATTTACAGGCAGAAGCGGCCCCTTAAGGCAGGGAAAAAAGTGTGACAAGTAACAAAATATGGAGCATTCAGACTATGAGATGTTACTAGTGTAAGCAGGAGCTGAACTGCTGCTTGCTATCAGCCAGCTAAAAGGAGGGGTGGGTGTGCCCGCTACAAGGCTGTGTCTACATTGGCAAGATTTTACGCAAAAGCATGCGCTTTTGCGCAAAATCTTGCCACCTGTCTACACTGGCCGCGAATATTTGCACAAGAACACTGACATTCTAATGTACGAAATCAGTGCTTCTTGCGCAAATACTCTAACGCTCCTGCTCAGGGATAAGCCATCTTGCGCAAGTATTCTTGCGCAAGAGGCCAGTGTAGACAGGCACTGTTAATTTCTTGTGCTAAAATGGCCATCGGAGCTTTCTTGTGCAAGAAAGCGTCTACACTGGCACGGAGGCTTTTGCGCAAAAGCACATGCCAGTATAGATGCTCTCTTGCGCAAATACTTTTAACGGAAAAACTTTTCAGTTAAAAGTATTTGCGCAAAATCATGCCAGGCTAGATGTAGCCCAATTGTTTAGCTCTGCAAGGTAATTAATTGTTAACTGTTGATATGTAAATACAGCTCAGGAGAGAATACGAGGTGTGGCTCTGTAAATCCCATTCAGCCAGGGCTGCTGGAGGGTCAGTGTTGGAATGGAATATGGAGAATTGTAAATAATTTGGGACTGTTGTGGGGGGTCACTAATGCTACCCCTAAATGTGGGAACTGTAAAACATGCCACCAGTGCTTGCAGGAGAGACACCACCATCATGGTAAGAGGTCTCGGAGGAACAAGCCTCCCCCCTTCCAGAGTTGAGTGAACAGAGCTGGGGGGAAGGGTTAAAGGGCTGGAGTCAGCCTGCTTCACACTCGCGAGGTGAGATCTGTAAGACTGGCCCAGCCTGCCCCTTTCCCCCTTTGTTTTAAGAACAGACTTAAAGCAGACTCCCTCAGGAGTCTTTTCTTTTGCTAGTCCAGAGGAAGCTGGATTCCTTTGCCAGGCCAGCTGGTGGCTAAAGAGTTGAAATCCCTGAGAGCTGAAATCACTGGTTTGGCTGAGAGCCAGACCCATTGCAGCCAGTGAAGTGGCGGCAGCTAGCAGAGTGGCTGGTGGGAATCACTGACTGGTGGCGTAATGTGGCTGGTAGGAGCGGTGGCAGGTGAGGACCGGCAACCAGCGGCGTGGCACGGAGTGGCGACCAGCGGCATGGCACAGCGACCAGCGGCGTGGCATGGAGCAGTAGCAGGCGAGGAGCAGGCAACCAGCGGAGCGTCCGGTGGTGTGGGACGAGACAGCTGGTGGAGCGTGATGGAATGTCGTAAGGTGCCCCCTATCTATCCCTCCACCCCCATTTCTACCCAAGTTGGGAGGTGAAACCCTGTGGGTGAACTTTGGGACTCTGGGTGGCATGGACCAGGGACACAGACTTTTGGGGTGTTGGACTCTTTGGACTTGAGGTGATTCTTGGCTGGGGGGGGCGGGGCTTAGCTCATGTTTGGGTTATGAACTCTGTTTGTAATGTTTTCCCCAAGTTAATGCCGTATGACTTCTCTCTCTCTTTCATTAAGGCCGTGTCTACATTGGCATGATTTTGCTCAAAAGCGGCCGCTTTTGCGCAAAAACATGCTACCTGTCTACACTGGGAGGGAGTTCTTGTGCAAGAACACTGACGTTCTAGTGTCTGAAATCAGTGCTTCTTGCGCAAGAACTATGATGCTCCCGCTCAGGAAAAAGCCCTCTTGTGCAACTGTTCTTGCGCAAGAGGCCAGTGTAGACAGACAACATGAATTTCTTGTGCAAGAATGGCCATCGGAGCTTTTTGCGCAAGAGAGTGTGTACACTGGCATGGATGCTTTTGCGCAAAAGCACATCTTTTGCGCAAAAGCACATGCCAATGTAGACGCTCCCTTGCACAAATACTTTAATGCAAAAAATCTTGCGTTAAAAGTATTTCCGCAAAATCTTGCCAATGTAGACGTAGCCTAAATGTTTCTTTCCTACGCTCAGACTCAGTGCTTGTGAGTGGGGAAGCATTGCCTCTCAGAGGCACCCAGGGGTGTGTGAATTTCCCAGATTACTGGGTGGGGGCTCGAGCCAGTTCTGTGTGAGATGGACCCCAAGATGTTGAACCCAGCCCTGGTTACTGCCAGGCCTACCTGGCAGAAGGGTTACACTAGTATGCTGAGAGTAGCAAAATTATGGAATATCTTCCTATCAGCTGTTGGGTGCAGTAGCTTTCAGATACAAGTCGAAGTCCCTGCAGTACTCCCTCCTATAGAAACCTAGCAAATGGATCAACACCTAAAAATGCCTGCAGTTTCCAATCTACAGCCACTTAGGTTTTGGGGATATTTTTAACTTTTTTCTTTCCCTAACTACATTCATTTAGCTTCAGAGGGGTAGCCGAGTTAGTCTGTAACAGGGAAAACTTAAAAAACAACAAATAGTCCAGTAGCACTTTAAAGACTAACAAGATATGTAGGTGGTATCATGAGCTTTCGTGGACACAGCCCACTTCTTCAGATGACCAGAGTGTTGGCAGTCCAGATCCACGAATTCATTTAGATGGTCTCTTTCCACACAGTGCCAGGACTGTCATTCTCATTTTGCTCGTGAGAGCAAGCCTAACAGCTAGGACTCTAAATACCCTGCCTTGGCAAGGGTTATCTGTGTCTGTTGTTTGTGCCTTACTGTTACTTGTGCATTATTGGCACATTGACGATTGTGTTACTGGATCTTTCCCTATTTGGCTCATAGATTAGGGTTCATTTTGACTCATAGAATACTTATAACAATCACTCTCAGATTGGACTCATCCAGTCTTTTCCAGAACATTGGTGGATGTTTTCTTTTACCCTACGTGATTGCAGCCATCATTTCTCTCTCTCTCTCGTGTGTGTGTGTGCGCGCGCACAACAGAGAGAGAGAGACTGTTCATTGCAAAATGCACAACACTTAATATCTATCTTTTCATACCCCATAGAATGTGCGATGCAATAGGAATTGTGTAACAAGAATGCTGCAGCTATGAAAACTTGTGTGTTGCTTATTAATTAGTCAGGTCCCCTGCTGCCTAGCTCATCCAAGGCTGGCTGTTTTATGATTGTTTTTTCCAAGAGAAACTTGCACTATGCATCCAGTGTGCATTAAAAAGGATTTTGTCTGTGCAGTACTTTTACTTGTACCTCTCCGTATTCTATACCACTTATGCCAAAGGTGCCCCATGGAAAGTTTTAGAGAACTTGCTGGTCATATAGTGCTGACTGCTCCTCCTTTGTTCCTGCTCAAATCTGCGCTAAAGTACAGATGAATAGACGCATGAATTCCCTAATATAATTTATCTGCACAAGAAACTGCTGTTTCCACAGGGATACTATGGCTATTTGAAGTAAGAAGGATGGTTCATATATTTATGAATTTCTAAGAGAATGGTCCATTGTTATATGACAATGTAGCTGACCCTCTATTATTTAAGACTCTACAATTTATTTGTATTACAGTCCTGCTTGGATGCCCCAGTTGTCATCAGTCCAGTTGTTCTAGGCACTCCTCAAATAGATAGTAAGAGACAATCCCTCCCAAAAAGCTCACACTCATCATCATCATCATACCAGCTCGTATGGTGTGTCTACATAGCAGCGTTATTTTGGACGTAGCTTAAGTTGAGTCGCTTATTTCAAGTTTTGCCCTATTGTGCAGACATGCTCTCACACAGCTCAGCAGCAGTTCTCCAAGCACTTTACAAAGGAGGTCTCGTTGATTGACAAAGAGTCCGAGTAAGGAAGAATTATTCCCATTCTATAGAGAGGGAAAGAAGGCAGAAATGGGAAGTGATTTGCCCTCCAATTGCACTAAGTCTGTAGCAGATACAGAAAGGAAATCCAGATCTCAGAGAGTCACTCTAGCACCTTACTCAGTAGACCACTGTTCCTTTTTGGCCTCACACAAGCCCACTGTTAACTATAATTATTGAGCTAGACACAATTATTAAACTTCAGTGCAGACATGCACTCAGTAGGGTTATGCACATACACTTAGCAGGGGCATTTGTACACATTATAGTTCTCGTAATAAGGGTTTTCTTCCTGACCCAAATCAACACTCAGCTTTCTTTAATGGTAATTGCAAATCACCACTGACATTCACAGACTTCTTACTAACCTTTTACTTCTAATCAAAACCACACACACAATTTAGAAATTAATCTAACATTTGAATGAGGCCTTGCTGAGCCATTTTTCTACAAAATCAAGGAAGCTTAATTTTTCTTCTTTTAAGAGTGCCATTGATAAAGGTCTACCCAGCCTGCAAGGGTACCATTCTGAAATGCTTTTCAGTTGTTTGTCTTCTTTTACCAAATTTGTATTAAGGACAGTCTTGAGCCATCTGGTGCCTATTTAATTTTTAACCACCTCTCACTTGGAATATTTATTTCTTTATACTTATTTTGTCTTAACAAATTGGCCATAAGCTAAACCGCACCATCTGTGACTTCCAGTAAATACAACTGTTACTAATGAAATTACCCAGCTTCATCATTTTGATTTAAATGCTTTGCCTGCTTTTTCTTTGACCTTTCATTGCTTGCCATCAAACAACAGCTTTCACCCATTTAGAGACATGCTCATGTAGGTCAGTTCTGCAGGAATAAATCTTATCTGTGAATCTGAAGAAGCTTGGCCAAGCTTGCACAGCAGGCTGGCATAAGACCACAGCCAGGGCCATGCTAAGAAATCATTATGGCATTTGTGCCCATCCAGCTCAGAGGCTGAACACTGTGTGTGTATCATGCTCCAAGGCAGATCCCCTGCCATGTGACCAATTGGTCACTGTTCCTTTCCTCCCATTTGTTACAGTGACTATATTAATGATGTTAGAAGTGGAAGGCCATTCTTTTCACTCCCCGTTCTCACTTTCAATAAATTCAAAGGACTCATTTGACCAAACTGAACAACAGTAAAGTCACAACAAAGATTTGAACTCTTACATTTGGAAAAGTATACTATGGATATGGGATATATGCAGGCAAGAGAGGTTTCATGACAGTTTAGGGCAAACTTTTGAGAACACTTCTTTAGTAGTGTTCTTCAAAGTTTCCAATGTGATTCATAGGTACATACATGTATCAATTCATTCTCCCCCTGCAATACAGGCACCTCTGGAGTGGAAACCTCCCGCTGTTTAGCACTGCACCAAGAACTCTGCACTATACTCCAAACAGAAAATGAAATCCAGTTAAACAGAATGCCAAGGCACTCAATTTAAATCCCTGTTTTCTGAGAGTGTGCTAGGATCTTCAGTGACTCGGTGATCTACATCTGAGTTGTACCTTTTCATCAAGAAGATGGAATTACAGTAGGATCATTATTATTGGTAGTGTCTCCATTCAAGAGCGACCCCTTTAAAACGCTGCTAGTGCTTGGACTAAATACTGATTCCAAGGGAAAAGTGCCATCTTGGGAAATCAAGAGCTCCAATTTCTTCTGCTCTTTGGTCTTTCTTTATAGGTCTTGTATCCATGCACTGACCGCACTATCATAGACAGTGATCATCTTCTGACATGTTATGATATCACAGCCTGAGATGCCATAGCCACACATGAAGATTTAATTCAAGCTTCGTCTCTGTAATGCATACATCTAATAGTCAGCTCCTGGAAACTGCTGTTTGGCTGATGTAGCAAGCAGTGGCAACCACAACATACACTTACCCAAAAACCACACAATGATCCATGTGCAGCTGCTATAGAAATTGTTCAATCTCCACACAGAAAGAACACTCAGACCTGGCTTCCTGCTTGGACACCACAGGGCTAGCCGGATGGAAGCTCTGCTCGTGTAAATCTCGTGGATCCAGCAGAACTACTCACATTTGCTGTTATTGAGGACAGATTCTCATTTGGTGTAAATCTGAGCATGCTGTAGAGCTCTGCAGTGGGGTTCACTCCCTGCTTGGGTTACTCCTTGGGGGTGCATATGGGGATTAGCTCTTTTCAGGTCCCCTGTTTGCTTATTCCAGCCCCCCATCCCAACGTCACTCTCCGAGACTCCCAGTGCTCTCTTTGTGAGGGAGCATTCCTGTCAGGCTGCTGGATACTCCTCTGCTTACCCAGGCAATCCAAGTCCCGCTGGATTCCCTTTCCACAGGCCTTTTCAGGTCCTGGGCCACTCTCCCAGCAGTAGGTAAGAGTGGGTGCCGACAGCCGCAGTGAGCCAAGGGATGTGTGTTGGGGGGGTGGCTTCATCCTGCCAGAAGGGTGGGGACAGGGGTACCCAGCCTTAGTGTCCCCCTCAGCACTGCCTGGAGCATGCAGATCATGTGATTTAAAGGACCAGGTGCTCTCACCACTGTCGTTGCTGCAGCAACAATGACCACAGCTGGGAGCCCTGAGTTCCTTTGAATCACTAGGCCCTGGAGCAACTGCCCCTTTTAACTCCCTCTCCCCCCATTGGCACACCTAGGTAAGGGAGTGCAGGCCCACCCCTACTTCAGATTCCAGCCCCGGGACTGTCCATTAAACTAGTGTCTGTTCACATGCAGGCCCTGTTGCTATTCCCCTGGACTTCTTCCTTGTTCCCTTCTTGAGATTATAGGCCCTCATCTCTGGTTTTCCTAGTCCAAACATCCTCGTCACAGGGACTAACTGTAGACTAGCCTCCTCTCTGGGTTCCTGCCAGACACCATAGCCCCAAACAAATCTACCAGGGAGTGACTGAAGATTACAGCCCCCTTCTGGTCTCAGCTTCATCCCTTTATACAGGCTCAACCTGCCCTATCTTCAGTGAACTTCAGCTTGAACTAGGCTTTATTGATCCCTGGCTGTCTTCCAGGTACAGCATATGTGGTCACTTGATCTCATGTCACTCACTCTGCCTTGCGAGGGTGCACACTCCATCTCGAGCTCATAAAACCAGAGCCACGTGGACTAGGACAATACAGTGAAGAGTTTATCCCGACGGCTCTTTCAGCTATGTGAGGAGAACTTACTGCTGCTCTGAACAGGGAGCAGGAGGGACCTGGCTGCCAGGGAAGCAGAGCAGTGCTGGGGAAGGAAGGCAGGGCTGGGGAAGCTCTGGCCAATCTAGTTCCCAGGCTGCAGGGCCTGAAGCAAGGCCTGAAACCACTAGAGCTTCAGAAAGGCAGCCATGGTAGGCAAGGGCAGCAGGTCCACACCCCTTTACTTTTGATGAGTGGCCACTACAGACTGCAGTTTGCCCGAGACAGGGGCTAGATGAAGATTGTCAGTGGGTCACTGAGGCAAGGTGGGTACAGGGGAACTGGGTGTTCCCTGGGAGGAGAACTGGGAGCCCCTGGGGAGGGGAGGACTGTGATGTGCAAAGCTGAATAAACATCTACTCAGAAAGGGGGCTCAGACACTGGAGTGGGCACTGCTGGAGGGCAGTGTCCTGAAGAGGATGCCGTGGTCCAAGAATGACATGGGTCTGGACTAGAGAGGGAAGCGAGAACACAGGAAGACACCAGCTAGGCAGGGTTTCCCAACCTCTGGGTTGGGACCCAAATATGGGTCGCCATTACATTTCAAAAGGGTCACCATGTGTCTCCCCAGGTGTCTCTGCCTCCTTCCTCCCCCCGCTTTTGAATTGCCTTGGGTCACCAAGTCTTCCTGAATTGTCAAAATGGGTCCCCATCTGGAAAAGGTTGGGAACTGCTGAGCTAGAGGGAGGCGTCCAGTGAGTTGATGAGCTAATTCCCAGGGCTACCAGCAGGAGGCGCCGTGGTAGTCTGTCTGCCCCATGACAAGCTACCTCAGATCAAGGTGTAGAACTATGAAGTGCAGGTAAATCACTGCGTCTCTTAATTCGAGGAATAAGAATTTGAACAGATCCACATGGTAAATCAGCTCCTCTTTAACGAGAACAACTAAAACTTCTAGAAACTTGCAAGATTCTGAAGAGCTTAAATAAAAAAAAAGAACTGGGGAGCTGAAATTTGGCCACTTCCCCTGGAAGGTAGGTCAGAGCAGGCATAGAGATATTATATTGTAAAGTAAAAAGTCTTAAACATTATTTTCTACTCTCATTAGCAGGTGTCATTTCTGATCATCACGGCGAGCCAGAGGTTGAGACAAAACTTCATTTTTATACATGCAAAATTGAATTAAAAAATAGGCCATGTTTGCTAAATTACAGTCTCTCTTCCATTCAGCCTGCCATTCTTCTCATAAGAACATAAGAACGGCCGTACTGGGTCAGACCAAAGGTCCATCTAGCCCAGTATCCTGTCTACCGACAGTGGCCAGCACCAGGTGCCCCAGAGAGGGTGACCGAAGACAATGATCAAGCGATTTGTCTCCTGCCATCCCTCTCCAGCCTCTGACAAACAGAGGCCAAGGACACCATTTTATTCCCTGGCTAATAGCCTTTTATGGACCTAACCTCCATGAATTTATCCAGCTTCTCTTTAAACTCTATTATAGTCTATTATAGTCCTAGCCTTCAAAGCCTCCTCTGGCAAGGAGTTCCACAGGTTGACAACACGCTGTGTGAAGAAGAACTTCCTTTTATTAGTTTTAAACCTGCTCCCCATTAATTTCATTTGGTGTCCGCTAGTTCTTCTATTATGGGAACTAATAAATAACTTTTCTTTATCAGCCCTCTCCACACCACTCATGATTTTATAGACTTCTATCATATCCCCCCTCAGTCCCCTCTTTTCTAAACTGAAAAGTCCCAGTCTCTTTAGCCTCTCCTCATATAGGACCCGTTCCAAACCCCTAATCATTTTAGTTGCCCTTTTCTGAACCCTTTCCAAGGCCAAAATATCTTTTTTGAGGTGAGGAGACCACATCTGTACACAGTATTCAAGATGTGGGCGTACCATAGTTTTATACAGGGTCAGTAAGATATTCTGGGTCTTATTTTCTATCCCTTTCCTAATAATTCCTAGCATCCTATTTGCCTTTTTGACCGCCGCTGCACACTGCGTGGATTCATTTAGGAATGAATTGGATTCATTTAGGAATGTTACAGTCTGTTTACCTTGAGGTAGATCAAGCTGAGCTAAGGGGTTAGGATGTCACAAACATGCAATTCTTGGTAATTTTACTAAATGTATAAAGAATATGTCTTGTTCCTTCTTCCCATTGGGGAAGGTAAATCATTGCTGTAACATTGCACTTGTCTCATTTAGATTTCTAAGAAGGCTGGGGATGCCAGCTCGGCTTCACTCATGACAGCACCATGCTCCCTTGCCAGTTTTCAGCAAAATATATGTTGTTAAACATGCTGTTCTCCAAACAGCAGCCCACGGGAGCTGCAGGTGCTCTTGGAACTTGGCTTAGACACGCTGTATTCATTTTCCTCACTAGCACTGCCAACGTTCAGTGCAGGTTGCACGTCTCTTATCCGGCACCCTTGGGACCTGACTACTCCTGAACCAGGGAATTTTCTGGACTAGAGAAGGTTCCCTGCCACAGCCCCCACCCACTGACTCTGTTAGCAGGGGGTGGGGACAACCTCCGACCCTGCCGGGCTGCTTGCTGGGTTGCTGGTCCTGCCGGTGCGGCCTTGGCCAGACTCCCTGCCATGCTCCAGCAGCCCATGGTGCTGTGGCCTGGCTATGGCCCTGGTCAGGCTACCAGGTGCTGGCAAGTGCTCAGGCCCAGGCCCAGCCCCACAGCTGCCTGTGGGTTGTCTGGGGCTCCAGCCCCACAGCTGCTGTGGGTTGCTGTGGATGCTGCCAGCCCCAGTACCACAACTGCAGGCAGCCTAGAACTCAGGCTCCTGCCCCATGGCAGCCTGCAGGCTTTAGCCTCGCTTCTGTGGGCTGTCCGGGGCTCTGGCCCCAGCCCTGCACTGCCACAGGCTGTCGCTAGCCTGATCCTGCGCTGCTGGGGGCTGCTCTGACCCAGTTGCAGTGCTGCAGGCCTCTTCCCTGTCCTACTGCTTCAGCCTGGCCCATCCTGGATTGTCTTCATGCCAGTAGGCCACCAGGGTTCTCTGGTCCAGGAACATTCGTAGTTCGGTTGCCGGACTGGAGAATTCCGGTTTGGGGAGGTGCAACCTTTACTTAATAAACAAAATATTTACAGTCGTTACACTGAATCTAACAAGGGTTTTCCTTTTCACTGTGGCTACATCTAGACTGGCATGATTTTCCGCAAATGTTTTTAACAGAAAAGTTTTTCCATTAAAAGCATTTGCGGAAAAGAGTGTCTAGATTGGCACGGACACTTTTCCGCAAAAGCACTTTTTGCGGAAAAGCGTCTGTGCCAATCTAGACACGGTTTTGCGCAAGAAAGCCCCGATCGCCATTTTCGCGATTGGGGCTTTTTTGCGCAAAACAATACTGCGTTGTCTACACTGGTCCTCTTGTGCAAAAGCATTTGCGCAAGAGGGCTTTTGCCTGAACGGGAGCAGCATAGCATTTCCGCAAGAACACTGACAATCTTACATGAGATCGTCAGTGTTCTTGCGCAAATTCAAGCGGCCAGTGTAGACAGCTGGCAAGTTTTTCCGCAAAAGCAGTCTAGACGCAGCCTGTTAGATGCTGCAGTATTGAGGAGTCAAAATGCTATCCTGAATTTTATGAAAAACAGCAGCAAGGAAGGGTAACTTTGGCTGGAATTATGCCTTCTGGCAGCAGAACATATTCCATGATATCTGAAGACATGACTATTTTAACATCTCAAATCTATACACAGACAAAACTACAAGGGCAACAGTATGGATAGCATTGTTCAGCTGGAGAGATTTCTGAGAGTTTAGTATTCACCCAATGGGAATAGTTAAGACTGATCAGAATGAAGGGTGATATATTGCTTGCTGCTATTGGATCAATTTTCTAGGTGTATATTTATAGGGATCAAATCCTAACTGTACATAGTACCTAAAATGCTTTCAAGCATATTTAATAAGCATGAAGGGTCCTTTTTACTGGAGCTTTTTATTTTCTAGATCACTAAGACAGAATATTTAGGCTGCAAATGTTTTGTATATTCTGAATTAATTTCCTAATCAAAAGTAAAATCTCTTCAAGCTGCATGGAAACTTTTCCAAGACACCATAATAGATGCCCAACTCAAATATGTACCCTGAATGAAAAAACAAACACAGTAAGAGAACCAAAAAAGTGCCACTGTGGCTTAATAACCACCTAAAAGAAGCAGTGAGAGATAAAAAGGCATCTTTTAAAAAGTGAAAGTCAAATCCTAGTGAGGAAAATAGAAACGAGCATAAACTTGGTCACAGTATAAAAAGAAAAGCCAAAAAGGAGTTTGAAGAACAGCTACCGAAAATTTCAAAAAGTAATAGTAAAATGTTTTTTAAGTACATCAGAAGCAGGAATCCCACTAAACAACCAGTGGGGTCCTTGGATAACTGAGATGCTAAAAGAGGACTCAAAGATATTAAAGTCATTGCGGAGAAGCTAAATGAATTCTTTGCTTCAGTCTTCATTGCTGAGGATATTGGGGAGATTCCTATTCCTGAGACATACTTTTTAGGTGACAAATCTGAGGAACTGTCCCAGATTGAGGTGTCATTAGAAGAGGTTTTGGAACAAATTGATAAATTTAACAGGAACATGTCACCGGGACCAGATGGCATTCACTAAAGAGTTCTGAAAGAACTCAAGTGTGAAACTGCGGAACTATTAACTGTGGTTTGTAACCTATCCTTTAAATCAGCTTCCATGCCTAATGACTGTAAGATACCTAATATGACGCCAATATTTAAAAAGGGCTCTAGAGGTGATCCTGGCAATTACAGACCGGTAAGTCTAACGTCAGTACCGGGCAAATTAGATGAAACTATAGTAAAGAATAAAATTGTAAGACACCTAGAAGAGCATAATTTGTTGGGCAAATGTCAACATGGTTTCTGTAAAGGGAAATCATGATTTACTAATCTACAGGAGTTCTTTGAGGGGGTCAACAAACAAGTGGACAAGGGGGATCCAGTGGCAATACAGGCAGTCCCCGGGTTACGTACAAGATAGGGACTGTAGGTTTGTTCTTAAGTTGAATTTGTATGTAAGTCGGAACTGGCTCCAGATTCAGCCGCTGCTGCTGAAACTGACCAGGGGCTGACTACAGGAAGCTGGAGGCAGAATTGCTCTGCCCCCAGCTTCCTGGAATCAGACACTGATCAGTTTCAACAGCAGCTGCATCTGGAGCCTGGGACAGAACAGCTGGGCTGCCAGGTAGGTCCCTGCAGGACCAACCCGGCAGCACCCCAGCTGCTCTACCCCAGGGTCCACAACAAAAGCCTGGTCTGCTGGGGGGGAGGGGCACACTAGCTGCGCCCCCCCTTCCCCCCCCCCAGCAAACTAGGGACACGGGGAGCAAAGCCGCAGTGGCAAAGCCGGGGAGGCGCGGGACCCCGCCGCCGCTGCGGCTTTGCTCCCGGTGCCTCTGGTCTGCTGGGGACCGTCTCCAGCAGACCAGGGACACCGGGAGCAAAGCCGCAGCGGCGGCGAAGTCCCGTGCCTCCCCGGCTTTGCCAGAGCAAAGCCTCAGAGGCGCGGGACCCCTCCGCCTCCCCGGCTTTGCTCCAGGTGTCCCTGGTCTGCTGGAGACGGTCCCCAGCAGACCAGGGGCACCCGGAGCAGCTTTTCTCGCCCTGGAGGTCGAGGTGGCAGGACCGCTGCGCTGTGGGCGGTCCCGCTGCCTGCAAGCTCCGGGGCGAGAAAGCCCCGTTCGTAAGTGCGGATCCGACATAAGTCGAATCCGCGTAAGTCGGGGACTGCCTGTAGTATACTTAGATTTCCAGAAAGCCTTTGACAAGGTCCCTCACCAAAGGCTCTTAAGTAAAGTAAGTTGTCATGGAATAAGAGGGAAGGTCCTCTTATGGATTGATAACTGGTTAAAAGACAGGAAACAAAGGATAGGAATAAATGGTAAAGTTTTAGAATGGAGGGAGGTAACTAGTGGGTAACTAGTCTCCCAAAGGTCTGTCTTGAGACCAATCCTATTCAACTTATTTATAAATGATCTGGAGAAAGGGATAAACAGTGAAGTGGCAAAATTTGCAGATGATACCAAATTGCTCAAGATAGTTCAGAACAAAGCAGACTGTGAAGCCCTTCAAAAATATCTCCAACTAAGTGATTGAACACCAAAATGGTAAATGAAATTTAATGTAATTTTCCAGTAATTCACACTGGAAAAAATAATCCCAACTATATATACAGTATGATAGGGTCTAATTTAATTACAACTACTCAAGAGAGATCTTGGAGTCATTGTGGATAGTTCTCTGAAAACATCTAGTGTGTAGCAGCAGTCAAAAAAGCAAATAGCATGTTAGGATAATTAAAAAAGGGATAGAAAACAAGACAGAGAATATCTTATTGTAGCTATATAAAACCATGGTAAGCTCACATCTTGAATACTGTGTACAGATGTGATCGCCTCATCTCAAAAAAGATATGTTGGCATTTGAAAAGCTTCAGAAAAGGGCAACTAAAATTATTAGGGGTTTGGATCGAGTCGCAAATGAAGAGAAATTAAAAAGACTTGGACTTTTCATCTTAGAAAAGAAGAGACTAAGGGGGGATATGTTAGAGGTCTATAAAATCATGACTGGTATAGAAAAAGTTAATAAGGATAAATTCTCATTCCCACAATATAAGAACTATGGATTACCAAATGAAATCAATAGGCAGCATGTTTAAAACAAACAAAAGGTAGTTTTTCCTCACTCAGTGCACAGTCAACCTGTGGAACTCCTCGCCAGAAGACAGAGAAGACTAGGACTTTAACAGGGTTCAAAAAAGGAGCAAGTTAAGTTCATGGAGGTTAGGTTATTAGCCAGGATGGGTAGGAATGGTGTCCCTAGCCTCCGTTTGTCTGGACATAGATGACAGGAGAGGGATCACGTGATGTTTACCTGTTATGTTCCCTCCCTCTGTGGCATCTGGTATTGCCCACTGTCGGGATAGATACAATATGGCTGTTATGTTCTTATGTTCATACATATATTCACACCTACAATTGGGTGACTATCACCAAAAAAATCCATGAATTTCCTTCCACGGCACCCTTTTGTATTTTAGTTGAATATACAACAGAAAATTGTACTTGTACAACTATTCATAAAAAGTAAATTTTATGATTACAGACTAAACCATTGTAATTGATACCGTATATCATATCGGCTAGAAGGCAGCAAGAGGAAAAGGCCAAGATGAAGATAATTAGACCTTTTAGAGCTAACACTATGCATGTTTTTTCCACAATTGTTTGTTAACAATTCTGGTTATAACAGAAAATTGCAATTCTATGTGGTATATGTTACTACATGGAACTCTGCTTCTTCTAAAAGGAGAGGGTCCCTTAACATGCCCCTTGGTGGGGGGGGAGGTGTGCCCCTAGCCAGCACCTTTCACCTGCCCGGTGATTCTGACGCTTTTCGAAATGGTTTTATGAGAAGCAATCCCATTCT